>NW_026988692.1:0-367873 GCF_030222135.1 Aotus nancymaae
TCAATGTGTGCACTCAACATCCAGAGTTAAAACCCGTGTGTGGATTCAGCAGTCTGCAAACACTTTCTGTGCAGAGTCCCAAAACAGGCGTTTTCAGCCCATTACCGGCATATGGAAGAAACAGCAGTAAGCACAGGGAAATATCTGCTTCTAAATCCAAAACGCAGCTATCTAACAGAACGGTTGTCGATGTGTGCACTCAACTTCCAGAGTTAAACCCGTGTGTGGATTCAGCAGTCTGCAAACATCTTCTCTGCAGAGTCCCAAACCAGGCGTTTTCAGCCCATTACCGGCATATGGAAGAAACAGCAGTAAGCCCAGGGAAATATCTGCTTCTAAATCCAAAACGCAGCTATCTAACAGAACGGTTGTCAATGTGTGCACTCAACTTCCAGAGTTAAACCCGTGTGTGGATTCAGCAGTCTGCAAACACTTTCTCTGCAGAGTCCCAAAACAGGCGTTTTCAGCCCATTACCGGCATATGGAAGAAACAGCAGTAAGCACAGGGAAATATCTGCTTCTAAATCCAAAACGCAGCTATCTAACAGAACGGTTGTCAATGTGTGCACTCAACTTCCAGAGTTAAACCCGTGTGTGGATTCAGCAGTCTGCAAACATCTTCTCTGCAGAGTCCCAAACCAGGCGTTTTCAGCCAATTACCGGCATATGGAAGAAACAGCAGTAAGCACAGGGAAATATCTGCTTCTAAATCCAAAACGCAGCTATCTAACAGAACGGTTGTCAATGTGTGCACTCAACATCCAGAGTTAAACCCGTGTGTGGATTCAGCAGTCTGCAAACACTTTCTCTGCAGAGTCCCAAAACAGGCGTTTTCAGCCCATTACCGGCATATGGAAGAAACAGCAGTAAGCCCAGGGAAATATCTGCTTCTAAATCCAAAACGCAGCTATCTAACAGAACGGTTGTCAATGTGTGCACTCAACTTCCAGAGGTAAACCCGTGTGTGGATTCAGCAGTCTGCAAACACTTTCTCTGCAGAGTCCCAAAACAGGCGTTTTCAGCCCATTACCGGCATATGGAAGAAACAGCAGTAAGCACAGGGAAATATCTGCTTCTAAATCCAAAACGCAGCTATCTAACAGAACGGTTGTCAGTGTGTGCACTCAACATCCAGAGTTAAACCCGTGTGTGGATTCAGCAGTCTGCAAACACTTTCTCTGCAGAGTCCCAAAACAGGCGTTTTCAGCCCATTACCGGCATATGGAAGAAACAGCAGTAAGCACAGGGAAATATCTGCTTCTAAATCCAAAACGCAGCTATCTAACAGAACGGTTGTCAATGTGTGCACTCAACTTCCAGAGTTAAACCCGTGTGTGGATTCAGCAGTCTGCAAACATCTTCTCTGCAGAGTCCCAAACCAGGCGTTTTCAGCCCATTACCGGCATATGGAAGAAACAGCAGTAAGCCCAGGGAAATATCTGCTTCTAAATCCAAAACGCAGCTATCTAACAGAACGGTTGTCAATGTGTGCACTCAACTTCCAGAGTTAAACCCGTGTGTGGATTCAGCAGTCTGCAAACACTTTCTCTGCAGAGTCCCAAAACAGGCGTTTTCAGCCCATTACCGGCATATGGAAGAAACAGCAGTAAGCACAGGGAAATATCTGCTTCTAAATCCAAAACGCAGCTATCTAACAGAACGGTTGTCAATGTGTGCACTCAACATCCAGAGTTAAACCCGTGTGTGGATTCAGCAGTCTGCAAACACTTTCTCTGCAGAGTCCCAAAACAGGCGTTTTCAGCCCATTACCGGCATATGGAAGAAACAGCAGTAAGCACAGGGAAATATCTGCTTCTAAATCCAAAACGCAGCTATCTAACAGAACGGTTGTCAATGTGTGCACTCAACTTCCAGAGTTAAACCCGTGTGTGGATTCAGCAGTCTGCAAACATCTTCTCTGCAGAGTCCCAAACCAGGCGTTTTCAGCCCATTACCGGCATATTGAATAAACAGGAGTAAGCCCAGGGAAATATCTGCTTCTAAATCCAAAACGCAGCTATCTAACAGAACGGTTGTCAATGTGTGCACTCAACTTCCAGAGTTAAACCCGTGTGTGGATTCAGCAGTCTGCAAACACTTTCTCTGCAGAGTCCCAAAACAGGCGTTTTCAGCCCATTACCGGCATATGGAAGAAACAGCAGTAAGCACAGGGAAGTATCTGCTTCTAAATCCAAAACGCAGCTATCTAACAGAACGGTTGTCAATGTGTGCACTCAACTTCCAGAGTTAAACCCGTGTGTGGATTCAGCAGTCTGCAGACATCTTCCCTGCAGAGTCCCAAACCAGGCGTTTTCAGCCCATTACCGGCATATGGAAGAAACAGCAGTAAGCCCAGGGAAATATCTGCTTCTAAATCCAAAACGCAGCTATCTAACAGAACGGTTGTCAATGTGTGCACTCAACTTCCAGAGTTAAACCCGTGTGTGGATTCAGCAGTCTGCAAACACTTTCTCTGCAGAGTCCCAAAACAGGCGTTTTCAGCCCATTACCGGCATATGGAAGAAACAGCAGTAAGCCCAGGGAAATATCTGCTTCTAAATCCAAAACGCAGCTATCTAACAGAACGGTTGTCAATGTGTGCACTCAACTTCCAGAGTTAAACCCGTGTGTGGATTCAGCAGTCTGCAAACACTTTCTCTGTAGAGTCCCAAAACAGGCGTTTTCAGCCCATTACCGGCATATGGAAGAAACAGCAGTAAGCCCAGGGAAATATCTGCTTCTAAATCCAAAACGCAGCTATCTAACAGAACGGTTGTCAATGTGTGCACTCAACTTCCAGAGTTAAACCCGTGTGTGGATTCAGCAGTCTGCAAACACTTTCTCTGCAGAGTCCCAAAACAGGCGTTTTCAGCCCATTACCGGCATATGGAAGAAACAGCAGTAAGCACAGGGAAATATCTGCTTCTAAATCCAAAACGCAGCTATCTAACAGAACGGTTGTCAATGTGTGCACTCAACTTCCAGAGTTAAACCCGTGTGTGGATTCAGCAGTCTGCAAACACTTTCTCTGCAGAGTCCCAAAACAGGCGTTTTCAGCCCATTACCGGCATATGGAAGAAACTGCAGTAAGCACAGGGAAATATCTGCTTCTAAATCCAAAACGCAGCTATCTAACAGAACGGTTGTCAATGTGTGCACTCAACATCCAGAGTTAAACCCGTGTGTGGATTCAGCAGTCTGCAAACACTTTCTCTGCAGAGTCCCAAAACAGGCGTTTTCAGCCCATTACCGGCATATGGAAGAAACAGCAGTAAGCACAGGGAAATATCTGCTTCTAAATCCAAAACGCAGCTATCTAACAGAACGGTTGTCAATGTGTGCACTCAACTTCCAGAGTTAAACCCGTGTGTGGATTCAGCAGTCTGCAAACATCTTCTCTGCAGAGTCCCAAACCAGGCGTTTTCAGCCCATTACCGGCATATGGAAGAAACAGCAGTAAGCCCAGGGAAATATCTGCTTCTAAATCCAAAACGCAGCTATCTAACAGAACGGTTGTCAATGTGTGCACTCAACTTCCAGAGTTAAACCCGTGTGTGGATTCAGCAGTCTGCAAACACTTTCTCTGCAGAGTCCCAAACCAGGCGTTTTCAGCCCATTACCGGCATATGGAAGAAACAGCAGTAAGCCCAGGGAAATATCTGCTTCTAAATCCAAAACGCAGCTATCTAACAGAACGGTTGTCAATGTGTGCACTCAACTTCCAGAGTTAAACCCGTGTGTGGATTCAGCAGTCTGCAAACACTTTCTCTGCAGAGTCCCAAAACAGGCGTTTTCAGCCCATTACCGGCATATGGAAGAAACAGCAGTAAGCACAGGGAAATATCTGCTTCTAAATCCAAAACGCAGCTATCTAACAGAACGGTTGTCAATGTGTGCACTCAACATCCAGAGTTAAACCCGTGTGTGGATTCAGCAGTCTGCAAACACTTTCTCTGCAGAGTCCCAAAACAGGCGTTTTCAGCCCATTACCGGCATATGGAAGAAACAGCAGTAAGCACAGGGAAATATCTGCTTCTAAATCCAAAACGCAGCTATCTAACAGAACGGTTGTCAATGTGTGCACTCAACTTCCAGAGTTAAACCCGTGTGTGGATTCAGCAGTCTGCAAACATCTTCTCTGCAGAGTCCCAAACCAGGCGTTTTCAGCCCATTACCGGCATATGGAAGAAACAGCAGTAAGCCCAGGGAAATATCTGCTTCTAAATCCAAAACGCAGCTATCTAACAGAACGGTTGTCAATGTGTGCACTCAACTTCCAGAGTTAAACCCGTGTGTGGATTCAGCAGTCTGCAAACACTTTCTCTGCAGAGTCCCAAAACAGGCGTTTTCAGCCCATTACCGGCATATGGAAGAAACAGCAGTAAGCACAGGGAAGTATCTGCTTCTAAATCCAAAACGCAGCTATCTAACAGAACGGTTGTCAATGTGTGCACTTAACTTCCAGAGTTAAACCCGTGTGTGGATTCAGCAGTCTGCAAACATCTTCTCTGCAGAGTCCCAAACCAGGCGTTTTCAGCCCATTAACGGCATATGGAAGAAACAGCAGTAAGCACAGGGAAATATCTGCTTCTAAATCCAAAACGCAGCTATCTAACAGAACGGTTGTCAATGTGTGCACTCAACTTCCAGAGTTAAACCCGTGTGTGGATTCAGCAGTCTGCAAACATCTTCTCTGCAGAGTCCCAAACCAGGCGTTTTCAGCCCATTACCGGCATATGGAAGAAACAGCAGTAAGCACAGGGAAATATCTGCTTCTAAATCCAAAACGCAGCTATCTAACAGAACGGTTGTCAATGTGTGCACTCAACTTCCAGAGTTAAACCCGTGTGTGGATTCAGCAGTCTGCAAACACTTTGTCTGCAGAGTCCCAAAGCAGGCGTTTTCAGCCCATTACCGGCATATGGAAGAAACAGCAGTAAGCCCAGGGAAATATCTGCTTCTAAATCCAAAACGCAGCTATCTAACAGAACGGTTGTCAATGTGTGCACTCAACTTCCAGAGTTAAACCCGTGTGTGGATTCAGCAGTCTGCAAACACTTTCTCTGCAGAGTCCCAAAACAGGCGTTTTCAGCCCATTACCGGCATATGGAAGAAACTGCAGTAAGCACAGGGAAATATCTGCTTCTAAATCCAAAACGCAGCTATCTAACAGAACGGTTGTCAATGTGTGCACTCAACTTCCAGAGATAAACCCGTGTGTGGATTCAGCAGTCTGC
The DNA here is from genome assembly GCF_030222135.1 of Aotus nancymaae. NCBI lineage: Eukaryota > Metazoa > Chordata > Mammalia > Primates > Aotidae > Aotus > Aotus nancymaae. The sequence continues at coordinate 5,238 of NW_026988692.1, forward strand.
AAACACTTTCTCTGCAGAGTCCCAAAACAGGCGTTTTCAGCCCATTACCGGCATATGGAAGAAACTGCAGTAAGCACAGGGAAATGTCTCCTTCTAAATCCAAAACGCAGCTATCTAACAGAACGGTTGTCAATGTGCGCACTCAACATCCAGAGTTAAACCCGTGTGTGGATTCAGCAGTCTGCAAACACTTTCTCTGCAGAGTCCCAAAACAGGCGTTTTCAGCCCATTACCGGCATATGGAAGAAACAGCAGTAAGCACAGGGAAATATCTGCTTCTAAATCCAAAACGCAGCTATCTAACAGAACGGTTGTCAATGTGTGCACTCAACTTCCAGAGTTAAACCCGTGTGTGGATTCAGCAGTCTGCAAACACTTTCTCTGCAGAGTCTCAAAACAGGCGTTTTAACCCATTACCGGCATATGGAAGAAACAGCAGTAAGCCCAGGGAAATATCTGCTTCTAAATCCAAAACGCAGCTATCTAACAGAACGGTTGTCAATGTGTGCACTCAACTTCCAGAGTTAAACCCGTGTGTGGATTCAGCAGTCTGCAAACACTTTCTCTGCAGAGTCCCAAAACAGGCGTTTTCAGCCCATTACCGGCATATGGAAGAAACAGCAGTAAGCACAGGGAAATATCTGCTTCTAAATCCAAAACGCAGCTATCTAACAGAACGGTTGTCAATGTGTGCACTCAACTTCCAGAGTTAAACCCGTGTGTGGATTCAGCAGTCTGCAAACACTTTCTCTGCAGAGTCCCAAAACAGGCGTTTTCAGCCCATTACCGGCATATGGAAGAAACTGCAGTAAGCACAGGGAAATATCTGCTTCTAAATCCAAAACGCAGCTATCTAACAGAACGGTTGTCAATGTGTGCACTCAACTTCCAGAGTTAAACCCGTGTGTGGATTCAGCAGTCTGCAAACATCTTCTCTGCAGAGTCCCAAACCAGGCGTTTTCAGCCCATTACCGGCATATGGAAGAAACAGCAGTAAGCACAGGGAAATATCTGCTTCTAAATCCAAAACGCAGCTATCTATCAGAACGGTTGTCAATGTGTGCACTCAACTTCCAGAGTTAAACCCGTGTGTGGATTCAGCAGTCTGCAAACATCTTCTCTGCAGAGTCCCAAACCAGGCGTTTTCAGCCCATTACCGGCATATGGAAGAAACAGCAGTAAGCACAGGGAAATATCTGCTTCTAAATCCAAAACGCAGCTATCTAACAGAACGGTTGTCAATGTGTGCACTCAACTTCCAGAGTTAAACCCGTGTGTGGATTCAGCAGTCTGCAAACATCTTCTCTGCAGAGTCCCAAACCAGGCGTTTTCAGCCCATTACCGGCATATGGAAGAAACAGCAGTAAGCACAGGGAAATATCTGCTTCTAAATCCAAAACGCAGCTATCTAACAGAACGGTTGTCAATGTGTGCACTCAACTTCCAGAGTTAAACCCGTGTGTGGATTCAGCAGTCTGCAAACACTTTCTGTGCAGAGTCTCAAAACAGGCCTTTCCGGCCCAGTACCGGCATATATAAGAAAGAGCATTAAGACTGCGTCTAAAACTCAGAAGAAACGTTTCTTTCAAACTGCTCGGCCTTGTGTTCTTTGGCCTAAGGGAGTTGAAACTATGTTTAGATTCAGCGAGATAGAAACACGTTTATTCTCGGAGCTGTCTTTGGATATTCCAGATTGAGTGGGAGTATATGCTGTAAAGAGAAATATCTGTTTCTAAAACCAAAATGGATCTATCTAGCAGAGTGGTTGTGAATGTGTGCCTTCGGCTTAAAGAGGTAAACTGCTCTTCTCATGCAGCACTTTAGAAACCCTTTCTATGCAAATTCTCATACAGACCTTTCCAGCAAAACACCAGCCTATAGGAAATAGCAGTAAGACTGCATCTTTAACATGGAAGAAACTGTTTTCAAACTGCTCTGCTGTGTGTTCATTCATATAAGAGACTTGAATATATGTTCAGATTCAGCTAGTTAGCAACACGTTTCTTCCAGGAGCTGTGTTTGCCTATTCCAGAGTATACTGGAGTATAAGATGTAAAGACAAATGTCTCGTTCCAAAAGAAAAACGGATGATCTAATGGAATGGTTGTCAATGTGTGCATTCAACTTACTGAGCTAAACTGCTGTTTGTATGCAGCAGTTTAGAAAACATTTCTGTGTAGATTCTCAAACAGACATTTCCAGCAAAATACCGGCCTATAAGAAATAGCAGTAAGACTGCGTCTAAAACTCAGAGGGAACGTTTCTTTCAAACTGCTCTGCAGTGTGTTCGTTCACCAAAGGTCGTTGAATCTATGTTTGGATTCAGCGAGTTTGAAACACGTTTATTCTAGGAGCTGCATTTCGATATTCCAGAGTGTATGGGAGTAAATGCTGTAAAGAGAAATATCTGTTTCTAAAACCAAAACGGAGCTATCTAACAGAATGGTTGTGAATGTGTGCATTCAACTTAAAGGGTTAATCTGCTCTTCTTAGGCAGCAGTTTAGAAACCCTTTATATGCAAATTCTAAAATCAACATTTGCAGCAAAACACCAGCCTAAAAGAAGTAGCAGTAAGACTGCATCTATAACATAGAAGAAACGTTTTCTTCAAAATGCTCTGCTCTGTGTTCATTCACCTAAGAGTCTTGAGTATATGTTCAGATTCAGCGAGTAAGAAACACGTTTCTTCCAGGAGCTGCATTTGCATATTCCAGAGTGTACTGGAGTATAAGGTTTAAAGTGAAATATCTGGTTCTAAAACAAACACGGAGCCATCTAACAGAATGGTTGTCACTGTGTGCATTCAGCTTATTGAGATAAACTGTTGTTTCTATGCAGCAGTTTAGAAAAGATTTTTGTGCAGATTCTAACACAGACATTCCCAGCAAAATACTGGCCTCTAAGAAATAGCAATAAGACTGCGTCTAAAACTCAAATAAAACGTTTCTTTCAAACTGCTGTGCTGTGTGTTCGTTCACCTAAGGGAGTTGAATCTATGTTTAGATTCAGCGACTTAGAAACACGTCTATTCTGGGAGCTGCGTTTGGCTATTCCAGAATGAATGGGAGTATATGCTGTAACTAGAAACACAGGCTTCTAAAACCAAAACGGAGCTAGCTAACAGAATGATTGTGAATGAGGGCATTCAACTTAACGAATTAAACTGCTCCACTTAAGCAGCAGTTTACAAACCATTTATATGGAAATTCTAAAACCAACATTTCCAGGAAAACACCAGCCTAAAAACAATAGCAGTAACAGGGCATCTATAACATGGAAGAAATGTTTTTTTCAAACTCCTCTGCTGTGTGTTCATTCACCTAAGAGACTTCAATATATGCACAGATTCAGCGAGATACAAACACGTTTCTTCCAGGAGCTGCGTATGCATATATCAGAGTGTAGTGGGGTACAAGATGTAAAGAGAAATATCTGATTATACTTAGAAACCCGTTTCTTTCAGGAGCTGTGTTTGGATATTCCGGAGTGAATGAGAGTATATGCTGTAAAGAGAAATAACTGCTTCTAAAACCAAAAGGCAGCTATCTAACTGAATGGTTGTCAATGCGTCCACTCAACTTCCAGAGATAAACCCGTGTGTGGATTCAGCAGTCTGCAAACACTTTCTCTGCAGAGTCCCAAAACAGGCGTTTTCAGCCCATTACCGGCATGTGGAAGAAACAGCAGTAAGCACAGGGAAATATCTGCTTCTAAATCCAAAACGCAGCTATCTAACAGAACGGTTGTCAATGTGTGCACTCAACTTCCAGAGTTAAACCCGTGTGTGGATTCAGCAGTCTGCAAACACTTTCTCTGCAGAGTCCCAAAACAGGCGTTTTCAGCCCATTACCGGCATATGGAAGAAACAGCAGTAAGCACAGGGAAATATCTGCTTCTAAATCCAAAACGCAGCTATCTAACAGAACGGTTGTCAATGTGTGCACTCAACTTCCAGAGTTAAACCCGTGTGTGGATTCAGCAGTCTGCAAACATCTTCTCTGCAGAGTCCCAAACCAGGCGTTTTCAGCCCATTACCGGCATATGGAAGAAACAGCAGTAAGCCCAGGGAAATATCTGCTTCTAAATCCAAAACGCAGCTATCTAACAGAACGGTTGTCAATGTGTGCACTCAACTTCCAGAGTTAAACCCGTGTGTGGATTCAGCAGTCTGCAAACACTTTCTCTGCAGAGTCCCAAAACAGGCGTTTTCAGCCCATTACCGGCATATGGAAGAAACAGCAGTAAGCCCAGGGAAATATCTGCTTCTAAATCCAAAACGCAGCTATCTAACAGAACGGTTGTCAATGTGTGCACTCAACCTCCAGAGTTAAACCCGTGTGTGGATTCAGCAGTCTGCAAACACTTTCTCTGCAGAGTCCCAAAACAGGCGTTTTCAGCCCATTACCGGCATATGGAAAAAACAGCAGTAAGCACAGGGAAATATCTGCTTCTAAATCCAAAACGCAGCTATCTAACAGAACGGTTGTCAATGTGTGCACTCAACTTCCAGAGATAAACCCGTGTGTGGATTCAGCAGTCTGCAAACATCTTCTCTGCAGAGTCCCAAACCAGGCGTTTTCAGCCCATTACCGGCATATGGAAGAAACAGCAGTAAGCACAGGGAAATATCTGCTTCTAAATCCAAAACGCAGCTATCTAACAGAACGGTTGTCAATGTGTGCACTCAACTTCCAGAGTTAAACCCGTGTGTGGATTCAGCAGTCTGCAAACACTTTATCTGCAGAGTCCCAAAACAGGCGTTTTCAGCCCATTACCGGCATATGGAAGAAACAGCAGTAAGCACAGGGAAATATCTGCTTCTAAATCCAAAACGCAGCTATCTAACAGAACGGTTGTCAATGTGTGCACTCAACTTCCAGAGTTAAACCCGTGTGTGGATTCAGCAGTCTGCAAACATCTTCTCTGCAGAGTCCCAAACCAGGCGTTTTCAGCCCATTACCGGCATATGGAAGAAACAGCAGTAAGCACAGGGAAATATCTGCTTCTAAATCCAAAACGCAGCTATCTAACAGAACGGTTGTCAATGTGTGCACTCAACTTCCAGAGTTAAACCCGTGTGTGGATTCAGCAGTCTGCAAACACTTTCTCTGCAGAGTCCCAAAACAGGCGTTTTCAGCCCATTACCGGCATATGGAAGAAACTGCAGTAAGCACAGGGAAATATCTGCTTCTAAATCCAAAACGCAGCTATCTAACAGAACGGTTGTCAATGTGTGCACTCAACTTCCAGAGTTAAACCCGTGTGTGGATTCAGCAGTCTGCAAACATCTTCTCTGCAGAGTCCCAAACCAGGCGTTTTCAGCCCATTACCGGCATATGGAAGAAACAGCAGTAAGCACAGGGAAATATCTGCTTCTAAATCCAAAACGCAGCTATCTAACAGAACGGTTGTCAATGTGTGCACTCAACCTCCAGAGTTAAACCCGTGTGTGGATTCAGCAGTCTGCAAACATCTTCTCTGCAGAGTCCCAAACCAGGCGTTTTCAGCCCATTACCGGCATATGGAAGAAACAGCAGTAAGCACAGGGAAATATCTGCTTCTAAATCCAAAACGCAGCTATCTAACAGAACGGTTGTCAATGTGTGCACTCAACTTCCAGAGTTAAACCCGTGTGTGGATTCAGCAGTCTGCAAACACTTTGTCTGCAGAGTCCCAAAGCAGGCGTTTTCAGCCCATTACCGGCATATGGAAGAAACAGCAGTAAGCCCAGGGAAATATCTGCTTCTAAATCCAAAACGCAGCTATCTAACAGAACGGTTGTCAATGTGTGCACTCAACTTCCAGAGATAAACCCGTGTGTGGATTCAGCAGTCTGCAAACACTTTCTCTGCAGAGTCCCAAAACAGGCGTTTTCAGCCCATTACCGGCATATGGAAGAAACAGCAGTAAGCACAGGGAAATATCTGCTTCTAAATCCAAAACGCAGCTATCTAACAGAACGGTTGTCAATGTGTGCACTCAACTTCCAGAGTTAAACCCGTGTGTGGATTCAGCAGTCTGCAAACACTTTCTCTGCAGAGTCCCAAAACAGGCGTTTTCAGCCCATTACCGGCATATGGAAGAAACTGCAGTAAGCACAGGGAAATATCTCCTTCTAAATCCAAAACGCAGCTATCTAACAGAACGGTTGTCAATGTGTTCACTCAACTTCCAGAGTTAAACCCGTGTGTGGATTCAGCAGTCTGCAAACACTTTCTGTGCAGAGTCTCAAAACAGGCCTTTCCGGCCCAATACCGGCTTATATAAGAAAGAGCATTAAGACTGCGTCTAAAACTCAGAAGAAACGTTTCTTTCAAACTGCTCGGCCTTGTGTTCTTTGGCCTAAGGGAGTTGAAACTATGTTTAGATTCAGCGAGATAGAAACACGTTTATTCTCGGAGCTGTCTTTGGATATTCCAGATTGAATGGGAGTATATGCTGTAAAGAGAAATATCTGTTTCTAAAACCAAAATGGATCTATCTAGCAGATTGGTTGTGAATGTGTGCCTTCGGCTTAAAGAGGTAAACTGCTCTTCTCATGCAGCACTTTAGAAACCCTTTCTATGCAAATTCTCATACAGACCTTTCCAGCAAAACACCAGCCTATAGGAAATAGCAGTAAGACTGCATCTTTAACATGGAAGAAACTGTTTTCAAACTGCTCTGCTGTGTGTTCATTCATATAAGAGACTTGAATATATGTTCAGATTCAGCTAGTTAGCAACACGTTTCTTCCAGGAGCTGTGTTTGCCTATTCCAGAGTATACTGGAGTATAAGATGTAAAGACAAATGTCTCGTTCCAAAAGAAAAACGGATGATCTAATGGAATGGTTGTCAATGTGTGCATTCAACTTACTGAGCTAAACTGCTGTTTGTATGCAGCAGTTTAGAAAACATTTCTGTGTAGATTCTCAAACAGACATTTCCAGCAAAATACCGGCCTATAAGAAATAGCAGTAAGACTGCGTCTAAAACTCAGAGGGAACGTTTCTTTCAAACTGCTCTGCAGTGTGTTCGTTCACCAAAGGTCGTTGAATCTATGTTTGGATTCAGCGAGTTTGAAACACGTTTATTCTAGGAGCTGCATTTCGATATTCCAGAGTGTATGGGAGTAAATGCTGTAAAGAGAAAGATCTGTTTCTAAAACCAAAACGGAGCTATCTAACAGAATGGTTGTGAATGTGTGCATTCAACTTAAAGGGTTAATCTGCTCTTCTTAGGCAGCAGTTTAGAAACCCTTTATATGCAAATTCTAAAATCAACATTTGCAGCAAAACACCAGCCTAAAAGAAGTAGCAGTAAGACTGCATCTATAACATAGAAGAAACGTTTTCTTCAAAATGCTCTGCTCTGTGTTCATTCACCTAAGAGTCTTGAGTATATGTTCAGATTCAGCGAGTAAGAAACACGTTTCTTCCAGGAGCTGCATTTGCATATTCCAGAGTGTACTGGAGTATAAGGTTTAAAGTGAAATATCTGGTTCTAAAACAAACACGGAGCCATCTAACAGAATGGTTGTCACTGTGAGCATTCAGCTTATTGAGATAAACTGTTGTTTCTATGCAGCAGTTTAGAAAAGATTTTTGTGCAGATTCTAACACAGACATTCCCAGCAAAATACTGGCCTCTAAGAAATAGCAATAAGACTGCGTCTAAAACTCAAATAAAACGTTTCTTTCAAACTGCTGTGCTGTGTGTTCGTTCACCTAAGGGAGTTGAATCTATGTTTAGATTCAGCGACTTAGAAACACGTCTATTCTGGGAGCTGCGTTTGGCTATTCCAGAATGAATGGGAGTATATGCTGTAACTAGAAACACAGGCTTCTAAAACCAAAACGGAGCTAGCTAACAGAATGATTGTGAATGAGGGCATTCAACTTAACGAATTAAACTGCTCCACTTAAGCAGCAGTTTACAAACCATTTATATGGAAATTCTAAAACCAACATTTCCAGGAAAACACCAGCCTAAAAACAATAGCAGTAACAGGGCATCTATAACATGGAAGAAATGTTTTTTTCAAACTCCTCTGCTGTGTGTTCATTCACCTAAGAGACTTCAATATATGCACAGATTCAGCGAGATACAAACACGTTTCTTCCAGGAGCTGCGTATGCATATATCAGAGTGTAGTGGGGTACAAGATGTAAAGAGAAATATCTGATTATACTTAGAAACCCGTTTCTTTCAGGAGCTGTGTTTGGATATTCCGGAGTGAATGAGAGTATATGCTGTAAAGAGAAATAACTGCTTCTAAAACCAAAAGGCAGCTATCTAACTGAATGGTTGTCAATGCGTCCACTCAACTTCCAGAGATAAACCCGTGTGTGGATTCAGCAGTCTGCAAACACTTTCTCTGCAGAGTCCCAAAACAGGCGTTTTCAGCCCATTACCGGCATATGGAAGAAACAGCAGTAAGCACAGGGAAGTATCTGCTTCTAAAACCAAAACGCAGCTATCTAACAGAACGGTTGTCAATGTGTGCACTCAACTTCCAGAGTTAAACCCGTGTGTGGATTCAGCAGTCTGCAAACACTTTCTCTGCAGAGTCCCAAAACAGGCGTTTTCAGCCCGTTACCGGCATATGGAAGAAACAGCAGTAAGCCCAGGGAAATATCTGCTTCTAAATCCAAAACGCAGCTATCTAACAGAACGGTTGTCAATGTGTGCACTCAACTTCCAGAGTTAAACCCGTGTGTGGATTCAGCAGTCTGCAAACACTTTCTCTGCAGAGTCCCAAAACAGGCGTTTTCAGCCCATTACCGGCATATGGAAGAAACAGCAGTAAGCACAGGGAAGTATCTGCTTCTAAATCCAAAACGCAGCTATCTAACAGAACGGTTGTCAATGTGTGCACTCAACTTCCAGAGTTAAACCCGTGTGTGGATTCAGCAGTCTGCAAACACTTTCTCTGCAGAGTCCCAAAACAGGCGTTTTCAGCCCATTACCGGCATATGGAAGAAACTGCAGTAAGCACAGGGAAATATCTGCTTCTAAATCCAAAACGCAGCTATCTAACAGAACGGTTGTCAATGTGTGCACTCAACATCCAGAGTTAAACCCGTGTGTGGATTCAGCAGTCTGCAAACACTTTCTCTGCAGAGTCCCAAAACAGGCGTTTTCAGCCCATTACCGGCATATGGAAGAAACAGCAGTAAGCACAGGGAAATATCTGCTTCTAAATCCAAAACGCAGCTATCTAACAGAACGGTTGTCAATGTGTGCACTCAACTTCCAGAGTTAAACCCGTGTGTGGATTCAGCAGTCTGCAAACATCTTCTCTGCAGAGTCCCAAACCAGGCGTTTTCAGCCCATTACCGGCATATGGAAGAAACAGCAGTAAGCCCAGGGAAATATCTGCTTCTAAATCCAAAACGCAGCTATCTAACAGAACGGTTGTCAATGTGTGCACTCAACTTCCAGAGTTAAACCCGTGTGTGGATTCAGCAGTCTGCAAACACTTTCTCTGCAGAGTCCCAAAACAGGCGTTTTCAGCCCATTACCGGCATATGGAAGAAACAGCAGTAAGCCCAGGGAAATATCTGCTTCTAAATCCAAAACGCAGCTATCTAACAGAACGGTTGTCAATGTGTGCACTCAACTTCCAGAGTTAAACCCGTGTGTGGATTCAGCAGTCTGCAAACACTTTCTCTGCAGAGTCCCAAAACAGGCGTTTTCAGCCCATTACCGGCATATGGAAGAAACAGCAGTAAGCCCAGGGAAATATCTGCTTCTAAATCCAAAACGCAGCTATCTAACAGAACGGTTGTCAATGTGTGCACTCAACATCCAGAGTTAAACCCGTGTGTGGATTCAGCAGTCTGCAAACACTTTCTCTGCAGAGTCCCAAAACAGGCGTTTTCAGCCCATTACCGGCATATGGAAGAAACAGCAGTAAGCACAGGGAAATATCTGCTTCTAAATCCAAAACGCAGCTATCTAACAGAACGGTTGTCAATGTGTGCACTCAACTTCCAGAGTTAAACCCGTGTGTGGATTCAGCAGTCTGCAAACATCTTCTCTGCAGAGTCCCAAACCAGGCGTTTTCAGCCCATTACCGGCATATGGAAGAAACAGCAGTAAGCCCAGGGAAATATCTGCTTCTAAATCCAAAACGCAGCTATCTAAGAGAACGGTTGTCAATGTGTGCACTCAACTTCCAGAGTTAAACCCGTGTGTGGATTCAGCAGTCTGCAAACACTTTCTCTGCAGAGTCCCAAAACAGGCGTTTTCAGCCCATTACCGGCATATGGAAGAAACAGCAGTAAGCACAGGGAAGTATCTGCTTCTAAATCCAAAACGCAGCTATCTAACAGAACGGTTGTCAATGTGTGCACTCAACTTCCAGAGTTAAACCCGTGTGTGGATTCAGCAGTCTGCAAACATCTTCTCTGCAGAGTCCCAAACCAGGCGTTTTCAGCCCATTACCGGCATATGGAAGAAACAGCAGTAAGCACAGGGAAATATCTGCTTCTAAATCCAAAACGCAGCTATCTAACAGAACGGTTGTCAATGTGTGCACTCAACTTCCAGAGTTAAACCCGTGTGTGGATTCAGCAGTCTCCAAACACTTTCTCTGCAGAGTCCCAAAACAGGCGTTTTCAGCCCATTACCGGCATATGGAAGAAACAGCAGTAAGCCCAGGGAAATATCTGCTTCTAAATCCAAAACGCAGCTATCTAACAGAACGGTTGTCAATGTGTGCACTCAACTTCCAGAGTTAAACCCGTGTGTGGATTCAGCAGTCTGCAAACACTTTCTCTGCAGAGTCCCAAAACAGGCGTTTTCAGCCCATTACCGGCATATGGAAGAAACAGCAGTAAGCCCAGGGAAATATCTGCTTCTAAATCCAAAACGCAGCTATCTAACAGAACGGTTGTCAATGTGTGCACTCAACATCCAGAGTTAAACCCGTGTGTGGATTCAGCAGTCTGCAAACACTTTCTCTGCAGAGTCCCAAAACAGGCGTTTTCAGCCCATTACCGGCATATGGAAGAAACAGCAGTAAGCACAGGGAAATATCTGCTTCTAAATCCAAAACGCAGCTATCTAACAGAACGGTTGTCAATGTGTGCACTCAACTTCCAGAGTTAAACCCGTGTGTGGATTCAGCAGTCTGCAAACATCTTCTCTGCAGAGTCCCAAACCAGGCGTTTTCAGCCCATTACCGGCATATGGAAGAAACAGCAGTAAGCCCAGGGAAATATCTGCTTCTAAATCCAAAACGCAGCTATCTAACAGAACGGTTGTCAATGTGTGCACTCAACTTCCAGAGTTAAACCCGTGTGTGGATTCAGCAGTCTGCAAACACTTTCTCTGCAGAGTCCCAAAACAGGCGTTTTCAGCCCATTACCGGCATATGGAAGAAACAGCAGTAAGCACAGGGAAGTATCTGCTTCTAAATCCAAAACGCAGCTATCTAACAGAACGGTTGTCAATGTGTGCACTCAACTTCCAGAGTTAAACCCGTGTGTGGATTCAGCAGTCTGCAAACATCTTCTCTGCAGAGTCCCAAACCAGGCGTTTTCAGCCCATTACCGGCATATGGAAGAAACAGCAGTAAGCACAGGGAAATATCTGCTTCTAAATCCAAAACGCAGCTATCTAACAGAACGGTTGTCAATGTGTGCACTCAACTTCCAGAGTTAAACCCGTGTGTGGATTCAGCAGTCTGCAAACATCTTCTCTGCAGAATCCCAAACCAGGCGTTTTCAGACCATTACCGGCATATGGAAGAAACAGCAGTAAGCCCAGGGAAATATCTGCTTCTAAATCCAAAACGCAGCTATCTAACAGAACGGTTGTCAATGTGTGCACTCAACTTCCAGAGTTAAACCCGTGTGTGGATTCAGCAGTCTGCAAACACTTTCTCTGCAGAGTCCCAAAACAGGCGTTTTCAGCCCATTACCGGCATATGGAAGAAACTGCAGTAAGCACAGGGAAATATCTGCTTCTAAATCCAAAACGCAGCTATCTAACAGAACGGTTGTCAATGTGTGCACTCAACTTCCAGAGTTAAACCCGTGTGTGGATTCAGCAGTCTGCAAACACTTTCTCTGCAGAGTCCCAAAACAGGCGTTTTCAGCCCATTACCGGCATATGGAAGAAACAGCAGTAAGCACAGGGAAATATCTGCTTCTAAATCCAAAACGCAGCTATCTAACAGAACGGTTGTCAATGTGTGCACTCAACATCCAGAGTTAAACCCGTGTGTGGATTCAGCAGTCTGCAAACACTTTCTCTGCAGAGTCCCAAAACAGGCGTTTTCAGCCCATTACCGGCATATGGAAGAAACAGCAGTAAGCACAGGGAAATATCTGCTTCTAAATCCAAAACGCAGCTATCTAACAGAACGGTTGTCAATGTGTGCACTCAACTTCCAGAGTTAAACCCGTGTGTGGATTCAGCAGTCTGCAAACATCTTCTCTGCAGAGTCCCAAACCAGGCGTTTTCAGCCCATTACCGGCATATGGAAGAAACAGCAGTAAGCCCAGGGAAATATCTGCTTCTAAATCCAAAACGCAGCTATCTAACAGAACGGTTGTCAATGTGTGCACTCAACTTCCAGAGTTAAACCCGTGTGTGGATTCAGCAGTCTGCAAACACTTTCTCTGCAGAGTCCCAAAACAGGCGTTTTCAGCCCATTACCGGCATATGGAAGAAACAGCAGTAAGCACAGGGAAGTATCTGCTTCTAAATCCAAAACGCAGCTATCTAACAGAACGGTTGTCAATGTGTGCACTCAACTTCCAGAGTTAAACCCGTGTGTGGATTCAGCAGTCTGCAAACATCTTCTCTGCAGAGTCCCAAACCAGGCGTTTTCAGCCCATTACCGGCATATGGAAGAAACAGCAGTAAGCACAGGGAAATATCTGCTTCTAAATCCAAAACGCAGCTATCTAACAGAACGGTTGTCAATGTGTGCACTCAACTTCCAGAGTTAAACCCGTGTGTGGATTCAGCAGTCTCCAAACACTTTCTCTGCAGAGTCCCAAAACAGGCGTTTTCAGCCCATTACCGGCATATGGAAGAAACAGCAGTAAGCCCAGGGAAATATCTGCTTCTAAATCCAAAACGCAGCTATCTAACAGAACGGTTGTCAATGTGTGCACTCAACTTCCAGAGTTAAACCCGTGTGTGGATTCAGCAGTCTGCAAACACTTTCTCTGCAGAGTCCCAAAACAGGCGTTTTCAGCCCATTACCGGCATATGGAAGAAACAGCAGTAAGCCCAGGGAAATATCTGCTTCTAAATCCAAAACGCAGCTATCTAACAGAACGGTTGTCAATGTGTGCACTCAACATCCAGAGTTAAACCCGTGTGTGGATTCAGCAGTCTGCAAACACTTTCTCTGCAGAGTCCCAAAACAGGCGTTTTCAGCCCATTACCGGCATATGGAAGAAACAGCAGTAAGCACAGGGAAATATCTGCTTCTAAATCCAAAACGCAGCTATCTAACAGAACGGTTGTCAATGTGTGCACTCAACTTCCAGAGTTAAACCCGTGTGTGGATTCAGCAGTCTGCAAACATCTTCTCTGCAGAGTCCCAAACCAGGCGTTTTCAGCCCATTACCGGCATATGGAAGAAACAGCAGTAAGCCCAGGGAAATATCTGCTTCTAAATCCAAAACGCAGCTATCTAACAGAACGGTTGTCAATGTGTGCACTCAACTTCCAGAGTTAAACCCGTGTGTGGATTCAGCAGTCTGCAAACACTTTCTCTGCAGAGTCCCAAAACAGGCGTTTTCAGCCCATTACCGGCATATGGAAGAAACAGCAGTAAGCACAGGGAAGTATCTGCTTCTAAATCCAAAACGCAGCTATCTAACAGAACGGTTGTCAATGTGTGCACTCAACTTCCAGAGTTAAACCCGTGTGTGGATTCAGCAGTCTGCAAACATCTTCTCTGCAGAGTCCCAAACCAGGCGTTTTCAGCCCATTACCGGCATATGGAAGAAACAGCAGTAAGCACAGGGAAATATCTGCTTCTAAATCCAAAACGCAGCTATCTAACAGAACGGTTGTCAATGTGTGCACTCAACTTCCAGAGTTAAACCCGTGTGTGGATTCAGCAGTCTGCAAACATCTTCTCTGCAGAATCCCAAACCAGGCGTTTTCAGACCATTACCGGCATATGGAAGAAACAGCAGTAAGCCCAGGGAAATATCTGCTTCTAAATCCAAAACGCAGCTATCTAACAGAACGGTTGTCAATGTGTGCACTCAACTTCCAGAGTTAAACCCGTGTGTGGATTCAGCAGTCTGCAAACACTTTCTCTGCAGAGTCCCAAAACAGGCGTTTTCAGCCCATTACCGGCATATGGAAGAAACTGCAGTAAGCACAGGGAAATATCTGCTTCTAAATCCAAAACGCAGCTATCTAACAGAACGGTTGTCAATGTGTGCACTCAACTTCCAGAGTTAAACCCGTGTGTGGATTCAGCAGTCTGCAAACACTTTCTCTGCAGAGTCCCAAAACAGGCGTTTTCAGCCCATTACCGGCATATGGAAGAAACAGCAGTAAGCACAGGGAAATATCTGCTTCTAAATCCAAAACGCAGCTATCTAACAGAACGGTTGTCAATGTGTGCACTCAACTTCCAGAGTTAAACCCGTGTGTGGATTCAGCAGTCTGCAAACACTTTCTCTGCAGAGTCCCAAAACAGGCGTTTTCAGCCCATTACCGGCATAAGGAAGAAACTGCAGTAAGCACAGGGAAATATCTGCTTCTAAATCCAAAACGCAGCTATCTAACAGAACGGTTGTCAATGTGTGCACTCAACTTCCAGAGTTAAACCCGTGTGTGGATTCAGCAGTCTGCAAACACTTTGTCTGCAGAGTCCCAAACCAGGCGTTTTCAGCCCATTACCGGCATATGGAAGAAACAGCAGTAAGCACAGGGAAATATCTGCTTCTAAATCCAAAACGCAGCTATCTAACAGAACGGTTGTCAATGTGTGCACTCAACTTCCAGAGTTAAACCCGTGTGTGGATTCAGCAGTCTGCAAACACTTTCTCTGCAGAGTCCCAAAACAGGCGTTTTCAGCCCATTACCGGCATATGGAAGAAACAGCAGTAAGCACAGGGAAATATCTGCTTCTAAATCCAAAACGCAGCTATCTAACAGAACGGTTGTCAATGTGTGCACTCAACTTCCAGAGTTAAACCCGTGTGTGGATTCAGCAGTCTGCAAACATCTTCTCTGCAGAGTCCCAAACCAGGCGTTTTCAGCCCATTACCGGCATATGGAAGAAACAGCAGTAAGCACAGGGAAATATCTGCTTCTAAATCCAAAACGCAGCTATCTAACAGAACGGTTGTCAATGTGTGCACTCAACTTCCAGAGTTAAACCCGTGTGTGGATTCAGCAGTCTGCAAACACTTTCTCTGCAGAGTCCCAAAACAGGCGTTTTCAGCCCATTACCGGCATATGGAAGAAACTGCAGTAAGCACAGGGAAATATCTGCTTCTAAATCCAAAACGCAGCTATCTAACAGAACGGTTGTCAATGTGTGCACTCAACTTCCAGAGTTAAACCCGTGTGTGGATTCAGCAGTCTGCAAACACTTTCTCTGCAGAGTCCCAAAACAGGCGTTTTCAGCCCATTACCGGCATATGGAAGAAACAGCAGTAAGCACAGGGAAATATCTGCTTCTAAATCCAAAACGCAGCTATCTAACAGAACGGTTGTCAATGTGTGCACTCAACTTCCAGAGTTAAACCCGTGTGTGGATTCAGCAGTCTGCAAACATCTTCTCTGCAGAGTCACAAACCAGGCGTTTTCAGCCCATTACCGGCATATGGAAGAAACAGCAGTAAGCCCAGGGAAATATCTGCTTCTAAATCCAAAACGCAGCTATCTAAGAGAACGGTTGTCAATGTGTGCACTCAACTTCCAGAGTTAAACCCGTGTGTGGATTCAGCAGTCTGCAAACACTTTCTCTGCAGAGTCCCAAAACAGGCGTTTTCAGCCCATTACCGGCATATGGAATAAACAGCAGTAAGCACAGGGAAATATCTGCTTCTAAATCCAAAACGCAGCTATCTAACAGAACGGTTGTCAATGTGTGCACTCAACATCCAGAGTTAAACCCGTGTGTGGATTCAGCAGTCTGCAAACACTTTCTGTGCAGAGTCCCAAAACAGGCGTTTTCAGCCCATTACCGGCATATGGAAGAAACAGCAGTAAGCACAGGGAAATATCTGCTTCTAAATCCAAAACGCAGCTATCTAACAGAACGGTTGTCGATGTGTGCACTCAACTTCCAGAGTTAAACCCGTGTGTGGATTCAGCAGTCTGCAAACATCTTCTCTGCAGAGTCCCAAACCAGGCGTTTTCAGCCCATTACCGGCATATGGAAGAAACAGCAGTAAGCCCAGGGAAATATCTGCTTCTAAATCCAAAACGCAGCTATCTAACAGAACGGTTGTCAATGTGTGCACTCAACTTCCAGAGTTAAACCCGTGTGTGGATTCAGCAGTCTGCAAACACTTTCTCTGCAGAGTCCCAAAACAGGCGTTTTCAGCCCATTACCGGCATATGGAAGAAACAGCAGTAAGCACAGGGAAATATCTGCTTCTAAATCCAAAACGCAGCTATCTAACAGAACGGTTGTCAATGTGTGCACTCAACTTCCAGAGTTAAACCCGTGTGTGGATTCAGCAGTCTGCAAACATCTTCTCTGCAGAGTCCCAAACCAGGCGTTTTCAGCCAATTACCGGCATATGGAAGAAACAGCAGTAAGCACAGGGAAATATCTGCTTCTAAATCCAAAACGCAGCTATCTAACAGAACGGTTGTCAATGTGTGCACTCAACATCCAGAGTTAAACCCGTGTGTGGATTCAGCAGTCTGCAAACACTTTCTCTGCAGAGTCCCAAAACAGGCGTTTTCAGCCCATTACCGGCATATGGAAGAAACAGCAGTAAGCCCAGGGAAATATCTGCTTCTAAATCCAAAACGCAGCTATCTAACAGAACGGTTGTCAATGTGTGCACTCAACTTCCAGAGGTAAACCCGTGTGTGGATTCAGCAGTCTGCAAACACTTTCTCTGCAGAGTCCCAAAACAGGCGTTTTCAGCCCATTACCGGCATATGGAAGAAACAGCAGTAAGCACAGGGAAATATCTGCTTCTAAATCCAAAACGCAGCTATCTAACAGAACGGTTGTCAATGTGTGCACTCAACTTCCAGAGATAAACCCGTGTGTGGATTCAGCAGTCTGCAAACATCTTCTCTGCAGAGTCCCAAACCAGGCGTTTTCAGCCCATTACCGGCATATGGAAGAAACAGCAGTAAGCACAGGGAAATATCTGCTTCTAAATCCAAAACGCAGCTATCTAACAGAACGGTTGTCAATGTGTGCACTCAACTTCCAGAGTTAAACCCGTGTGTGGATTCAGCAGTCTGCAAACACTTTCTCTGCAGAGTCCCAAAACAGGCGTTTTCAGCCCATAACCGGCATATGGAAGAAACAGCAGTAAGCACAGGGAAATATCTGCTTCTAAATCCAAAACGCAGCTATCTAACAGAACGGTTGTCAGTGTGTGCACTCAACATCCAGAGTTAAACCCGTGTGTGGATTCAGCAGTCTGCAAACACTTTCTCTGCAGAGTCCCAAAACAGGCGTTTTCAGCCCATTACCGGCATATGGAAGAAACAGCAGTAAGCACAGGGAAATATCTGCTTCTAAATCCAAAACGCAGCTATCTAACAGAACGGTTGTCAATGTGTGCACTCAACTTCCAGAGTTAAACCCGTGTGTGGATTCAGCAGTCTGCAAACATCTTCTCTGCAGAGTCCCAAACCAGGCGTTTTCAGCCCATTACCGGCATATGGAAGAAACAGCAGTAAGCACAGGGAAATATCTGCTTCTAAATCCAAAACGCAGCTATCTAACCGAACGGTTGTCAATGTGTGCACTCAACTTCCAGAGTTAAACCCGTGTGTGGATTCAGCAGTCTGCAAACACTTTCTCTGCAGAGTCCCAAAACAGGCGTTTTCAGCCCATTACCGGCATATGGAAGAAACAGCAGTAAGCACAGGGAAATATCTGCTTCTAAATCCAAAACGCAGCTATCTAACAGAACGGTTGTCAATGTGTGCACTCAACATCCAGAGTTAAACCCGTGTGTGGATTCAGCAGTCTGCAAACACTTTCTCTGCAGAGTCCCAAAACAGGCGTTTTCAGCCCATTACCGGCATATGGAAGAAACAGCAGTAAGCACAGGGAAATATCTGCTTCTAAATCCAAAACGCAGCTATCTAACAGAACGGTTGTCAATGTGTGCACTCAACTTCCAGAGTTAAACCCGTGTGTGGATTCAGCAGTCTGCAAACACTTTATCTGCAGAGTCCCAAACCAGGCGTTTTCAGCCCATTACCGGCATATTGAATAAACAGGAGTAAGCCCAGGGAAATATCTGCTTCTAAATCCAAAACGCAGCTATCTAACAGAACGGTTGTCAATGTGTGCACTCAACTTCCAGAGTTAAACCCGTGTGTGGATTCAGCAGTCTGCAAACACTTTCTGTGCAGAGTCCCAAAACAGGCGTTTTCAGCCCATTACCGGCATATGGAAGAAACAGCAGTAAGCACAGGGAAGTATCTGCTTCTAAATCCAAAACGCAGCTATCTAACAGAACGCTTGTCAATGTGTGCACTCAACTTCCAGAGTTAAACCCGTGTGTGGATTCAGCAGTCTGCAGACATCTTCCCTGCAGAGTCCCAAACCAGGCGTTTTCAGCCCATTACCGGCATATGGAAGAAACAGCAGTAAGCCCAGGGAAATATCTGCTTCTAAATCCAAAACGCAGCTATCTAACAGAACGGTTGTCAATGTGTGCACTCAACTTCCAGAGTTAAACCCGTGTGTGGATTCAGCAGTCTGCAAACACTTTCTCTGCAGAGTCCCAAAACAGGCGTTTTCAGCCCATTACCGGCATATGGAAGAAACAGCAGTAAGCCCAGGGAAATATCTGCTTCTAAATCCAAAACGCAGCTATCTAACAGAACGGTTGTCAATGTGTGCACTCAACTTCCAGAGTTAAACCCGTGTGTGGATTCAGCAGTCTGCAAACACTTTCTCTGCAGAGTCCCAAAACAGGCGTTTTCAGCCCATTACCGGCATATGGAAGAAACAGCAGTAAGCCCAGGGAAATATCTGCTTCTAAATCCAAAACGCAGCTATCTAACAGAACGGTTGTCAATGTGTGCACTCAACTTCCAGAGTTAAACCCGTGTGTGGATTCAGCAGTCTGCAAACACTTTCTCTGCAGAGTCCCAAAACAGGCGTTTTCAGCCCATTACCGGCATATGGAAGAAACAGCAGTAAGCACAGGGAAATATCTGCTTCTAAATCCAAAACGCAGCTATCTAACAGAACGGTTGTCAATGTGTGCACTCAACTTCCAGAGTTAAACCCGTGTGTGGATTCAGCAGTCTGCAAACACTTTCTCTGCAGAGTCCCAAAACAGGCGTTTTCAGCCCATTACCGGCATATGGAAGAAACTGCAGTAAGCACAGGGAAATATCTGCTTCTAAATCCAAAACGCAGCTATCTAACAGAACGGTTGTCAATGTGTGCACTCAACATCCAGAGTTAAACCCGTGTGTGGATTCAGCAGTCTGCAAACACTTTCTCTGCAGAGTCCCAAAACAGGCGTTTTCAGCCCATTACCGGCATATGGAAGAAACAGCAGTAAGCACAGGGAAATATCTGCTTCTAAATCCAAAACGCAGCTATCTAACAGAACGGTTGTCAATGTGTGCACTCAACTTCCAGAGTTAAACCCGTGTGTGGATTCAGCAGTCTGCAAACATCTTCTCTGCAGAGTCCCAAACCAGGCGTTTTCAGCCCATTACCGGCATATGGAAGAAACAGCAGTAAGCCCAGGGAAATATCTGCTTCTAAATCCAAAACGCAGCTATCTAACAGAACGGTTGTCAATGTGTGCACTCAACTTCCAGAGTTAAACCCGTGTGTGGATTCAGCAGTCTGCAAACACTTTCTCTGCAGAGTCCCAAACCAGGCGTTTTCAGCCCATTACCGGCATATGGAAGAAACAGCAGTAAGCCCAGGGAAATATCTGCTTCTAAATCCAAAACGCAGCTATCTAACAGAACGGTTGTCAATGTGTGCACTCAACTTCCAGAGTTAAACCCGTGTGTGGATTCAGCAGTCTGCAAACACTTTCTCTGCAGAGTCCCAAAACAGGCGTTTTCAGCCCATTACCGGCATATGGAAGAAACAGCAGTAAGCACAGGGAAATATCTGCTTCTAAATCCAAAACGCAGCTATCTAACAGAACGGTTGTCAATGTGTGCACTCAACATCCAGAGTTAAACCCGTGTGTGGATTCAGCAGTCTGCAAACACTTTCTCTGCAGAGTCCCAAAACAGGCGTTTTCAGCCCATTACCGGCATATGGAAGAAACAGCAGTAAGCACAGGGAAATATCTGCTTCTAAATCCAAAACGCAGCTATCTAACAGAACGGTTGTCAATGTGTGCACTCAACTTCCAGAGTTAAACCCGTGTGTGGATTCAGCAGTCTGCAAACATCTTCTCTGCAGAGTCCTAAACCAGGCGTTTTCAGCCCATTACCGGCATATGGAAGAAACAGCAGTAAGCCCAGGGAAATATCTGCTTCTAAATCCAAAACGCAGCTATCTAACAGAACGGTTGTCAATGTGTGCACTCAACTTCCAGAGTTAAACCCGTGTGTGGATTCAGCAGTCTGCAAACACTTTCTCTGCAGAGTCCCAAAACAGGCGTTTTCAGCCCATTACCGGCATATGGAAGAAACAGCAGTAAGCACAGGGAAGTATCTGCTTCTAAATCCAAAACGCAGCTATCTAACAGAACGGTTGTCAATGTGTGCACTTAACTTCCAGAGTTAAACCCGTGTGTGGATTCAGCAGTCTGCAAACATCTTCTCTGCAGGGTCCCAAACCAGGCGTTTTCAGCCCATTACCGGCATATGGAAGAAACAGCAGTAAGCACAGGGAAATATCTGCTTCTAAATCCAAAACGCAGCTATCTAACAGAACGGTTGTCAATGTGTGCACTCAACTTCCAGAGTTAAACCCGTGTGTGGATTCAGCAGTCTGCAAACATCTTCTCTGCAGAGTCCCAAACCAGGCGTTTTCAGCCCATTACCGGCATATGGAAGAAACAGCAGTAAGCACAGGGAAATATCTGCTTCTAAATCCAAAACGCAGCTATCTAACAGAACGGTTGTCAATGTGTGCACTCAACTTCCAGAGTTAAACCCGTGTGTGGATTCAGCAGTCTGCAAACACTTTGTCTGCAGAGTCCCAAAGCAGGCGTTTTCAGCCCATTACCGGCATATGGAAGAAACAGCAGTAAGCCCAGGGAAATATCTGCTTCTAAATCCAAAACGCAGCTATCTAACAGAACGGTTGTCAATGTGTGCACTCAACTTCCAGAGTTAAACCCGTGTGTGGATTCAGCAGTCTGCAAACACTTTCTCTGCAGAGTCCCATAACAGGCGTTTTCAGCCCATTACCGGCATATGGAAGAAACTGCAGTAAGCACAGGGAAATATCTGCTTCTAAATCCAAAACGCAGCTATCTAACAGAACGGTTGTCAATGTGTGCACTCAACTTCCAGAGATAAACCCGTGTGTGGATTCAGCAGTCTGCAAACACTTTCTCTGCAGAGTCCCAAAACAGGCGTTTTCAGCCCATTACCGGCATATGGAAGAAACTGCAGTAAGCACAGGGAAATATCTCCTTCTAAATCCAAAACGCAGCTATCTAACAGAACGGTTGTCAATGTGTGCACTCAACATCCAGAGTTAAACCCGTGTGTGGATTCAGCAGTCTGCAAACACTTTCTCTGCAGAGACCCAAAACAGGCGTTTTCAGCCCATTACCGGCATATGGAAGAAACAGCAGTAAGCACAGGGAAATATCTGCTTCTAAATCCAAAACGCAGCTATCTAACAGAACGGTTGTCAATGTGTGCACTCAACTTCCAGAGTTAAACCCGTGTGTGGATTCAGCAGTCTGCAAACACTTTCTCTGCAGAGTCTCAAAACAGGCGTTTTAACCCATTACCGGCATATGGAAGAAACAGCAGTAAGCCCAGGGAAATATCTGCTTCTAAATCCAAAACGCAGCTATCTAACAGAACGGTTGTGAATGTGTGCACTCAACTTCCAGAGTTAAACCCGTGTGTGGATTCAGCAGTCTGCAAACACTTTCTCTGCAGAGTCCCAAAACAGGCGTTTTCAGCCCATTACCGGCATATGGAAGAAACAGCAGTAAGCACAGGGAAATATCTGCTTCTAAATCCAAAACGCAGCTATCTAACAGAACGGTTGTCAATGTGTGCACTCAACTTCCAGAGTTAAACCCGTGTGTGGATTCAGCAGTGTGCAAACACTTTCTCTGCAGAGTCCCATAACAGGCGTTTTCAGCCCATTACCGGCATATGGAAGAAACTGCAGTAAGCACAGGGAAATATCTGCTTCTAAATCCAAAACGCAGCTATCTAACAGAACGGTTGTCAATGTGTGCACTCAACTTCCAGAGTTAAACCCGTGTGTGGATTCAGCAGTCTGCAAACATCTTCTCTGCAGAGTCCCAAACCAGGCGTTTTCAGCCCATTACCGGCATATGGAAGAAACAGCAGTAAGCACAGGGAAATATCTGCTTCTAAATCCAAAACGCAGCTATCTATCAGAACGGTTGTCAATGTGTGCACTCAACTTCCAGAGTTAAACCCGTGTGTGGATTCAGCAGTCTGCAAACATCTTCTCTGCAGAGTCCCAAACCAGGCGTTTTCAGCCCATTACCGGCATATGGAAGAAACAGCAGTAAGCACAGGGAAATATCTGCTTCTAAATCCAAAACGCAGCTATCTAACAGAACGGTTGTCAATGTGTGCACTCAACTTCCAGAGTTAAACCCGTGTGTGGATTCAGCAGTCTGCAAACATCTTCTCTGCAGAGTCCCAAACCAGGCGTTTTCAGCCCATTACCGGCATATGGAAGAAACAGCAGTAAGCACAGGGAAATATCTGCTTCTAAATCCAAAACGCAGCTATCTAACAGAACGGTTGTCAATGTGTGCACTCAACTTCCAGAGTTAAACCCGTGTGTGGATTCAGCAGTCTGCAAACACTTTCTGTGCAGAGTCTCAAAACAGGCCTTTCCGGCCCAGTACCGGCATATATAAGAAAGAGCATTAAGACTGCGTCTAAAACTCAGAAGAAACGTTTCTTTCAAACTGCTCGGCCTTGTGTTCTTTGGCCTAAGGGAGTTGAAACTATGTTTAGATTCAGCGAGATAGAAACACGTTTATTCTCGGAGCTGTCTTTGGATATTCCAGATTGAGTGGGAGTATATGCTGTAAAGAGAAATATCTGTTTCTAAAACCAAAATGGATCTATCTAGCAGAGTGGTTGTGAATGTGTGCCTTCGGCTTAAAGAGGTAAACTGCTCTTCTCATGCAGCACTTTAGAAACCCTTTCTATGCAAATTCTCATACAGACCTTTCCAGCAAAACACCAGCCTATAGGAAATAGCAGTAAGACTGCATCTTTAACATGGAAGAAACTGTTTTCAAACTGCTCTGCTGTGTGTTCATTCATATAAGAGACTTGAATATATGTTCAGATTCAGCTAGTTAGCAACACGTTTCTTCCAGGAGCTGTGTTTGCCTATTCCAGAGTATACTGGAGTATAAGATGTAAAGACAAATGTCTCGTTCCAAAAGAAAAACGGATGATCTAATGGAATGGTTGTCAATGTGTGCATTCAACTTACTGAGCTAAACTGCTGTTTGTATGCAGCAGTTTAGAAAACATTTCTGTGTAGATTCTCAAACAGACATTTCCAGCAAAATACCGGCCTATAAGAAATAGCAGTAAGACTGCGTCTAAAACTCAGAGGGAACGTTTCTTTCAAACTGCTCTGCAGTGTGTTCGTTCACCAAAGGTCGTTGAATCTATGTTTGGATTCAGCGAGTTTGAAACACGTTTATTCTAGGAGCTGCATTTCGATATTCCAGAGTGTATGGGAGTAAATGCTGTAAAGAGAAATATCTGTTTCTAAAACCAAAACGGAGCTATCTAACAGAATGGTTGTGAATGTGTGCATTCAACTTAAAGGGTTAATCTGCTCTTCTTAGGCAGCAGTTTAGAAACCCTTTATATGCAAATTCTAAAATCAACATTTGCAGCAAAACACCAGCCTAAAAGAAGTAGCAGTAAGACTGCATCTATAACATAGAAGAAACGTTTTCTTCAAAATGCTCTGCTCTGTGTTCATTCACCTAAGAGTCTTGAGTATATGTTCAGATTCAGCGAGTAAGAAACACGTTTCTTCCAGGAGCTGCATTTGCATATTCCAGAGTGTACTGGAGTATAAGGTTTAAAGTGAAATATCTGGTTCTAAAACAAACACGGAGCCATCTAACAGAATGGTTGTCACTGTGTGCATTCAGCTTATTGAGATAAACTGTTGTTTCTATGCAGCAGTTTAGAAAAGATTTTTGTGCAGATTCTAACACAGACATTCCCAGCAAAATACTGGCCTCTAAGAAATAGCAATAAGACTGCGTCTAAAACTCAAATAAAACGTTTCTTTCAAACTGCTGTGCTGTGTGTTCGTTCACCTAAGGGAGTTGAATCTATGTTTAGATTCAGCGACTTAGAAACACGTCTATTCTGGGAGCTGCGTTTGGCTATTCCAGAATGAATGGGAGTATATGCTGTAACTAGAAACACAGGCTTCTAAAACCAAAACGGAGCTAGCTAACAGAATGATTGTGAATGAGGGCATTCAACTTAACGAATTAAACTGCTCCACTTAAGCAGCAGTTTACAAACCATTTATATGGAAATTCTAAAACCAACATTTCCAGGAAAACACCAGCCTAAAAACAATAGCAGTAACAGGGCATCTATAACATGGAAGAAATGTTTTTTTCAAACTCCTCTGCTGTGTGTTCATTCACCTAAGAGACTTCAATATATGCACAGATTCAGCGAGATACAAACACGTTTCTTCCAGGAGCTGCGTATGCATATATCAGAGTGTAGTGGGGTACAAGATGTAAAGAGAAATATCTGATTATACTTAGAAACCCGTTTCTTTCAGGAGCTGTGTTTGGATATTCCGGAGTGAATGAGAGTATATGCTGTAAAGAGAAATAACTGCTTCTAAAACCAAAAGGCAGCTATCTAACTGAATGGTTGTCAATGCGTCCACTCAACTTCCAGAGATAAACCCGTGTGTGGATTCAGCAGTCTGCAAACACTTTCTCTGCAGAGTCCCAAAACAGGCGTTTTCAGCCCATTACCGGCATGTGGAAGAAACAGCAGTAAGCACAGGGAAATATCTGCTTCTAAATCCAAAACGCAGCTATCTAACAGAACGGTTGTCAATGTGTGCACTCAACTTCCAGAGTTAAACCCGTGTGTGGATTCAGCAGTCTGCAAACACTTTCTCTGCAGAGTCCCAAAACAGGCGTTTTCAGCCCATTACCGGCATATGGAAGAAACAGCAGTAAGCACAGGGAAATATCTGCTTCTAAATCCAAAACGCAGCTATCTAACAGAACGGTTGTCAATGTGTGCACTCAACTTCCAGAGTTAAACCCGTGTGTGGATTCAGCAGTCTGCAAACATCTTCTCTGCAGAGTCCCAAACCAGGCGTTTTCAGCCCATTACCGGCATATGGAAGAAACAGCAGTAAGCCCAGGGAAATATCTGCTTCTAAATCCAAAACGCAGCTATCTAACAGAACGGTTGTCAATGTGTGCACTCAACTTCCAGAGTTAAACCCGTGTGTGGATTCAGCAGTCTGCAAACACTTTCTCTGCAGAGTCCCAAAACAGGCGTTTTCAGCCCATTACCGGCATATGGAAGAAACAGCAGTAAGCCCAGGGAAATATCTGCTTCTAAATCCAAAACGCAGCTATCTAACAGAACGGTTGTCAATGTGTGCACTCAACCTCCAGAGTTAAACCCGTGTGTGGATTCAGCAGTCTGCAAACACTTTCTCTGCAGAGTCCCAAAACAGGCGTTTTCAGCCCATTACCGGCATATGGAAGAAACAGCAGTAAGCACAGGGAAATATCTGCTTCTAAATCCAAAACGCAGCTATCTAACAGAACGGTTGTCAATGTGTGCACTCAACTTCCAGAGTTAAACCCGTGTGTGGATTCAGCAGTCTGCAAACATCTCTGCAGAGTCCCAAACCAGGCGTTTTCAGCCCATTACCGGCATATGGAAGAAACAGCAGTAAGCCCAGGGAAATATCTGCTTCTAAATCCAAAACGCAGCTATCTAACAGAACGGCTGTCAATGTGTGCACTCAACTTCCAGAGTTAAACCCGTGTGTGGATTCAGCAGTCTGCAAACACTTTCTCTGCAGAGTCCCAAAACAGGCGTTTTCAGCCCATTACCGGCATATGGAAGAAACAGCAGTAAGCCCAGGGAAATATCTGCTTCTAAATCCAAAACGCAGCTATCTAACAGAACGGTTGTCAATGTGTGCACTCAACTTCCAGAGTTAAACCCGTGTGTGGATTCAGCAGTCTGCAAACACTTTCTCTGCAGAGTCCCAAAACAGGCGTTTTCAGCCCATTACCGGCATATGGAAGAAACAGCAGTAAGCACAGGGAAATATCTGCTTCTAAATCCAAAACGCAGCTATCTAACAGAACGGTTGTCAATGTGTGCACTCAACATCCAGAGTTAAACCCGTGTGTGGATTCAGCAGTCTGCAAACACTTTCTCTGCAGAGTCCCAAAACAGGCGTTTTCAGCCCATTACCGGCATATGGAAGAAACAGCAGTAAGCACAGGGAAATATCTGCTTCTAAATCCAAAACGCAGCTATCTAACAGAACGGTTGTCAATGTGTGCACTCAACTTCCAGAGTTAAACCCGTGTGTGGATTCAGCAGTCTGCAAACATCTTCTCTGCAGAGTCCCAAACCAGGCGTTTTCAGCCCATTACCGGCATATGGAAGAAACAGCAGTAAGCCCAGGGAAATATCTGCTTCTAAATCCAAAACGCAGCTATCTAACAGAACGGTTGTCAATGTGTGCACTCAACTTCCAGAGTTAAACCCGTGTGTGGATTCAGCAGTCTGCAAACACTTTCTCTGCAGAGTCCCAAAACAGGCGTTTTCAGCCCATTACCGGCATATGGAAGAAACAGCAGTAAGCACAGGGAAGTATCTGCTTCTAAATCCAAAACGCAGCTATCTAACAGAACGGTTGTCAATGTGTGCACTCAACTTCCAGAGTTAAACCCGTGTGTGGATTCAGCAGTCTGCAAACATCTTCTCTGCAGAATCCCAAACCAGGCGTTTTCAGCCCATTACCGGCATATGGAAGAAACAGCAGTAAGCACAGGGAAATATCTGCTTCTAAATCCAACACGCAGCTATCTAACAGAACGGTTGTCAATGTGTGCACTCAACTTCCAGAGTTAAACCCGTGTGTGGATTCAGCAGTCTGCAAACATCTTCTCTGCAGAGTCCCAAACCAGGCGTTTTCAGACCATTACCGGCATATGGAAGAAACAGCAGTAAGCCCAGGGAAATATCTGCTTCTAAATCCAAAACGCAGCTATCTAACAGAACGGTTGTCAATGTGTGCACTCAACTTCCAGAGTTAAACCCGTGTGTGGATTCAGCAGTCTGCAAACACTTTCTCTGCAGAGTCCCAAAACAGGCGTTTTCAGCCCATTACCGGCATATGGAAGAAACTGCAGTAAGCACAGGGAAATATCTGCTTCTAAATCCAAAACGCAGCTATCTAACAGAACGGTTGTCAATGTGTGCACTCAACTTCCAGAGTTAAACCCGTGTGTGGATTCAGCAGTCTGCAAACACTTTCTCTGCAGAGTCCCAAAACAGGCGTTTTCAGCCCATTACCGGCATATGGAAGAAACAGCAGTAAGCACAGGGAAATATCTGCTTCTAAATCCAAAACGCAGCTATCTAACAGAACGGTTGTCAATGTGTGCACTCAACTTCCAGAGTTAAACCCGTGTGTGGATTCAGCAGTCTGCAAACACTTTCTCTGCAGAGTCCCAAAACAGGCGTTTTCAGCCCATTACCGGCATATGGAAGAAACTGCAGTAAGCACAGGGAAATATCTGCTTCTAAATCCAAAACGCAGCTATCTAACAGAACGGTTGTCAATGTGTGCACTCAACTTCCAGAGTTAAACCCGTGTGTGGATTCAGCAGTCTGCAAACACTTTGTCTGCAGAGTCCCAAACCAGGCGTTTTCAGCCCATTACCGGCATATGGAAGAAACAGCAGTAAGCACAGGGAAATATCTGCTTCTAAATCTAAAACGCAGCTATCTAACAGAACGGTTGTCAATGTGTGCACTCAACTTCCAGAGTTAAACCCGTGTGTGGATTCAGCAGTCTGCAAACACTTTCTCTGCAGAGTCCCAAAACAGGCGTTTTCAGCCCATTACCGGCATATGGAAGAAACAGCAGTAAGCACAGGGAAATATCTGCTTCTAAATCCAAAACGCAGCTATCTAACAGAACGGTTGTCAATGTGTGCACTCAACTTCCAGAGTTAAACCCGTGTGTGGATTCAGCAGTCTGCAAACATCTTCTCTGCAGAGTCCCAAACCAGGCGTTTTCAGCCCATTACCGGCATATGGAAGAAACAGCAGTAAGCACAGGGAAATATCTGCTTCTAAATCCAAAACGCAGCTATCTAACAGAACGGTTGTCAATGTGTGCACTCAACTTCCAGAGTTAAACCCGTGTGTGGATTCAGCAGTCTGCAAACACTTTCTCTGCAGAGTCCCAAAACAGGCGTTTTCAGCCCATTACCGGCATATGGAAGAAACTGCAGTAAGCACAGGGAAATATCTGCTTCTAAATCCAAAACGCAGCTATCTAACAGAACGGTTGTCAATGTGTGCACTCAACTTCCAGAGTTAAACCCGTGTGTGGATTCAGCAGTCTGCAAACACTTTCTCTGCAGAGTCCCAAAACAGGCGTTTTCAGCCCATTACCGGCATATGGAAGAAACAGCAGTAAGCACAGGGAAATATCTGCTTCTAAATCCAAAACGCAGCTATCTAACAGAACGGTTGTCAATGTGTGCACTCAACTTCCAGAGTTAAACCCGTGTGTGGATTCAGCAGTCTGCAAACATCTTCTCTGCAGAGTCACAAACCAGGCGTTTTCAGCCCATTACCGGCATATGGAAGAAACAGCAGTAAGCCCAGGGAAATATCTGCTTCTAAATCCAAAACGCAGCTATCTAAGAGAACGGTTGTCAATGTGTGCACTCAACTTCCAGAGTTAAACCCGTGTGTGGATTCAGCAGTCTGCAAACACTTTCTCTGCAGAGTCCCAAAACAGGCGTTTTCAGCCCATTACCGGCATATGGAAGAAACAGCAGTAAGCACAGGGAAATATCTGCTTCTAAATCCAAAACGCAGCTATCTAACAGAACGGTTGTCAATGTGTGCACTCAACATCCAGAGTTAAACCCGTGTGTGGATTCAGCAGTCTGCAAACACTTTCTGTGCAGAGTCCCAAAACAGGCGTTTTCAGCCCATTACCGGCATATGGAAGAAACAGCAGTAAGCACAGGGAAATATCTGCTTCTAAATCCAAAACGCAGCTATCTAACAGAACGGTTGTCGATGTGTGCACTCAACTTCCAGAGTTAAACCCGTGTGTGGATTCAGCAGTCTGCAAACATCTTCTCTGCAGAGTCCCAAACCAGGCGTTTTCAGCCCATTACCGGCATATGGAAGAAACAGCAGTAAGCCCAGGGAAATATCTGCTTCTAAATCCAAAACGCAGCTATCTAACAGAACGGTTGTCAATGTGTGCACTCAACTTCCAGAGTTAAACCCGTGTGTGGATTCAGCAGTCTGCAAACACTTTCTCTGCAGAGTCCCAAAACAGGCGTTTTCAGCCCATTACCGGCATATGGAAGAAACAGCAGTAAGCACAGGGAAATATCTGCTTCTAAATCCAAAACGCAGCTATCTAACAGAACGGTTGTCAATGTGTGCACTCAACTTCCAGAGTTAAACCCGTGTGTGGATTCAGCAGTCTGCAAACATCTTCTCTGCAGAGTCCCAAACCAGGCGTTTTCAGCCCATTACCGGCATATGGAAGAAACAGCAGTAAGCACAGGGAAATATCTGCTTCTAAATCCAAAACGCAGCTATCTAACAGAACGGTTGTCAATGTGTGCACTCAACATCCAGAGTTAAACCCGTGTGTGGATTCAGCAGTCTGCAAACACTTTCTCTGCAGAGTCCCAAAACAGGCGTTTTCAGCCCATTACCGGCATATGGAAGAAACAGCAGTAAGCCCAGGGAAATATCTGCTTCTAAATCCACAACGCAGCTATCTAACAGAACGGTTGTCAATGTGTGCACTCAACTTCCAGAGGTAAACCCGTGTGTGGATTCAGCAGTCTGCAAACACTTTCTCTGCAGAGTCCCAAAACAGGCGTTTTCAGCCCATTACCGGCATATGGAAGAAACAGCAGTAAGCACAGGGAAATATCTGCTTCTAAATCCAAAACGCAGCTATCTAACAGAACGGTTGTCAATGTGTGCACTCAACTTCCAGAGATAAACCCGTGTGTGGATTCAGCAGTCTGCAAACATCTTCTCTGCAGAGTCCCAAACCAGGCGTTTTCAGCCCATTACCGGCATATGGAAGAAACAGCAGTAAGCACAGGGAAATATCTGCTTCTAAATCCAAAACGCAGCTATCTAACAGAACGGTTGTCAATGTGTGCACTCAACTTCCAGAGTTAAACCCGTGTGTGGATTCAGCAGTCTGCAAACACTTTCTCTGCAGAGTCCCAAAACAGGCGTTTTCAGCCCATAACCGGCATATGGAAGAAACAGCAGTAAGCACAGGGAAATATCTGCTTCTAAATCCAAAACGCAGCTATCTAACAGAACGGTTGTCAGTGTGTGCACTCAACATCCAGAGTTAAACCCGTGTGTGGATTCAGCAGTCTGCAAACACTTTCTCTGCAGAGTCCCAAAACAGGCGTTTTCAGCCCATTACCGGCATATGGAAGAAACAGCAGTAAGCACAGGGAAATATCTGCTTCTAAATCCAAAACGCAGCTATTTAACAGAACGGTTGTCAATGTGTGCACTCAACTTCCAGAGTTAAACCCGTGTGTGGATTCAGCAGTCTGCAAACATCTTCTCTGCAGAGTCCCAAACCAGGCGTTTTCAGCCCATTACCGGCATATGGAAGAAACAGCAGTAAGCCCAGGGAAATATCTGCTTCTAAATCCAAAACGCAGCTATCTAACAGAACGGTTGTCAATGTGTGCACTCAACTTCCAGAGTTAAACCCGTGTGTGGATTCAGCAGTCTGCAAACACTTTCTCTGCAGAGTCCCAAAACAGGCGTTTTCAGCCCATTACCGGCATATGGAAGAAACAGCAGTAAGCACAGGGAAATATCTGCTTCTAAATCCAAAACGCAGCTATCTAACAGAACGGTTGTCAATGTGTGCACTCAACATCCAGAGTTAAACCCGTGTGTGGATTCAGCAGTCTGCAAACACTTTCTCTGCAGAGTCCCAAAACAGGCGTTTTCAGCCCATTACCGGCATATGGAAGAAACAGCAGTAAGCACAGGGAAATATCTGCTTCTAAATCCAAAACGCAGCTATCTAACAGAACGGTTGTCAATGTGTGCACTCAACTTCCAGAGTTAAACCCGTGTGTGGATTCAGCAGTCTGCAAACATCTTCTCTGCAGAGTCCCAAACCAGGCGTTTTCAGCCCATTACCGGCATATTGAATAAACAGGAGTAAGCCCAGGGAAATATCTGCTTCTAAATCCAAAACGCAGCTATCTAACAGAACGGTTGTCAATGTGTGCACTCAACTTCCAGAGTTAAACCCGTGTGTGGATTCAGCAGTCTGCAAACACTTTCTCTGCAGAGTCCCAAAACAGGCGTTTTCAGCCCATTACCGGCATATGGAAGAAACAGCAGTAAGCACAGGGAAGTATCTGCTTCTAAATCCAAAACGCAGCTATCTAACAGAACGGTTGTCAATGTGTGCACTCAACTTCCAGAGTTAAACCCGTGTGTGGATTCAGCAGTCTGCAGACATCTTCCCTGCAGAGTCCCAAACCAGGCGTTTTCAGCCCATTACCGGCATATGGAAGAAACAGCAGTAAGCCCAGGGAAATATCTGCTTCTAAATCCAAAACGCAGCTATCTAACAGAACGGTTGTCAATGTGTGCACTCAACTTCCAGAGATAAACCCGTGTGTGGATTCAGCAGTCTGCAAACACTTTCTCTGCAGAGTCCCAAAACAGGCGTTTTCAGCCCATTACCGGCATATGGAAGAAACAGCAGTAAGCACAGGGAAATATCTGCTTCTAAATCCAAAACGCAGCTATCTAACAGAACGGTTGTCAATGTGTGCACTCAACTTCCAGAGTTAAACCCGTGTGTGGATTCAGCAGTCTGCAAACACTTTCTCTGCAGAGTCCCAAAACAGGCGTTTTCAGCCCATTACCGGCATATGGAAGAAACAGCAGTAAGCACAGGGAAATATCTGCTTCTAAATCCAAAACGCAGCTATCTAACAGAACGGTTGTCAATGTGTGCACTCAACTTCCAGAGTTAAACCCGTGTGTGGATTCAGCAGTCTGCAAACACTTTCTCTGCAGAGTCCCAAAACAGGCGTTTTCAGCCCATTACCGGCATATGGAAGAAACAGCAGTAAGCACAGGGAAGTATCTGCTTCTAAATCCAAAACGCAGCTATCTAACAGAACGGTTGTCAATGTGTGCACTCAACTTCCAGAGTTAAACCCGTGTGTGGATTCAGCAGTCTGCAAACACTTTCTCTGCAGAGTCCCAAAACAGGCGTTTTCAGCCCATTACCGGCATATGGAAGAAACTGCAGTAAGCACAGGGAAATATCTGCTTCTAAATCCAAAACGCAGCTATCTAACAGAACGGTTGTCAATGTGTGCACTCAACATCCAGAGTTAAACCCGTGTGTGGATTCAGCAGTCTGCAAACACTTTCTCTGCAGAGTCCCAAAACAGGCGTTTTCAGCCCATTACCGGCATATGGAAGAAACAGCAGTAAGCACAGGGAAATATCTGCTTCTAAATCCAAAACGCAGCTATCTAACAGAACGGTTGTCAATGTGTGCACTCAACTTCCAGAGTTAAACCCGTGTGTGGATTCAGCAGTCTGCAAACATCTTCTCTGCAGAGTCTCAAACCAGGCGTTTTCAGCCCATTACCGGCATATGGAAGAAACAGCAGTAAGCCCAGGGAAATATCTGCTTCTAAATCCAAAACGCAGCTATCTAACAGAACGGTTGTCAATGTGTGCACTCAACTTCCAGAGTTAAAACCGTGTGTGGATTCAGCAGTCTGCAAACACTTTCTCTGCAGAGTCCCAAAGCAGGCGTTTTCAGCCCATTACCGGCATATGGAAGAAACAGCAGTAAGCCCAGGGAAATATCTGCTTCTAAATCCAAAACGCAGCTATCCAACAGAACGGTTGTCAATGTGTGCACTCAACTTCCAGAGTTAAACCCGTGTGTGGATTCAGCAGTCTGCAAACACTTTCTCTGCAGAGTCCCAAAACAGGCGTTTTCAGCCCATTACCGGCATATGGAAGAAACAGCAGTAAGCCCAGGGAAATATCTGCTTCTAAATCCAAAACGCAGCTATCTAACAGAACGGTTGTCAATGTGTGCACTCAACATCCAGAGTTAAACCCGTGTGTGGATTCAGCAGTCTGCAAACACTTTCTCTGCAGAGTCCCAAAACAGGCGTTTTCAGCCCATTACCGGCATATGGAAGAAACAGCAGTAAGCACAGGGAAGTATCTGCTTCTAAATCCAAAACGCAGCTATCTAACAGAACGGTTGTCAATGTGTGCACTCAACTTCCAGAGTTAAACCCGTGTGTGGATTCAGCAGTCTGCAAACATCTTCTCTGCAGAGTCCCAAACCAGGCGTTTTCAGCCCATTACCGGCATATGGAAGAAACAGCAGTAAGCACAGGGAAATATCTGCTTCTAAATCCAAAACGCAGCTATCTAACAGAACGGTTGTCAATGTGTGCACTCAACTTCCAGAGTTAAACCCGTGTGTGGATTCAGCAGTCTGCAAACACTTTCTCTGCAGAGTCCCAAAACAGGCGTTTTCAGCCCATTACCGGCATATGGAAGAAACAGCAGTAAGCACAGGGAAGTATCTGCTTCTAAATCCAAAACGCAGCTATCTAACAGAACGGTTGTCAATGTGTGCACTCAACTTCCAGAGTTAAACCCGTGTGTGGATTCAGCAGTCTGCAAACACTTTCTCTGCAGAGTCCCAAAACAGGCGTTTTCAGCCCATTACCGGCATATGGAAGAAACTGCAGTAAGCACAGGGAAATATCTGCTTCTAAATCCAAAACGCAGCTATCTAACAGAACGGTTGTCAATGTGTGCACTCAACATCCAGAGTTAAACCCGTGTGTGGATTCAGCAGTCTGCAAACACTTTCTCTGCAGAGTCCCAAAACAGGCGTTTTCAGCCCATTACCGGCATATGGAAGAAACAGCAGTAAGCACAGGGAAATATCTGCTTCTAAATCCAAAACGCAGCTATCTAACAGAACGGTTGTCAATGTGTGCACTCAACTTCCAGAGTTAAACCCGTGTGTGGATTCAGCAGTCTGCAAACATCTTCTCTGCAGAGTCTCAAACCAGGCGTTTTCAGCCCATTACCGGCATATGGAAGAAACAGCAGTAAGCCCAGGGAAATATCTGCTTCTAAATCCAAAACGCAGCTATCTAACAGAACGGTTGTCAATGTGTGCACTCAACTTCCAGAGTTAAAACCGTGTGTGGATTCAGCAGTCTGCAAACACTTTCTCTGCAGAGTCCCAAAGCAGGCGTTTTCAGCCCATTACCGGCATATGGAAGAAA
The DNA here is from genome assembly GCF_030222135.1 of Aotus nancymaae. Classification (NCBI taxonomy): domain Eukaryota; kingdom Metazoa; phylum Chordata; class Mammalia; order Primates; family Aotidae; genus Aotus; species Aotus nancymaae. The sequence goes on from NW_026988692.1 coordinate 40,204, forward strand.
CAGCAGTAAGCCCAGGGAAATATCTGCTTCTAAATCCAAAACGCAGCTATCCAACAGAACGGTTGTCAATGTGTGCACTCAACTTCCAGAGTTAAACCCGTGTGTGGATTCAGCAGTCTGCAAACACTTTCTCTGCAGAGTCCCAAAACAGGCGTTTTCAGCCCATTACCGGCATATGGAAGAAACAGCAGTAAGCACAGGGAAATATCTGCTTCTAAATCCAAAACGCAGCTATCTAACAGAACGGTTGTCAATGTGTGCACTCAACATCCAGAGTTAAACCCGTGTGTGGATTCAGCAGTCTGCAAACACTTTCTCTGCAGAGTCCCAAAACAGGCGTTTTCAGCCCATTACCGGCATATGGAAGAAACAGCAGTAAGCACAGGGAAATATCTGCTTCTAAATCCAAAACGCAGCTATCTAACAGAACGGTTGTCAATGTGTGCACTCAACTTCCAGAGTTAAACCCGTGTGTGGATTCAGCAGTCTGCAAACATCTTCTCTGCAGAGTCCCAAACCAGGCGTTTTCAGCCCATTACCGGCATATGGAAGAAACAGCAGTAAGCCCAGGGAAATATCTGCTTCTAAATCCAAAACGCAGCTATCTAACAGAACGGTTGTCAATGTGTGCACTCAACTTCCAGAGTTAAACCCGTGTGTGGATTCAGCAGTCTGCAAACACTTTCTCTGCAGAGTCCCAAAACAGGCGTTTTCAGCCCATTACCGGCATATGGAAGAAACAGCAGTAAGCACAGGGAAGTATCTGCTTCTAAATCCAAAACGCAGCTATCTAACAGAACGGTTGTCAATGTGTGCACTCAACTTCCAGAGTTAAACCCGTGTGTGGATTCAGCAGTCTGCAAACATCTTCTCTGCAGAGTCCCAAACCAGGCGTTTTCAGCCCATTACCGGCATATGGAAGAAACAGCAGTAAGCACAGGGAAATATCTGCTTCTAAATCCAAAACGCAGCTATCTAACAGAACGGTTGTCAATGTGTGCACTCAACTTCCAGAGTTAAACCCGTGTGTGGATTCAGCAGTCTGCAAACATCTTCTCTGCAGAGTCCCAAACCAGGCGTTTTCAGCCCATTACCGGCATGTGGAAGAAACAGCAGTAAGCACAGGGAAATATCTGGTTCTAAATCCAAAACGCAGCTATCTAACAGAACGGTTGTCAATGTGTGCACTCAACTTCCAGAGTTAAACCCGTGTGTGGATTCAGCAGTCTGCAAACACTTTGTCTGCAGAGTCCCAAAGCAGGCGTTTTCAGCCCATTACCGGCATATGGAAGAAACAGCAGTAAGCACAGGGAAATATCTGCTTCTAAATCCAAAACGCAGCTATCTAACAGAACGGTTGTCAATGTGTGCACTCAACTTCCAGAGTTAAACCCGTGTGTGGATTCAGCAGTCTGCAAACACTTTCTCTGCAGAGTCCCATAACAGGCGTTTTCAGCCCATTACCGGCATATGGAAGAAACTGCAGTAAGCACAGGGAAATATCTGCTTCTAAATCCAAAACGCAGCTATCTAACAGAACGGTTGTCAATGTGTGCACTCAACTTCCAGAGATAAACCCGTGTGTGGATTCAGCAGTCTGCAAACACTTTCTCTGCAGAGTCCCAAAACAGGCGTTTTCAGCCCATTACCGGCATATGGAAGAAACTGCAGTAAGCACAGGGAAATATCTCCTTCTAAATCCAAAACGCAGCTATCTAACAGAACGGTTGTCAATGTGTGCACTCAACATCCAGAGTTAAACCCGTGTGTGGATTCAGCAGTCTGCAAACACTTTCTCTGCAGAGTCCCAAAACAGGCGTTTTCAGCCCATTACCGGCATATGGAAGAAACAGCAGTAAGCACAGGGAAATATCTGCTTCTAAATCCAAAACGCAGCTATCTAACAGAACGGTTGTCAATGTGTGCACTCAACTTCCAGAGTTAAACCCGTGTGTGGATTCAGCAGTCTGCAAACACTTTCTCTGCAGAGTCTCAAAACAGGCGTTTTAACCCATTACCGGCATATGGAAGAAACAGCAGTAAGCCCAGGGAAATATCTGCTTCTAAATCCAAAACGCAGCTATCTAACAGAACGGTTGTCAATGTGTGCACTCAACTTCCAGAGTTAAACCCGTGTGTGGATTCAGCAGTCTGCAAACACTTTCTCTGCAGAGTCCCAAAACAGGCGTTTTCAGCCCATTACCGGCATATGGAAGAAACAGCAGTAAGCACAGGGAAATATCTGCTTCTAAATCCAAAACGCAGCTATCTAACAGAACGGTTGTCAATGTGTGCACTCAACTTCCAGAGTTAAACCCGTGTGTGGATTCAGCAGTCTGCAAACACTTTCTCTGCAGAGTCCCAAAACAGGCGTTTTCAGCCCATTACCGGCATATGGAAGAAACTGCAGTAAGCACAGGGAAATATCTGCTTCTAAATCCAAAACGCAGCTATCTAACAGAACGGTTGTCAATGTGTGCACTCAACTTCCAGAGTTAAACCCGTGTGTGGATTCAGCAGTCTGCAAACATCTTCTCTGCAGAGTCCCAAACCAGGCGTTTTCAGCCCATTACCGGCATATGGAAGAAACAGCAGTAAGCACAGGGAAATATCTGCTTCTAAATCCAAAACGCAGCTATCTAACAGAACGGTTGTCAATGTGTGCACTCAACTTCCAGAGTTAAACCCGTGTGTGGATTCAGCAGTCTGCAAACATCTTCTCTGCAGAGTCCCAAACCAGGCGTTTTCAGCCCATTACCGGCATATGGAAGAAACAGCAGTAAGCACAGGGAAATATCTGCTTCTAAATCCAAAACGCAGCTATCTAACAGAACGGTTGTCAATGTGTGCACTCAACTTCCAGAGTTAAACCCGTGTGTGGATTCAGCAGTCTGCAAACATCTTCTCTGCAGAGTCCCAAACCAGGCGTTTTCAGCCCATTACCGGCATATGGAAGAAACAGCAGTAAGCACAGGGAAATATCTGCTTCTAAATCCAAAACGCAGCTATCTAACAGAACGGTTGTCAATGTGTGCACTCAACTTCCAGAGTTAAACCCGTGTGTGGATTCAGCAGTCTGCAAACACTTTCTGTGCAGAGTCTCAAAACAGGCCTTTCCGGCCCAGTACCGGCATATATAAGAAAGAGCATTAAGACTGCGTCTAAAACTCAGAAGAAACGTTTCTTTCAAACTGCTCGGCCTTGTGTTCTTTGGCCTAAGGGAGTTGAAACTATGTTTAGATTCAGCGAGATAGAAACACGTTTATTCTCGGAGCTGTCTTTGGATATTCCAGATTGAGTGGGAGTATATGCTGTAAAGAGAAATATCTGTTTCTAAAACCAAAATGGATCTATCTAGCAGAGTGGTTGTGAATGTGTGCCTTCGGCTTAAAGAGGTAAACTGCTCTTCTCATGCAGCACTTTAGAAACCCTTTCTATGCAAATTCTCATACAGACCTTTCCAGCAAAACACCAGCCTATAGGAAATAGCAGTAAGACTGCATCTTTAACATGGAAGAAACTGTTTTCAAACTGCTCTGCTGTGTGTTCATTCATATAAGAGACTTGAATATATGTTCAGATTCAGCTAGTTAGCAACACGTTTCTTCCAGGAGCTGTGTTTGCCTATTCCAGAGTATACTGGAGTATAAGATGTAAAGACAAATGTCTCGTTCCAAAAGAAAAACGGATGATCTAATGGAATGGTTGTCAATGTGTGCATTCAACTTACTGAGCTAAACTGCTGTTTGTATGCAGCAGTTTAGAAAACATTTCTGTGTAGATTCTCAAACAGACATTTCCAGCAAAATACCGGCCTATAAGAAATAGCAGTAAGACTGCGTCTAAAACTCAGAGGGAACGTTTCTTTCAAACTGCTCTGCAGTGTGTTCGTTCACCAAAGGTCGTTGAATCTATGTTTGGATTCAGCGAGTTTGAAACACGTTTATTCTAGGAGCTGCATTTCGATATTCCAGAGTGTATGGGAGTAAATGCTGTAAAGAGAAAGATCTGTTTCTAAAACCAAAACGGAGCTATCTAACAGAATGGTTGTGAATGTGTGCATTCAACTTAAAGGGTTAATCTGCTCTTCTTAGGCAGCAGTTTAGAAACCCTTTATATGCAAATTCTAAAATCAACATTTGCAGCAAAACACCAGCCTAAAAGAAGTAGCAGTAAGACTGCATCTATAACATAGAAGAAACGTTTTCTTCAAAATGCTCTGCTCTGTGTTCATTCACCTAAGAGTCTTGAGTATATGTTCAGATTCAGCGAGTAAGAAACACGTTTCTTCCAGGAGCTGCATTTGCATATTCCAGAGTGTACTGGAGTATAAGGTTTAAAGTGAAATATCTGGTTCTAAAACAAACACGGAGCCATCTAACAGAATGGTTGTCACTGTGTGCATTCAGCTTATTGAGATAAACTGTTGTTTCTATGCAGCAGTTTAGAAAAGATTTTTGTGCAGATTCTAACACAGACATTCCCAGCAAAATACTGGCCTCTAAGAAATAGCAATAAGACTGCGTCTAAAACTCAAATAAAACGTTTCTTTCAAACTGCTGTGCTGTGTGTTCGTTCACCTAAGGGAGTTGAATCTATGTTTAGATTCAGCGACTTAGAAACACGTCTATTCTGGGAGCTGCGTTTGGCTATTCCAGAATGAATGGGAGTATATGCTGTAACTAGAAACACAGGCTTCTAAAACCAAAACGGAGCTAGCTAACAGAATGATTGTGAATGAGGGCATTCAACTTAACGAATTAAACTGCTCCACTTAAGCAGCAGTTTACAAACCATTTATATGGAAATTCTAAAACCAACATTTCCAGGAAAACACCAGCCTAAAAACAATAGCAGTAACAGGGCATCTATAACATGGAAGAAATGTTTTTTTCAAACTCCTCTGCTGTGTGTTCATTCACCTAAGAGACTTCAATATATGCACAGATTCAGCGAGATACAAACACGTTTCTTCCAGGAGCTGCGTATGCATATATCAGAGTGTACTGGGGTACAAGATGTAAAGAGAAATATCTGATTATACTTAGAAACCCGTTTCTTTCAGGAGCTGTGTTTGGATATTCCGGAGTGAATGAGAGTATATGCTGTAAAGAGAAATAACTGCTTCTAAAACCAAAAGGCAGCTATCTAACTGAATGGTTGTCAATGCGTCCACTAAACTTCCAGAGATAAACCCGTGTGTGGATTCAGCAGTCTGCAAACACTTTCTCTGCAGAGTCCCAAAACAGGCGTTTTCAGCCCATTACCGGCATGTGGAAGAAACAGCAGTAAGCACAGGGAAATATCTGCTTCTAAATTCAAAACGCAGCTATCTAACAGAACGGTTGTCAATGTGTGCACTCAACTTCCAGAGTTAAACCCGTGTGTGGATTCAGCAGTCTGCAAACACTTTCTCTGCAGAGTCCCAAAACAGGCGTTTTCAGCCCATTACCGGCATATGGAAGAAACAGCAGTAAGCACAGGGAAATATCTGCTTCTAAATCCAAAACGCAGCTATCTAACAGAACGGTTGTCAATGTGTGCACTCAACTTCCAGAGTTAAACCCGTGTGTGGATTCAGCAGTCTGCAAACATCTTCTCTGCAGAGTCCCAAACCAGGCGTTTTCAGCCCATTACCGGCATATGGAAGAAACAGCAGTAAGCCCAGGGAAATATCTGCTTCTAAATCCAAAACGCAGCTATCTAACAGAACGGTTGTCAATGTGTGCACTCAACTTCCAGAGTTAAACCCGTGTGTGGATTCAGCAGTCTGCAAACACTTTCTCTGCAGAGTCCCAAAACAGGCGTTTTCAGCCCATTACCGGCATATGGAAGAAACAGCAGTAAGCCCAGGGAAATATCTGCTTCTAAATCCAAAACGCAGCTATCTAACAGAACGGTTGTCAATGTGTGCACTCAACCTCCAGAGTTAAACCCGTGTGTGGATTCAGCAGTCTGCAAACATCTTCTCTGCAGAGTCCCAAACCAGGCGTTTTCAGACCATTACCGGCATATGGAAGAAACAGCAGTAAGCCCAGGGAAATATCTGCTTCTAAATCCAAAACGCAGCTATCTAACAGAACGGTTGTCAATGTGTGCACTCAACTTCCAGAGTTAAACCCGTGTGTGGATTCAGCAGTCTGCAAACACTTTCTCTGCAGAGTCCCAAAACAGGCGTTTTCAGCCCATTACCGGCATATGGAAGAAACAGCAGTAAGCACAGGGAAATATCTGCTTCTAAATCCAAAACGCAGCTATCTAACAGAACGGTTGTCAATGTGTGCACTCAACTTCCAGAGTTAAACCCGTGTGTGGATTCAGCAGTCTGCAAACATCTTCTCTGCAGAGTCCCAAACCAGGCGTTTTCAGCCCATTACCGGCATATGGAAGAAACAGCAGTAAGCCCAGGGAAATATCTGCTTCTAAATCCAAAACGCAGCTATCTAACAGAACGGTTGTCAATGTGTGCACTCAACTTCCAGAGTTAAACCCGTGTGTGGATTCAGCAGTCTGCAAACATCTTCTCTGCAGAGTCCCAAACCAGGCGTTTTCAGCCCATTACCGGCATATGGAAGAAACTGCAGTAAGCCCAGGAAAATATCTGCTTCTAAATCCAAAACGCAGCTATCTAACAGAACGGTTGTCAATGTGTGCACTCAACTTCCAGAGTTAAACCCGTGTGTGGATTCAGCAGTCTGCAAACACTTTCTCTGCAGAGTCCCAAAACAGGCGTTTTCAGCCCATTACCGGCATATGGAAGAAACAGCAGTAAGCACAGGGAAATATCTGCTTCTAAATCCAAAACGCAGCTATCTAACATAACGGTTGTCAATGTGTGCACTCAACTTCCAGAGTTAAACCCGTGTGTGGATTCAGCAGTCTGCAAACACTTTGTCTGCAGAGTCCCAAAGCAGGCGTTTTCAGCCCATTACCGGCATATGGAAGAAACAGCAGTAAGCCCAGGGAAATATCTGCTTCTAAATCCAAAACGCAGCTATCTAACAGAACGGTTGTCAATGTGTGCACTCAACTTCCAGAGTTAAACCCGTGTGTGGATTCAGCAGTCTGCAAACACTTTCTCTGCAGAGTCCCAAAACAGGCGTTTTCAGCCCATTACCGGCATATGGAAGAAACAGCAGTAAGCACAGGGAAATATCTGCTTCTAAATCCAAAACGCAGCTATCTAACATAACGGTTGTCAATGTGTGCACTCAACTTCCAGAGTTAAACCCGTGTGTGGATTCAGCAGTCTGCAAACACTTTGTCTGCAGAGTCCCAAAGCAGGCGTTTTCAGCCCATTACCGGCATATGGAAGAAACAGCAGTAAGCCCAGGGAAATATCTGCTTCTAAATCCAAAACGCAGCTATCTAACAGAACGGTTGTCAATGTGTGCACTCAACTTCCAGAGTTAAACCCGTGTGTGGATTCAGCAGTCTGCAAACACTTTCTCTGCAGAGTCCCAAAACAGGCGTTTTCAGCCCATTACCGGCATATGGAAGAAACAGCAGTAAGCACAGGGAAATATCTGCTTCTAAATCCAAAACGCAGCTATCTAACAGAACGGTTGTCAATGTGTGCACTCAACTTCCAGAGATAAACCCGTGTGTGGATTCAGCAGTCTGCAAACACTTTCTCTGCAGAGTCCCAAAACAGGCGTTTTCAGCCCATTACCGGCATATGAAAGAAACTGCAGTAAGCACAGGGAAATATCTGCTTCTAAATCCAAAACGCAGCTATCTAACAGAACGGTTGTCAATGTGTGCACTCAACATCCAGAGTTAAACCCGTGTGTGGATTCAGCAGTCTGTAAACACTTTCTCTGCAGAGTCCCAAAACAGGCGTTTTCAGCCCATTACCGGCATATGGAAGAAACAGCAGTAAGCACAGGGAAATATCTGCTTCTAAATCCAAAACGCAGCTATCTAACAGAACGGTTGTCAATGTGTGCACTCAACTTCCAGAGTTAAACCCGTGTGTGGATTCAGCAGTCTGCAAACATCTTCTCTGCAGAGTACCAAACCAGGCGTTTTCAGCCCATTACCGGCATATGGAAGAAACAGCAGTAAGCCCAGGGAAATATCTGCTTCTAAATCCAAAACGCAGCTATCTAACAGAACGGTTGTCAATGTGTGCACTCAACTTCCAGAGTTAAACCCGTGTGTGGATTCAGCAGTCTGCAAACACTTTCTCTACAGAGTCACAAAACAGGCGTTTTCAGCCCATTACCGGCATATGGAAGAAACAGCAGTAAGCACAGGGAAATATCTGCTTCTAAATCCAAAACGCAGCTATCTAACAGAACGGTTGTCAATGTGTGCACTCAACTTCCAGAGTTAAACCCGTGTGTGGATTCAGCAGTCTGCAAACATCTTCTCTGCAGAGTTCCAAAACAGGCGTTTTCAGCCCATTACCGGCATATGGAAGAAACAGCAGTGAGCCCAGGGAAATATCTGCTTCTAAATCCAAAACGCAGCTATCTAACAGAACGGTTGTCAATGTGTGCACTTAACTTCCAGAGTTAAACCCGTGTGTGGATTCAGCAGTCTGCAAACACTTTCTCTGCAGAGTCCCAAAACAGGCGTTTTCAGCCCATTACCGGCATATGGAAGAAACAGCAGTAAGCACAGGGAAGTATCTGCTTCTAAATCCAAAACGCAGCTATCTAACAGAACGGTTGTCAATGTGTGCACTCAACTTCCAGAGTTAAACCCGTGTGTGGATTCAGCAGTCTGCAAACATCTTCTCTGCAGAGTCCCAAACCAGGCGTTTTCAGCCCATTACCGGCATATGGAAGAAACAGCAGTAAGCCCAGGGAAATATCTGCTTCTAAATCCAAAACGCAACTATCTAACAGAACGGTTGTCAATGTGTGCACTCAACTTCCAGAGTTAAACCCGTGTGTGGATTCAGCAGTCTGCAAACACTTTCTCTGCAGAGTCCCAAAACAGGCGTTTTCAGCCCATTACCGGCATATGGAAGAAACTGCAGTAAGCACAGGGAAATATCTGCTTCTAAATCCAAAACGCAGCTATCTAACAGAACGGTTGTCAATGTGTGCACTCAACTTCCAGAGTTAAACCCGTGTGTGGATTCAGCAGTCTGCAAACATCTTCTCTGCAGAGTCCCAAACAAGGCGTTTTCAGCCCATTACCGGCATATGGAAGAAACAGCAGTAAGCACAGGGAAATATCTGCTTCTAAATCCAAAACGCAGCTATCTAACAGAACGGTTGTCAATGTGTGCACTCAACTTCCAGAGTTAAACCCGTGTGTGGATTCAGCAGTCTGCAAACATCTTCTCTGCAGAGTCCCAAACCAGGCGTTTTCAGCCCATTACCGGCATATGGAAGAAACAGCAGTAAGCCCAGGGAAATATCTGCTTCTAAATCCAAAACGCAGCTATCTAACAGAACGGTTGTCAATGTGTGCACTCAACTTCCAGAGTTAAACCCGTGTGTGGATTCAGCAGTCTGCAAACACTTTCTCTGCAGAGTCCCAAAACAGGCGTTTTCAGCCCATTACCGGCATATGGAAGAAACAGCAGTAAGCCCAGGGAAATATCTGCTTCTAAATCCAAAACGCAGCTATCTAACAGAACGGTTGTCAATGTGTGCACTCAACTTCCAGAGTTAAACCCGTGTGTGGATTCAGCAGTCTGCAAACACTTTCTCTGCAGAGTCCCAAAACAGGCGTTTTCAGCCCATTACCGGCATATGGAAGAAACAGCAGTAAGCACAGGGAAATATCTGCTTCTAAATCCAAAACGCAGCTATCTAACAGAATGGTTGTCAATGTGTGCACTCAACTTCCAGAGTTAAACCCGTGTGTGGATTCAGCAGTCTGCAAACACTTTCTCTGCAGAGTCCCAAAACAGGCGTTTTCAGCCCATTACCGGCATATGGAAGAAACTGCAGTAAGCACAGGGAAATATCTGCTTCTAAATCCAAAACGCAGCTTTCTAACAGAACGGTTGTCAATGTGTGCACTCAACTTCCAGAGTTAAACCCGTGTGTGGATTCAGCAGTCTGCAAACATCTTCTCTGCAGAGTCCCAAACCAGGCGTTTTCAGCCCATTACCGGCATATGGAAGAAACAGCAGTAAGCACAGGGAAATATCTGCTTCTAAATCCAAAACGCAGCTATCTAACAGAACGGTTGTCAATGTGTGCACTCAACTTCCAGAGTTAAACCCGTGTGTGGATTCAGCAGTCTGCAAACATCTTCTCTGCAGAGTCCCAATCCAGGCGTTTTCAGCCCATTAGCGGCATATGGAAGAAACTGCAGTAAGCACAGGGAAATATCTGCTTCTAAATCCAAAACGCAGCTATCTAACAGAACGGTTGTCAATGTGTGCACTCAACTTCCAGAGTTAAACCCGTGTGTGGATTCAGCAGTCTGCAAACACTTTGTCTGCAGAGTCCGAAAGCAGGCGTTTTCAGCCCATTACCGGCATATGGAAGAAACAGCAGTAAGCCCAGGGAAATATCTGCTTCTAAATCCAAAACGCAGCTATCTAACAGAACTGTTGTCAATGTGTGCACTCAACTTCCAGAGTTAAACCCGTGTGTGGATTCAGCAGTCTGCAAACACTTTGTCTGCAGAGTCCCAAAACAGGCGTTTTCAGCCCATTACCGGCATATGGAAGAAACAGCAGTAAGCCCAGGGAAATATCTGCTTCTAAATCCAAAACGCAGCTATCTAACAGAACGGTTGTCAATGTGTGCACTCAACTTCCAGAGTTAAACCCGTGTGTGGATTCAGCAGTCTGCAAACACTTTCTCTGCAGAGTCCCAAAACAGGCGTTTTCAGCCCATTAGCGGCATATGGAAGAAACAGCAGTAAGCACAGGGAAATATCTGCTTCTAAATCCAAAACGCAGCTATCTAACAGAACGGTTGTCAATGTGTGCGCTCAACTTCCAGAGTTAAACCCGTGTGTGGATTCAGCAGTCTGCAAACACTTTGTCTGCAGAGTCCCAAAGCAGGCGTTTTCAGCCCATTACCGGCATATGGAAGAAACAGCAGTAAGCCCAGGGAAATATCTGCTTCTAAATCCAAAACGCAGCTATCTAACAGAACTGTTGTCAATGTGTGCACTCAACTTCCAGAGTTAAACCCGTGTGTGGATTCAGCAGTCTGCAAACACTTTGTCTGCAGAGTCCCAAAGCAGGCGTTTTCAGCCCATTACCGGCATATGGAAGAAACAGCAGTAAGCCCAGGGAAATATCTGCTTCTAAATCCAAAACGCAGCTATCTAACAGAACGGTTGTCAATGTGTGCACTCAACTTCCAGAGTTAAACCCGTGTGTGGATTCAGCAGTCTGCAAACACTTTCTCTGCAGAGTCCCAAAACAGGCGTTTTCAGCCCATTACCGGCATATGGAAGAAACAGCAGTAAGCACAGGGAAATATCTGCTTCTAAATCCAAAACGCAGCTATCTAACAGAACGGTTGTCAATGTGTGCACTCAACTTCCAGAGTTAAACCCGTGTGTGGATTCAGCAGTCTGCAAACATCTTCTCTGCAGAGTCCCAAACCAGGCGTTTTCAGCCCATTACCGGCATATGGAAGAAACAGCAGTAAGCACAGGGAAATATCTGCTTCTAAATCCAAAACGCAGCTATCTAACAGAACGGTTGTCAATGTGTGCACTCAACTTACAGAGTTAAACCCGTGTGTGGATTCAGCAGTCTGCAAACACTTTGTCTGCAGAGTCCCAAAACAGGCGTTTTCAGCCCATTACTGGCATATGGAAGAAACAGCAGTAAGCCCAGGGAAATATCTGCTTCTAAATCCAAAACGCAGCTATCTAACAGAACGGTTGTCAATGTGTGCACTCAACTTCCAGAGTTAAACCCGTGTGTGGATTCAGCAGTCTGCAAACACTTTCTCTGCAGAGTCCCAAAACAGGCGTTTTCAGCCCATTACCGGCATATGGAAGAAACAGCAGTAAGCACAGGGAAATATCTGCTTCTAAATCCAAAACGCAGCTATCTAACAGAACGGTTGTCAATGTGTGCACTCAACTTCCAGAGTTAAACCCGTGTGTGGATTCAGCAGTCTGCAAACACTTTCTCTGCAGAGTCCCAAAACAGGCGTTTTCAGCCCATTACCGGCATATGGAAGAAACAGCAGTAAGCACAGGGAAATATCTGCTTCTAAATCCAAAACGCAGCTATCTAACAGAACGGTTGTCAATGTGTGCACTCAACTTCCAGAGTTAAACCCGTGTGTGGATTCAGCAGTCTGCAAACACTTTCTCTGCAGAGTCCCAAAACAGGCGTTTTCAGCCCATTACCGGCATATGGAAGAAACTGCAGTAAGCACAGGGAAATATCTGCTTCTAAATCCAAAACGCAGCTATCTAACAGAACGGTTGTCAATGTGTGCACTCAACATCCAGAGTTAAACCCGTGTGTGGATTCAGCAGTCTGCAAACACTTTCTCTGCAGAGTCCCAAAACAGGCGTTTTCAGCCCATTACCGGCATATGGAAGAAACAGCAGTAAGCCCAGGGAAATATCTGCTTCTAAATCCAAAACGCAGCTATCTAACAGAACGGTTGTCAATGTGTGCACTCAACTTCCAGAGTTAAACCCGTGTGTGGATTCAGCAGTCTGCAAACGTCTTCTCTGCAGAGTACCAAACCAGGCGTTTTCAGCCCATTACCGGCATATGGAAGAAACAGCAGTAAGCCCAGGGAAATATCTGCTTCTAAATCCAAAACGCAGCTATCTAACAGAACGGTTGTCAATGTGTGCACTCAACTTCCAGAGTTAAACCTGTGTGTGGATTCAGCAGTCTGCAAACACTTTCTCTGCAGAGTCCCAAAACAGGCGTTTTCAGCCCATTACCGGCATATGGAAGAAACAGCAGTAAGCACAGGGAAATATCTGCTTCTAAATCCAAAACGCAGCTATCTAACAGAACGGTTGTCAATGTGTGCACTCAACTTCCAGAGTTAAACCGGTGTGTGGATTCAGCAGTCTGCAAACATCTTCTCTGCAGAGTCCCAAACCAGGCGTTTTCAGCCCATTACCGGCATATGGAAGAAACAGCAGTAAGCCCAGGGAAATATCTGCTTCTAAATCCAAAACGCAGGTATCTAACAGAACGGTTGTCAATGTGTGCACTCAACTTCCAGAGTTAAACCCGTGTGTGGATTCAGCAGTCTGCAAACACTTTCTCTGCAGAGTGCCAAAGCAGGCGTTTTCAGCCCATTACCGGCATATGGAAGAAACAGCAGTAAGCACAGGGAAATATCTGCTTCTAAATCCAAAATGCAGCTATCTAAAAGAACGGTTGTCAATGTGTGCACTCAACTTCCAGAGTTAAACCCGTGTGTGGATTCAGCAGTCTGCAAACACTTTCTCTGCAGAGTCCCAAAACAGGCGTTTTCAGCCCATTACCGGCATATGGAAGAAACAGCAGTAAGCACAGGGAAATATCTGCTTCTAAATCCAAAACGCAGCTATCTAACAGAACGGTTGTCAATGTGTGCACTCAACTTCCAGAGTTAAACCCGTGTGTGGATTCAGCAGTCTGCAAACATCTTCTCTGCAGAGTCCCAAACCAGGCGTTTTCAGCCCATTACCGGCATAAGGAAGAAACAGCAGTAAGCACAGGGAAATATCTGCTTCTAAATCCAAAACGCAGCTATCTAACAGAACGGTTGTCAATGTGTGCACTCAACTTCCAGAGTTAAACCCGTGTGTGGATTCAGCAGTCTGCAAACATCTTCTCTGCAGAGTCCCAAACCAGGCGTTTTCAGCCCATTACCGGCATATGGAAGAAACAGCAGTAAGCACAGGGAAATATCTGCTTCTAAATCCAAAACGCAGCTATCTAACAGAACGGTTGTCAATGTGTGCACTCAACTTCCAGAGTTAAACCCGTGTGTGGATTCAGCAGTCTGCAAACACTTTCTCTGCAGAGTCCCAAAACAGGCGCTTTCAGCCCATTACCGGCATATGGAAGAAACAGCAGTAAGCACAGGGAAATATCTGCTTCTAAATCCAAAACGCAGCTATCTAACAGAACGGTTGTCAATGTGTGCACTCAACTTCCAGAGTTAAAGCCGTGTGTGGATTCAGCAGTCTGCAAACATCTTCTCTGCAGAGTCCCAAACCAGGCGTTTTCAGCCCATTACCGGCATATGGAAGAAACAGCAGTAAGCCCAGGGAAATATCTGCTTCTAAATCCAAAACGCAGCTATCTAACAGAACGGTTGTCAATGTGTGCACTCAACTTCCAGAGTTAAACCCGTGTGTGGATTCAGCAGTCTGCAAACACTTTCTCTGCAGAGTCCCAAAACAGGCGTTTTCAGCCCATTACCGGCATATGGAAGAAACAGCAGTAAGCACAGGGAAATATCTGCTTCTAAATCCAAAACGCAGCTATCTAACAGAACGGTTGTCAATGTGTGCACTCAACTTCCAGAGTTAAACCCGTGTGTGGATTCAGCAGTCTGCAAACACTTTGTCTGCAGAGTCCCAAAAGAGGCGATTTCAGCCCATTACCGGCATATGGAAAAAACAGCAGTAAGCACAGGGAAATATCTGCTTCTAAATCCAAAACGCAGCTATCAAACAGAACGGTTGTCAATGTGAGCACTCAACTTGCAGAGTTAAACCCGTGTGTGGATTCAGCAGTCTGCAAACACTTTCTCTGCAGAGTCCCAAAGCAGGCGTTTTCAGCCCATTACCGGCATATGGAAGAAACAGCAGTAAGCCCAGGGAAATATCTGCTTCTAAATCCAAAACGCAGCTATCTAACAGAACGGTTGTCAATGTGTGCACTCAACTTCCAGAGTTAAACCCGTGTGTGGATTCAGCAGTCTGCAAACACTTTCTCTGCAGAGTCCCAAAACAGGCATTTTCAGCCCATTACCGGCATATGGAAGAAACAGCAGTAAGCACAGGGAAATATCTGCTTCTAAATCCAAAACACAGCTATCTAACAGAACGGTTGTCAATGTGTGCACTCAACTTCCAGAGTTAAACCCGTGTGTGGATTCAGCAGTCTGCAAACACTTTCTCTGCAGAGTCCCAAAACAGGCGTTTTCAGCCCGTTACCGGCATATGGAAGAAACTGCAGTAAGCACAGGGAAATATCTGCTTCTAAATCCAAAACGCAGCTATCTAACAGAACGGTTGTCAATGTGTGCACTCAACTTCCAGAGTTAAACCCGTGTGTGGATTCAGCAGTCTGCAAACACTTTCTCTGCAGAGTCCCAAAACAGGCGTTTTCAGCCCATTACCGGCATATGGAAGAAACAGCAGTAAGCACAGGGAAATATCTGCTTCTAAATCCAAAACGCAGCTATCTAACAGAACGGTTGTCAATGTGTGCACTCAACTTCCAGAGTTAAACCCGTGTGTGGATTCAGCAGTCTGCAAACACTTTCTCTGCAGAGTCCCAAAACAGGCGTTTTCAGCCCATTACCGGCATATGGAAGAAACAGCAGTAAGCACAGGGAAATATCTGCTTCTAAATCCAAAACGCAGCTATCTAACAGAACGGTTGTCAATGTGTGCACTCAACTTCCAGAGTTAAACCCGTGTGTGGATTCAGCAGTCTGCAAACATCTCTGCAGGGTCCGAAACCAGGCGTTTTCAGCCCATTACCGGCATATGGAAGAAACAGCAGTAAGCCCAGGGAAATATCTGCTTCTAAATCCAAAACGCAGCTATCTAACAGAACGGTTGTCAATGTGTGCACTCAACTTGCAGAGTTAAACCCGTGTGTGGATTCAGCAGTCTGCAAACACTTTCTCTGCAGAGTCCCAAAACAGGCGTTTTCAGCCCATTACCGGCATATGGAAGAAACAGCAGTAAGCACAGGGAAATATCTGCTTCTAAATCCAAAACGCAGCTATCTAACAGAACGGTTGTCAATGTGTGCACTCAACTTCCAGAGATAAACCCGTGTGTGGATTCAGCAGTCTGCAAACACTTTCTCTGCAGAGTCCCAAAACAGGCGTTTTCAGCCCATTACCGGCATATGGAAGAAACAGCAGTAAGCACAGGGAAATATCTGCTTCTAAATCCAAAACGCAGCTATCTAACAGAACGGTTGTCAATGTGTGCACTCAACTTCCAGAGTTAAACCCGTGTGTGGATTCAGCAGTCTGCAAACATCTTCTCTGCAGAGTCCCAAACCAGGCGTTTTCAGCCCATTACCGGCATATGGAAGAAACTGCAGTAAGCCCAGGAAAATATCTGCTTCTAAATCCAAAACGCAGCTATCTAACAGAACGGTTGTCAATGTGTGCACTCAACTTCCAGAGTTAAACCCGTGTGGATTCAGCAGTCTGCAAACACTTTCTCTGCAGAGTCCCAAAACAGGCGTTTTCAGCCCATTACCGGCATATGGAAGAAACAGCAGTAAGCACAGGGAAATATCTGCTTCTAAATCCAAAACGCAGCTATCTAACAGAACGGTTGTCAATGTGTGCACTCAACTTCCAGAGTTAAACCCGTGTGTGGATTCAGCAGTCTGCAAACACTTTGTCTGCAGAGTCCCAAAGCAGGCGTTTTCAGCCCATTACCGGCATATGGAAGAAACAGCAGTAAGCCCAGGGAAATATCTGCTTCTAAATCCAAAACGCAGCTATCTAACAGAACGGTTGTCAATGTGTGCACTCAACTTGCAGAGTTAAACCCGTGTGTGGATTCAGCAGTCTGCAAACACTTTCTCTGCAGAGTCCCAAAACAGGCGTTTTCAGCCCATTACCGGCATATGGAAGAAACAGCAGTAAGCCCAGGGAAATATCTGCTTCTAAATCCAAAATGCAGCTATCTAACAGAACGGTTGTCAATGTGTGCACTCAACTTCTAGAGTTAAACCCGTGTGTGGATTCAGCAGTCTGCAAACACTTTCTCTGCAGAGTCCCAAAACAGGCGTTTTCAGCCCATTACCGGCATATGGAAGAAACAGCAGTAAGCACAGGGAAATATCTGCTTCTAAATCCAAAACGCAGCTATCTAACAGAACGGTTGTCAATGTGTGCACTCAACTTCCAGAGATAAACCCGTGTGTGGATTCAGCAGTCTGCAAACACTTTCTCTGCAGAGTCGCAAAACAGGCGTTTTCAGCCCATTACCGGCATATGGAAGAAACAGCAGTAAGCACAGGGAAATATCTGCTTCTAAATCCAAAACGCAGCTATCTAACAGAACGGTTGTCAATGTGTGCACTCAACTTCCAGAGTTAAACCCGTGTGTGGATTCAGCAGTCTGCAAACATCTTCTCTGCAGAGTCCCAAACCAGGCGTTTTCAGCCCATTACCGGCATATGGAAGAAACAGCAGTAAGCACAGGAAAATATCTGCTTCTAAATCCAAAACGCAGCTATCTAACAGAACGGTTGTCAATGTGTGCACTCAACTTCCAGAGTTAAACCCGTGTGTGGATTCAGCAGTCTGCAAACACTTTCTCTGCAGAGTCCCAAAACAGGCGTTTTCAGCCCATTACCGGCATATGGAAGAAACAGCAGTAAGCCCAGGGAAATATCTGCTTCTAAATCCAAAACGCAGCTATCTAACATAACGGTTGTCAATGTGTGCACTCAACTTCCAGAGTTAAACCCGTGTGTGGATTCAGCAGTCTGCAAACACTTTCTCTGCAGAGTCCCAAAACAGGCGTTTTCAGCCCATTACCGGCATATGGAAGAAACAGCAGTAAGCACAGGGAAATATCTGCTTCTAAATCCAAAGCGCAGCTATCTAACAGAACGGTTGTCAATGTGTGCACTCAACTTACAGAGATAAACCCGTGTGTGGATTCAGCAGTCTGCAAACACTTTCTCTGCAGAGTCCCAAAACAGGCGTTTTCAGCCCATTACCGGCATATGGAAGAAACTGCAGTAAGCACAGGGAAATATCTGCTTCTAAATCCAAAACGCAGCTATCTAACAGAACGGTTGTCAATGTGTGCACTCAACATCCAGAGTTAAACCCGTGTGTGGATTCAGCAGTCTGCGAACACTTTCTCTGCAGAGTCCCAAAACAGGCGTTTTCAGCCCATTACCGGCATATGGAAGAAACAGCAGTAAGCACAGGGAAATATCTGCTTCTAAATCCAAAACGCAGCTATCTAACAGAACGGTTGTCAATGTGTGCACTCAACTTCCAGAGTTAAACCCGTGTGTGGATTCAGCAGTCTGCAAACATCTTCTCTGCAGAGTACCAAACCAGGCGTTTTCAGCCCATTACCGGCATATGGAAGAAACAGCAGTAAGCCCAGGGAAATATCTGCTTCTAAATCCAAAACGCAGCTATCTAACAGAACGGTTGTCAATGTGTGCACTCAACTTCCAGAGTTAAACCCGTGTGTGGATTCAGCAGTCTGCAAACACTTTCTCTACAGAGTCACAAAACAGGCGTTTTCAGCCCATTACCGGCATATGGAAGAAACAGCAGTAAGCACAGGGAAATATCTGCTTCTAAATCCAAAACGCAGCTATCTAACAGAACGGTTGTCAATGTGTGGACTCAACTTCCAGAGTTAAACCCGTGTGTGGATTCAGCAGTCTGCAAACATCTTCTCTGCAGAGTTCCAAAACAGGCGTTTTCAGCCCATTACCGGCATATGGAAGAAACAGCAGTGAGCCCAGGGAAATATCTGCTTCTAAATCCAAAACGCAGCTATCTAACAGAACGGTTGTCAATGTGTGCACTTAACTTCCAGAGTTAAACCCGTGTGTGGATTCAGCAGTCTGCAAACACTTTCTCTGCAGAGTCCCAAAACAGGCGTTTTCAGCCCATTACCGGCATATGGAAGAAACAGCAGTAAGCACAGGGAAGTATCTGCTTCTAAATCCAAAACGCAGCTATCTAACAGAACGGTTGTCAATGTGTGCACTCAACTTCCAGAGTTAAACCCGTGTGTGGATTCAGCAGTCTGCAAACATCTTCTCTGCAGAGTCCCAAACCAGGCGTTTTCAGCCCATTACCGGCATATGGAAGAAACAGCAGTAAGCCCAGGGAAATATCTGCTTCTAAATCCAAAACGCAACTATCTAACAGAACGGTTGTCAATGTGTGCACTCAACTTCCAGAGTTAAACCCGTGTGTGGATTCAGCAGTCTGCAAACACTTGCTCTGCAGAGTCCCAAAACAGGCGTTTTCAGCCCATTACCGGCATATGGAAGAAACAGCAGTAAGCACAGGGAAATATCCGCTTCTAAATCCAAAACGCAGCTATCTAACAGAACGGTTGTCAATGTGTGCACTCAACTTCCAGAGTTAAACCCGTGTGTGGATTCAGCAGTCTGCAAACACTTTCTCTGCAGAGTCCCAAAACAGGCGTTTTCAGCCCATTACCGGCATATGGAAGAAACAGCAGTAAGCACAGGGAAATATCTGCTTCTAAATCCAAAACGCAGCTATCTAACAGAACGGTTGTCAATGTGTGCACTCAACTTCCAGAGTTAAACCCGTGTGTGGATTCAGCAGTCTGCAAACACTTTCTCTGCAGAGTCCCAAAACAGGCGTTTTCAGCCCATTACCGGCATATGGAAGAAACAGCAGTAAGCACAGGGAAATATCTGCTTCTAAATCCAAAACGCAGCTATCTAACAGAACGGTTGTCAATGTGTGCACTCAACTTCCAGAGTTAAACCCGTGTGTGGATTCAGCAGTCTGCAAACATCTTCTCTGCAGAGTCCCAAACAAGGCGTTTTCAGCCCATTACCGGCATATGGAAGAAACAGCAGTAAGCACAGGGAAATATCTGCTTCTAAATCCAAAACGCAGCTATCTAACAGAACGGTTGTCAATGTGTGCACTCAACTTCCAGAGTTAAACCCGTGTGTGGATTCAGCAGTCTGCAAACATCTTCTCTGCAGAGTCCCAAACCAGGCGTTTTCAGCCCATTACCGGCATATGGAAGAAACAGCAGTAAGCCCAGGGAAATATCTGCTTCTAAATCCAAAACGCAGCTATCTAACAGAACGGTTGTCAATGTGTGCACTCAACTTCCAGAGTTAAACCCGTGTGTGGATTCAGCAGTCTGCAAACACTTTCTCTGCAGAGTCCCAAAACAGGCGTTTTCAGCCCATTACCGGCATATGGAAGAAACAGCAGTAAGCCCAGGGAAATATCTGCTTCTAAATCCAAAACGCAGCTATCTAACAGAACGGTTGTCAATGTGTGCACTCAACTTCCAGAGTTAAACCCGTGTGTGGATTCAGCAGTCTGCAAACACTTTCTCTGCAGAGTCCCAAAACAGGCGTTTTCAGCCCATTACCGGCATATGGAAGAAACAGCAGTAAGCACAGGGAAATATCTGCTTCTAAATCCAAAACGCAGCTATCTAACAGAATGGTTGTCAATGTGTGCACTCAACTTCCAGAGTTAAACCCGTGTGTGGATTCAGCAGTCTGCAAACACTTTGTCTGCAGAGTCCCAAAGCAGGCGTTTTCAGCCCATTACCGGCATATGGAAGAAACAGCAGTAAGCCCAGGGAAATATCTGCTTCTAAATCCAAAACGCAGCTATCTAACAGAACGGTTGTCAATGTGTGCACTCAACTTCCAGAGTTAAACCCGTGTGTGGATTCAGCAGTCTGCAAACACTTTCTCTGCAGAGTCCCAAAACAGGCGTTTTCAGCCCATTACCGGCATATGGAAGAAACTGCAGTAAGCACAGGGAAATATCTGCTTCTAAATCCAAAACGCAGCTATCTAACAGAACGGTTGTCAATGTGTGCACTCAACTTCCAGAGTTAAACCCGTGTGTGGATTCAGCAGTCTGCAAACATCTTCTCTGCAGAGTCCCAAACCAGGCGTTTTCAGCCCATTACCGGCATATGGAAGAAACAGCTGTAAGCACAGGGAAATATCTGCTTCTAAATCCAAAACGCAGCTATCTAACAGAACGGTTGTCAATGTGTGCACTCAACTTACAGAGTTAAACCCGTGTGTGGATTCAGCAGTCTGCAAACACTTTGTCTGCAGAGTCCCAAAACAGGCGTTTTCAGCCCATTACCAGCATATGGAAGAAACAGCAGTAAGCCCAGGGAAATATCTGCTTCTAAATCCAAAACGCAGCTATCTAACAGAACGGTTGTCAATGTGTGCACTCAACTTCCAGAGTTAAACCCGTGTGTGGATTCAGCAGTCTGCAAACACTTTCTCTGCAGAGTCCCAAAACAGGCGTTTTCAGCCCATTACCGGCATATGGAAGAAACAGCAGTAAGCACAGGGAAATATCTGCTTCTAAATCCAAAACGCAGCTATCTAACAGAACGGTTGTCAATGTGTGCACTCAACTTCCAGAGATAAACCCGTGTGTGGATTCAGCAGTCTGCAAACACTTTCTCTGCAGAGTCCCAAAACAGGCGTTTTCAGCCCATTACCGGCATATGGAAGAAACAGCAGTAAGCACAGGGAAATATCTGCTTCTAAATCCAAAACGCAGCTATCTAACAGAACGGTTTTCAATGTGTGCACTCAACTTCCAGAGTTAAACCCGTGTGTGGATTCAGCAGTCTGCAAACACTTTCTCTGCAGAGTCCCAAAACAGGCGTTTTCAGCCCATTACCGGCATATGGAAGAAACTGCAGTAAGCACAGGGAAATATCTGCTTCTAAATCCAAAACGCAGCTATCTAACAGAACGGTTGTCAATGTGTGCACTCAACATCCAGAGTTAAACCCGTGTGTGGATTCAGCAGTCTGCAAACACTTTCTCTGCAGAGTCCCAAAACAGGCGTTTTCAGCCCATTACCGGCATATGGAAGAAACAGCAGTAAGCACAGGGAAATATCTGCTTCTAAATCCAAAACGCAGCTATCTAACAGAACGGTTGTCAATGTGTGCACTCAACTTCCAGAGTTAAACCCGTGTGTGGATTCAGCAGTCTGCAAACGTCTTCTCTGCAGAGTACCAAACCAGGCGTTTTCAGCCCATTACCGGCATATGGAAGAAACAGCAGTAAGCCCAGGGAAATATCTGCTTCTAAATCCAAAACGCAGCTATCTAACAGAACGGTTGTCAATGTGTGCACTCAACTTCCAGAGTTAAACCCGTGTGTGGATTCAGCAGTCTGCAAACACTTTCTCTGCAGAGTCCCAAAACAGGCGTTTTCAGCCCATTACCGGCATATGGAAGAAACAGCAGTAAGCACAGGGAAATATCTGCTTCTAAATCCAAAACGCAGCTATCTAACAGAACGGTTGTCAATGTGTGCACTCAACTTCCAGAGTTAAACCCGTGTGTGGATTCAGCAGTCTGCAAACATCTTCTCTGCAGAGTCCCAAACCAGGCGTTTTCAGCCCATTACCGGCATATGGAAGAAACAGCAGTAAGCCCAGGGAAATATCTGCTTCTAAATCCAAAACGCAGCTATCTAACAGAACGGTTGTCAATGTGTGCACTCAACTTCCAGAGTTAAACCCGTGTGTGGATTCAGCAGTCTGCAAACACTTTCTCTGCAGAGTGCCAAAGCAGGCGTTTTCAGCCCATTACCGGCATATGGAAGAAACAGCAGTAAGCACAGGGAAATATCTGCTTCTAAATCCAAAACGCAGCTATCTAACAGAACGGTTGTCAATGTGTGCACTCAACTTCCAGAGTTAAACCCGTGTGTGGATTCAGCAGTCTGCAAACACTTTCTCTGCAGAGTCCCAAAACAGGCGTTTTCAGCCCATTACCGGCATATGGAAGAAACAGCAGTAAGCACAGGGAAATATCTGCTTCTAAATCCAAAACGCAGCTATCTAACAGAACGGTTGTCAATGTGTGCACTCAACTTCCAGAGTTAAACCCGTGTGTGGATTCAGCAGTCTGCAAACATCTTCTCTGCAGAGTCCCAAACCAGGCGTTTTCAGCCCATTACCGGCATATGGAAGAAACAGCAGTAAGCACAGGGAAATATCTGCTTCTAAATCCAAAACGCAGCTATCTAACAGAACGGTTGTCAATGTGTGCACTCAACTTCCAGAGTTAAACCCGTGTGTGGATTCAGCAGTCTGCAAACATCTTCTCTGCAGAGTCCCAAACCAGGCGTTTTCAGCCCATTACCGGCATATGGAAGAAACAGCAGTAAGCACAGGGAAATATCTGCTTCTAAATCCAAAACGCAGCTATCTAACAGAACGGTTGTCAATGTGTGCACTCAACTTCCAGAGTTAAACCCGTGTGTGGATTCAGCAGTCTGCAAACACTTTCTCTGCAGAGTCCCAAAGCAGGCGTTTTCAGCCCATTACCGGCATATGGAAGAAACAGCAGTAAGCCCAGGGAAATATCTGCTTCTAAATCCAAAACGCAGCTATCTAACAGAACGGTTGTCAATGTGTGCACTCAACTTCCAGAGTTAAACCCGTGTGTGGATTCAGCAGTCTGCAAACACTTTCTCTGCAGAGTCCCAAAACAGGCGTTTTCAGCCCATTACCGGCATATGGAAGAAACAGCAGTAAGCACAGGGAAATATCTGCTTCTAAATCCAAAACGCAGCTATCTAACAGAACGGTTGTCAATGTGTGCACTCAACTTCCAGAGTTAAACCCGTGTGTGGTTTCAGCAGTCTGCAAACATCTTCTCTGCAGAGTCCCAAACCAGGCGTTTTCAGCCCATTACCGGCATATGGAAGAAACAGCAGTAAGCCCAGGGAAATATCTGCTTCTAAATCCAAAACGCAGGTATCTAACAGAACGGTTGTCAATGTGTGCACTCAACTTCCAGAGTTAAACCCGTGTGTGGATTCAGCAGTCTGCAAACACTTTCTCTGCAGAGTCCCAAAACAGGCGCTTTCAGCCCATTACCGGCATATGGAAGAAACAGAAGTAAGCACAGGGAAATATCTGCTTCTAAATCCAAAACGCAGCTATCTAACAGAACGGTTGTCAATGTGTGCACTCAACTTCCAGAGTTAAACCCGTGTGTGGATTCAGCAGTCTGCAAACATCTTCTCTGCAGAGTCCCAAACCAGGCGTTTTCAGCCCATTACCGGCATATGGAAGAAACAGCAGTAAGCCCAGGGAAATATCTGCTTCTAAATCCAAAACGCAGCTATCTAACAGAACGGTTGTCAATGTGTGCACTCAACTTCCAGAGTTAAACCCGTGTGTGGATTCAGCAGTCTGCAAACACTTTCTCTGCAGAGTCCCAAAACAGGCGTTTTCAGCCCATTACCGGCATATGGAAGAAACAGCAGTAAGCACAGGGAAATATCTGCTTCTAAATCCAAAACGCAGCTATCTAACAGAACGGTTGTCAATGTGTGCACTCAACTTCCAGAGTTAAACCCGTGTGTGGATTCAGCAGTCTGCAAACACTTTGTCTGCAGAGTCCCAAAAGAGGCGATTTCAGCCCATTACCGGCATATGGAAAAAACAGCAGTAAGCACAGGGAAATATCTGCTTCTAAATCCAAAACGCAGCTATCAAACAGAACGGTTGTCAATGTGAGCACTCAACTTGCAGAGTTAAACCCGTGTGTGGATTCAGCAGTCTGCAAACACTTTCTCTGCAGAGTCCCAAAGCAGGCGTTTTCAGCCCATTACCGGCATATGGAAGAAACAGCAGTAAGCCCAGGGAAATATCTGCTTCTAAATCCAAAACGCAGCTATCTAACAGAACGGTTGTCAATGTGTGCACTCAACTTCCAGAGTTAAACCCGTGTGTGGATTCAGCAGTCTGCAAACACTTTCTCTGCAGAGTCCCAAAACAGGCATTTTCAGCCCATTACCGGCATATGGAAGAAACAGCAGTAAGCACAGGGAAATATCTGCTTCTAAATCCAAAACACAGCTATCTAACAGAACGGTTGTCAATGTGTGCACTCAACTTCCAGAGTTAAACCCGTGTGTGGATTCAGCAGTCTGCAAACACTTTCTCTGCAGAGTCCCAAAACAGGCGTTTTCAGCCCGTTACCGGCATATGGAAGAAACTGCAGTAAGCACAGGGAAATATCTGCTTCTAAATCCAAAACGCAGCTATCTAACAGAACGGTTGTCAATGTGTGCACTCAACTTCCAGAGTTAAACCCGTGTGTGGATTCAGCAGTCTGCAAACACTTTCTCTGCAGAGTCCCAAAACAGGCGTTTTCAGCCCATTACCGGCATATGGAAGAAACAGCAGTTAGCCCAGGGAAATATCTGCTTCTAAATCCAAAACGCAGCTATCTAACAGAACGGTTGTCAATGTGTGCACTCAACTTCCAGAGTTAAACCCGTGTGTGGATTCAGCAGTCTGCAAACACTTTCTCTGCAGAGTCCCAAAACAGGCGTTTTCAGCCCATTACCGGCATATGGAAGAAACAGCAGTAAGCACAGGGAAATATCTGCTTCTAAATCCAAAACGCAGCTATCTAACAGAACGGTTGTCAATGTGTGCACTCAACTTCCAGAGTTAAACCCGTGTGTGGATTCAGCAGTCTGCAAACGTCTTCTCTGCAGAGTACCAAACAAGGCGTTTTCAGCCCATTACCGGCATATGGAAGAAACAGCAGTAAGCCCAGGGAAATATCTGCTTCTAAATCCAAAATGCAGCTATCTAACAGAACGGTTGTCAATGTGTGCACTCAACTTCTAGAGTTAAACCCGTGTGTGGATTCAGCAGTCTGCAAACACTTTCTCTGCAGAGTCCCAAAACAGGCGTTTTCAGCCCATTACCGGCATATGGAAGAAACAGCAGTAAGCACAGGGAAATATCTGCTTCTAAATCCAAAACGCAGCTATCTAACAGAACGGTTGTCAATGTGTGCACTCAACTTCCAGAGATAAACCCGTGTGTGGATTCAGCAGTCTGCAAACACTTTGTCTCCAGAGTCCCAAAACAGGCGTTTTCAGCCCATTACCGGCATATGGAAGAAACAGCAGTAAGCACAGGGAAATATCTGCTTCTAAATCCAAAACGCAGCTATCTAACAGAACGGTTGTCAATGTGTGCACTCAACTTCCAGAGTTAAACCCGTGTGTGGATTCAGCAGTCTGCAAACACTTTCTCTGCAGAGTCCCAAAACAGGCGTTTTCAGCCCATTACCGGCATATGGAAGAAACTGCAGTAAGCACAGGGAAATATCTGCTTCTAAATCCAAAACGCAGCTATCTAACAGAACGGTTGTCAATGTGTGCACTCAACATCCAGAGTTAAACCCGTGTGTGGATTCAGCAGTCTGCAAACACTTTCTCTGCAGAGTCCCAAAACAGGCATTTTCAGCCCATTACCGGCATATGGAAGAAACAGCAGTAAGCACAGGGAAATATCTGCTTCTAAATCCAAAACACAGCTATCTAACAGAACGGTTGTCAATGTGTGCACTCAACTTCCAGAGTTAAACCCGTGTGTGGATTCAGCAGTCTGCAAACACTTTCTCTGCAGAGTCCCAAAACAGGCGTTTTCAGCCCGTTACCGGCATATGGAAGAAACTGCAGTAAGCACAGGGAAATATCTGCTTCTAAATCCAAAACGCAGCTATCTAACAGAACGGTTGTCAATGTGTGCACTCAACTTCCAGAGTTAAACCCGTGTGTGGATTCAGCAGTCTGCAAACACTTTCTCTGCAGAGTCCCAAAACAGGCGTTTTCAGCCCATTACCGGCATATGGAAGAAACAGCAGTTAGCCCAGGGAAATATCTGCTTCTAAATCCAAAACGCAGCTATCTAACAGAACGGTTGTCAATGTGTGCACTCAACTTCCAGAGTTAAACCCGTGTGTGGATTCAGCAGTCTGCAAACACTTTCTCTGCAGAGTCCCAAAACAGGCGTTTTCAGCCCATTACCGGCATATGGAAGAAACAGCAGTAAGCACAGGGAAATATCTGCTTCTAAATCCAAAACGCAGCTATCTAACAGAACGGTTGTCAATGTGTGCACTCAACTTCCAGAGTTAAACCCGTGTGTGGATTCAGCAGTCTGCAAACATCTCTGCAGGGTCCGAAACCAGGCGTTTTCAGCCCATTACCGGCATATGGAAGAAACAGCAGTAAGCCCAGGGAAATATCTGCTTCTAAATCCAAAATGCAGCTATCTAACAGAACGGTTGTCAATGTGTGCACTCAACTTCTAGAGTTAAACCCGTGTGTGGATTCAGCAGTCTGCAAACACTTTCTCTGCAGAGTCCCAAAACAGGCGTTTTCAGCCCATTACCGGCATATGGAAGAAACAGCAGTAAGCACAGGGAAATATCTGCTTCTAAATCCAAAACGCAGCTATCTAACAGAACGGTTGTCAATGTGTGCACTCAACTTCCAGAGATAAACCCGTGTGTGGATTCAGCAGTCTGCAAACACTTTCTCTGCAGAGTCCCAAAACAGGCGTTTTCAGCCCATTACCGGCATATGGAAGAAACAGCAGTAAGCACAGGGAAATATCTGCTTCTAAATCCAAAACGCAGCTATCTAACAGAACGGTTGTCAATGTGTGCACTCAACTTCCAGAGTTAAACCCGTGTGTGGATTCAGCAGTCTGCAAACACTTTCTCTGCAGAGTCCCAAAACAGGCGTTTTCAGCCCATTACCGGCATATGGAAGAAACTGCAGTAAGCACAGGGAAATATCTGCTTCTAAATCCAAAACGCAGCTATCTAACAGAACGGTTGTCAATGTGTGCACTCAACATCCAGAGTTAAACCCGTGTGTGGATTCAGCAGTCTGCAAACACTTTCTCTGCAGAGTCCCAAAACAGGCGTTTTCAGCCCATTACCGGCATATGGAAGAAACAGCAGTAAGCACAGGGAAATATCTGCTTCTAAATCCAAAACGCAGCTATCTAACAGAACGGTTGTCAATGTGTGCACTCAACTTCCAGAGTTAAACCCGTGTGTGGATTCAGCAGTCTGCAAACGTCTTCTCTGCAGAGTACCAAACAAGGCGTTTTCAGCCCATTACCGGCATATGGAAGAAACAGCAGTAAGCCCAGAGAAATATCTGCTTCTAAATCCAAAACGCAGCTATCTAACAGAACGGTTGTTAATGTGTGCACTCAACTTCCAGAGTTAAACCCGTGTGTGGATTCAGCAGTCTGCAAACACTTTCTCTGCAGAGTCCCAAAACAGGCGTTTTCAGCCCATTACCGGCATATGGAAGAAACAGCAGTAAGCACAGGGAAATATCTGCTTCTAAATCCAAAACACAGCTATCTAACAGAACGGTTGTCAATGTGTGCACTCAACTTCCAGAGTTAAACCCGTGTGTGGATTCAGCAGTCTGCAAACACTTTCTCTGCAGAGTCCCAAAACAGGCGTTTTCAGCCCGTTACCGGCATATGGAAGAAACTGCAGTAAGCACAGGGAAATATCTGCTTCTAAATCCAAAACGCAGCTATCTAACAGAACGGTTGTCAATGTGTGCACTCAACTTCCAGAGTTAAACCCGTGTGTGGATTCAGCAGTCTGCAAACACTTTCTCTGCAGAGTCCCAAAACAGGCGTTTTCAGTCCATTACCGGCATATGGAAGAAACAGCAGTAAGCACAGGGAAATATCTGCTTCTAAATCCAAAACGCAGCTATCTAACAGAACGGTTGTCAATGTGTGCACTCAACTTCCAGAGTTAAACCCGTGTGTGGATTCAGCAGTCTGCAAACACTTTCTCTGCAGAGTCCCAAAACAGGCGTTTTCAGCCCATTACCGGCATATGGAAGAAACAGCAGTAAGCACAGGGAAATATCTGCTTCTAAATCCAAAACGCAGCTATCTAACAGAACGGTTGTCAATGTGTGCACTCAACTTCCAGAGTTAAACCCGTGTGTGGATTCAGCAGTCTGCAAACATCTCTGCAGGGTCGGAAACCAGGCGTTTTCAGCCCATTACCGGCATATGGAAGAAACAGCAGTAAGCCCAGGGAAATATCTGCTTCTAAATCCAAAACGCAGCTATCTAACAGAGCGGTTGTCAATGTGTGCACTCAACTTGCAGAGTTAAACCCGTGTGTGGATTCAGCAGTCTGCAAACACTTTCTCTGCAGAGTCCCAAAACAGGCGTTTTCAGCCCATTACCGGCATATGGAAGAAACAGCAGTAAGCCCAGGGAAATATCTGCTTCTAAATCCAAAATGCAGCTATCAAACAGAACGGTTGTCAATGTGTGCACTCAACTTCTAGAGTTAAACCCGTGTGTGGATTCAGCAGTCTGCAAACACTTTCTCTGCAGAGTCCCAAAACAGGCGTTTTCAGCCCTTTACCGGCATATGGAAGAAACAGCAGTAAGCACAGGGAAATATCTGCTTCTAAATCCAAAACGCAGCTATCTAACAGAACGGTTGTCAATGTGTGCACTCAACTTCCAGAGATAAACCCGTGTGTGGATTCAGCAGTCTGCAAACACTTTCTCTGCAGAGTCCCAAAACAGGCGTTTTCAGCCCATTACCGGCATATGGAAGAAACAGCAGTAAGCACAGGGAAATATCTGCTTCTAAATCCAAAACGCAGCTATCTAACAGAACGGTTGTCAATGTGTGCACTCAACTTCCAGAGTTAAACCCGTGTGTGGATTCAGCAGTCTGCAAACATCTTCTCTGCAGAGTCCCAAACCAGGCGTTTTCAGCCCATTACCGGCATATGGAAGAAACTGCAGTAAGCCCAGGAAAATATCTGCTTCTAAATCCAAAACGCAGCTATCTAACAGAACGGTTGTCAATGTGTGCACTCAACTTCCAGAGTTAAACCCGTGTGGATTCAGCAGTCTGCAAACACTTTCTCTGCAGAGTCCCAAAACAGGCGTTTTCAGCCCATTACCGGCATATGGAAGAAACAGCAGTAAGCACAGGGAAATATCTGCTTCTAAATCCAAAACGCAGCTATCTAACATAACGGTTGTCAATGTGTGCACTCAACTTCCAGAGTTAAACCCGTGTGTGGATTCAGCAGTCTGCAAACACTTTGTCTGCAGAGTCCCAAAGCAGGCGTTTTC
Source organism: Aotus nancymaae (assembly GCF_030222135.1). Lineage (NCBI taxonomy): Eukaryota > Metazoa > Chordata > Mammalia > Primates > Aotidae > Aotus > Aotus nancymaae. Next base: position 70,053 of record NW_026988692.1, read on the forward strand.
AGCCCATTACCGGCATATGGAAGAAACAGCAGTAAGCCCAGGGAAATATCTGCTTCTAAATCCAAAACGCAGCTATCTAACAGAACGGTTGTCAATGTGTGCACTCAACTTGCAGAGTTAAACCCGTGTGTGGATTCAGCAGTCTGCAAACACTTTCTCTGCAGAGTCCCAAAACAGGCGTTTTCAGCCCATTACCGGCATATGGAAGAAACAGCAGTAAGCCCAGGGAAATATCTGCTTCTAAATCCAAAATGCAGCTATCTAACAGAACGGTTGTCAATGTGTGCACTCAACTTCTAGAGTTAAACCCGTGTGTGGATTCAGCAGTCTGCAAACACTTTCTCTGCAGAGTCCCAAAACAGGCGTTTTCAGCCCATTACCGGCATATGGAAGAAACAGCAGTAAGCACAGGGAAATATCTGCTTCTAAATCCAAAACGCAGCTATCTAACAGAACGGTTGTCAATGTGTGCACTCAACTTCCAGAGATAAACCCGTGTGTGGATTCAGCAGTCTGCAAACACTTTCTCTGCAGAGTCGCAAAACAGGCGTTTTCAGCCCATTACCGGCATATGGAAGAAACAGCAGTAAGCACAGGGAAATATCTGCTTCTAAATCCAAAACGCAGCTATCTAACAGAACGGTTGTCAATGTGTGCACTCAACTTCCAGAGTTAAACCCGTGTGTGGATTCAGCAGTCTGCAAACATCTTCTCTGCAGAGTCCCAAACCAGGCGTTTTCAGCCCATTACCGGCATATGGAAGAAACTGCAGTAAGCCCAGGAAAATATCTGCTTCTAAATCCAAAACGCAGCTATCTAACAGAACGGTTGTCAATGTGTGCACTCAACTTCCAGAGTTAAACCCGTGTGTGGATTCAGCAGTCTGCAAACACTTTCTCTGCAGAGTCCCAAAACAGGCGTTTTCAGCCCATTACCGGCATATGGAAGAAACAGCAGTAAGCCCAGGGAAATATCTGCTTCTAAATCCAAAACGCAGCTATCTAACATAACGGTTGTCAATGTGTGCACTCAACTTCCAGAGTTAAACCCGTGTGTGGATTCAGCAGTCTGCAAACACTTTCTCTGCAGAGTCCCAAAACAGGCGTTTTCAGCCCATTACCGGCATATGGAAGAAACAGCAGTAAGCACAGGGAAATATCTGCTTCTAAATCCAAAGCGCAGCTATCTAACAGAACGGTTGTCAATGTGTGCACTCAACTTACAGAGATAAACCCGTGTGTGGATTCAGCAGTCTGCAAACACTTTCTCTGCAGAGTCCCAAAACAGGCGTTTTCAGCCCATTACCGGCATATGGAAGAAACTGCAGTAAGCACAGGGAAATATCTGCTTCTAAATCCAAAACGCAGCTATCTAACAGAACGGTTGTCAATGTGTGCACTCAACATCCAGAGTTAAACCCGTGTGTGGATTCAGCAGTCTGCAAACACTTTCTCTGCAGAGTCCCAAAACAGGCGTTTTCAGCCCATTACCGGCATATGGAAGAAACAGCAGTAAGCACAGGGAAATATCTGCTTCTAAATCCAAAACGCAGCTATCTAACAGAACGGTTGTCAATGTGTGCACTCAACTTCCAGAGTTAAACCCGTGTGTGGATTCAGCAGTCTGCAAACATCTTCTCTGCAGAGTACCAAACCAGGCGTTTTCAGCCCATTACCGGCATATGGAAGAAACAACAGTAAGCCCAGGGAAATATCTGCTTCTAAATCCAAAACGCAGCTATCTAACAGAACGGTTGTCAATGTGTGCACTCAACTTCCAGAGTTAAACCCGTGTGTGGATTCAGCAGTCTGCAAACACTTTCTCTACAGAGTCCCAAAACAGGCGTTTTCAGCCCATTACCGGCATATGGAAGAAACAGCAGTAAGCACAGGGAAATATCTGCTTCTAAATCCAAAACGCAGCTATCTAACAGAACGGTTGTCAATGTGTGCACTCAACTTCCAGAGTTAAACCCGTGTGTGGATTCAGCAGTCTGCAAACATCTTCTCTGCAGAGTTCCAAAACAGGCGTTTTCAGCCCATTACTGGCATATGGAAGAAACAGCAGTGAGCCCAGGGAAATATCTGCTTCTAAATCCAAAACGCAGCTATCTAACAGAACGGTTGTCAATGTGTGCACTTAACTTCCAGAGTTAAACCCGTGTGTGGATTCAGCAGTCTGCAAACACTTTCTCTGCAGAGTCCCAAAACAGGCGTTTTCAGCCCATTACCGGCATATGGAAGAAACAGCAGTAAGCACAGGGAAGTATCTGCTTCTAAATCCAAAACGCAGCTATCTAACAGAACGGTTGTCAATGTGTGCACTCAACTTCCAGAGTTAAACCCGTGTGTGGATTCAGCAGTCTGCAAACATCTTCTCTGCAGAGTCCCAAACCAGGCGTTTTCAGCCCATTACCGGCATATGGAAGAAACAGCAGTAAGCCCAGGGAAATATCTGCTTCTAAATCCAAAACGCAACTATCTAACAGAACGGTTGTCAATGTGTGCACTCAACTTCCAGAGTTAAACCCGTGTGTGGATTCAGCAGTCTGCAAACACTTTCTCTGCAGAGTCCCAAAACAGGCGTTTTCAGCCCGTTACCGGCATATGGAAGAAACTGCAGTAAGCACAGGGAAATATCTGCTTCTAAATCCAAAACGCAGCTATCTAACAGAACGGTTGTCAATGTGTGCACTCAACTTCCAGAGTTAAACCCGTGTGTGGATTCAGCAGTCTGCAAACACTTTCTCTGCAGAGTCCCAAAACAGGCGTTTTCAGCCCATTACCGGCATATGGAAGAAACAGCAGTTAGCCCAGGGAAATATCTGCTTCTAAATCCAAAACGCAGCTATCTAACAGAACGGTTGTCAATGTGTGCACTCAACTTCCAGAGTTAAACCCGTGTGTGGATTCAGCAGTCTGCAAACACTTTCTCTGCAGAGTCCCAAAACAGGCGTTTTCAGCCCATTACCGGCATATGGAAGAAACAGCAGTAAGCACAGGGAAATATCTGCTTCTAAATCCAAAACGCAGCTATCTAACAGAACGGTTGTCAATGTGTGCACTCAACTTCCAGAGTTAAACCCGTGTGTGGATTCAGCAGTCTGCAAACATCTCTGCAGGGTCCGAAACCAGGCGTTTTCAGCCCATTACCGGCATATGGAAGAAACAGCAGTAAGCCCAGGGAAATATCTGCTTCTAAATCCAAAATGCAGCTATCTAACAGAACGGTTGTCAATGTGTGCACTCAACTTCTAGAGTTAAACCCGTGTGTGGATTCAGCAGTCTGCAAACACTTTCTCTGCAGAGTCCCAAAACAGGCGTTTTCAGCCCATTACCGGCATATGGAAGAAACAGCAGTAAGCACAGGGAAATATCTGCTTCTAAATCCAAAACGCAGCTATCTAACAGAACGGTTGTCAATGTGTGCACTCAACTTCCAGAGATAAACCCGTGTGTGGATTCAGCAGTCTGCAAACACTTTCTCTGCAGAGTCCCAAAACAGGCGTTTTCAGCCCATTACCGGCATATGGAAGAAACAGCAGTAAGCACAGGGAAATATCTGCTTCTAAATCCAAAACGCAGCTATCTAACAGAACGGTTGTCAATGTGTGCACTCAACTTCCAGAGTTAAACCCGTGTGTGGATTCAGCAGTCTGCAAACACTTTCTCTGCAGAGTCCCAAAACAGGCGTTTTCAGCCCATTACCGGCATATGGAAGAAACTGCAGTAAGCACAGGGAAATATCTGCTTCTAAATCCAAAACGCAGCTATCTAACAGAACGGTTGTCAATGTGTGCACTCAACATCCAGAGTTAAACCCGTGTGTGGATTCAGCAGTCTGCAAACACTTTCTCTGCAGAGTCCCAAAACAGGCGTTTTCAGCCCATTACCGGCATATGGAAGAAACAGCAGTAAGCACAGGGAAATATCTGCTTCTAAATCCAAAACGCAGCTATCTAACAGAACGGTTGTCAATGTGTGCACTCAACTTCCAGAGTTAAACCCGTGTGTGGATTCAGCAGTCTGCAAACGTCTTCTCTGCAGAGTACCAAACAAGGCGTTTTCAGCCCATTACCGGCATATGGAAGAAACAGCAGTAAGCCCAGAGAAATATCTGCTTCTAAATCCAAAACGCAGCTATCTAACAGAACGGTTGTCAATGTGTGCACTCAACTTCCAGAGTTAAACCCGTGTGTGGATTCAGCAGTCTGCAAACACTTTCTCTGCAGAGTCCCAAAACAGGCGTTTTCAGCCCATTACCGGCATATGGAAGAAACAGCAGTAAGCACAGGGAAATATCTGCTTCTAAATCCAAAACACAGCTATCTAACAGAACGGTTGTCAATGTGTGCACTCAACTTCCAGAGTTAAACCCGTGTGTGGATTCAGCAGTCTGCAAACACTTTCTCTGCAGAGTCCCAAAACAGGCGTTTTCAGCCCGTTACCGGCATATGGAAGAAACTGCAGTAAGCACAGGGAAATATCTGCTTCTAAATCCAAAACGCAGCTATCTAACAGAACGGTTGTCAATGTGTGCACTCAACTTCCAGAGTTAAACCCGTGTGTGGATTCAGCAGTCTGCAAACACTTTCTCTGCAGAGTCCCAAAACAGGCGTTTTCAGTCCATTACCGGCATATGGAAGAAACAGCAGTAAGCACAGGGAAATATCTGCTTCTAAATCCAAAACGCAGCTATCTAACAGAACGGTTGTCAATGTGTGCACTCAACTTCCAGAGTTAAACCCGTGTGTGGATTCAGCAGTCTGCAAACATCTCTGCAGGGTCCGAAACCAGGCGTTTTCAGCCCATTACCGGCATATGGAAGAAACAGCAGTAAGCCCAGGGAAATATCTGCTTCTAAATCCAAAACGCAGCTATCTAACAGAGCGGTTGTCAATGTGTGCACTCAACTTGCAGAGTTAAACCCGTGTGTGGATTCAGCAGTCTGCAAACACTTTCTCTGCAGAGTCCCAAAACAGGCGTTTTCAGCCCATTACCGGCATATGGAAGAAACAGCAGTAAGCCCAGGGAAATATCTGCTTCTAAATCCAAAATGCAGCTATCAAACAGAACGGTTGTCAATGTGTGCACTCAACTTCTAGAGTTAAACCCGTGTGTGGATTCAGCAGTCTGCAAACACTTTCTCTGCAGAGTCCCAAAACAGGCGTTTTCAGCCCTTTACCGGCATATGGAAGAAACAGCAGTAAGCACAGGGAAATATCTGCTTCTAAATCCAAAACGCAGCTATCTAACAGAACGGTTGTCAATGTGTGCACTCAACTTCCAGAGATAAACCCGTGTGTGGATTCAGCAGTCTGCAAACACTTTCTCTGCAGAGTCCCAAAACAGGCGTTTTCAGCCCATTACCGGCATATGGAAGAAACAGCAGTAAGCACAGGGAAATATCTGCTTCTAAATCCAAAACGCAGCTATCTAACAGAACGGTTGTCAATGTGTGCACTCAACTTCCAGAGTTAAACCCGTGTGTGGATTCAGCAGTCTGCAAACATCTTCTCTGCAGAGTCCCAAACCAGGCGTTTTCAGCCCATTACCGGCATATGGAAGAAACTGCAGTAAGCCCAGGAAAATATCTGCTTCTAAATCCAAAACGCAGCTATCTAACAGAACGGTTGTCAATGTGTGCACTCAACTTCCAGAGTTAAACCCGTGTGGATTCAGCAGTCTGCAAACACTTTCTCTGCAGAGTCCCAAAACAGGCGTTTTCAGCCCATTACCGGCATATGGAAGAAACAGCAGTAAGCACAGGGAAATATCTGCTTCTAAATCCAAAACGCAGCTATCTAACATAACGGTTGTCAATGTGTGCACTCAACTTCCAGAGTTAAACCCGTGTGTGGATTCAGCAGTCTGCAAACACTTTGTCTGCAGAGTCCCAAAGCAGGCGTTTTCAGCCCATTACCGGCATATGGAAGAAACAGCAGTAAGCCCAGGGAAATATCTGCTTCTAAATCCAAAACGCAGCTATCTAACAGAACGGTTGTCAATGTGTGCACTCAACTTGCAGAGTTAAACCCGTGTGTGGATTCAGCAGTCTGCAAACACTTTCTCTGCAGAGTCCCAAAACAGGCGTTTTCAGCCCATTACCGGCATATGGAAGAAACAGCAGTAAGCCCAGGGAAATATCTGCTTCTAAATCCAAAATGCAGCTATCTAACAGAACGGTTGTCAATGTGTGCACTCAACTTCTAGAGTTAAACCCGTGTGTGGATTCAGCAGTCTGCAAACACTTTCTCTGCAGAGTCCCAAAACAGGCGTTTTCAGCCCATTACCGGCATATGGAAGAAACAGCAGTAAGCACAGGGAAATATCTGCTTCTAAATCCAAAACGCAGCTATCTAACAGAACGGTTGTCAATGTGTGCACTCAACTTCCAGAGATAAACCCGTGTGTGGATTCAGCAGTCTGCAAACACTTTCTCTGCAGAGTCGCAAAACAGGCGTTTTCAGCCCATTACCGGCATATGGAAGAAACAGCAGTAAGCACAGGGAAATATCTGCTTCTAAATCCAAAACGCAGCTATCTAACAGAACGGTTGTCAATGTGTGCACTCAACTTCCAGAGTTAAACCCGTGTGTGGATTCAGCAGTCTGCAAACATCTTCTCTGCAGAGTCCCAAACCAGGCGTTTTCAGCCCATTACCGGCATATGGAAGAAACTGCAGTAAGCCCAGGAAAATATCTGCTTCTAAATCCAAAACGCAGCTATCTAACAGAACGGTTGTCAATGTGTGCACTCAACTTCCAGAGTTAAACCCGTGTGTGGATTCAGCAGTCTGCAAACACTTTCTCTGCAGAGTCCCAAAACAGGCGTTTTCAGCCCATTACCGGCATATGGAAGAAACAGCAGTAAGCCCAGGGAAATATCTGCTTCTAAATCCAAAACGCAGCTATCTAACATAACGGTTGTCAATGTGTGCACTCAACTTCCAGAGTTAAACCCGTGTGTGGATTCAGCAGTCTGCAAACACTTTCTCTGCAGAGTCCCAAAACAGGCGTTTTCAGCCCATTACCGGCATATGGAAGAAACAGCAGTAAGCACAGGGAAATATCTGCTTCTAAATCCAAAGCGCAGCTATCTAACAGAACGGTTGTCAATGTGTGCACTCAACTTACAGAGATAAACCCGTGTGTGGATTCAGCAGTCTGCAAACACTTTCTCTGCAGAGTCCCAAAACAGGCGTTTTCAGCCCATTACCGGCATATGGAAGAAACTGCAGTAAGCACAGGGAAATATCTGCTTCTAAATCCAAAACGCAGCTATCTAACAGAACGGTTGTCAATGTGTGCACTCAACATCCAGAGTTAAACCCGTGTGTGGATTCAGCAGTCTGCAAACACTTTCTCTGCAGAGTCCCAAAACAGGCGTTTTCAGCCCATTACCGGCATATGGAAGAAACAGCAGTAAGCACAGGGAAATATCTGCTTCTAAATCCAAAACGCAGCTATCTAACAGAACGGTTGTCAATGTGTGCACTCAACTTCCAGAGTTAAACCCGTGTGTGGATTCAGCAGTCTGCAAACATCTTCTCTGCAGTGTACCAAACCAGGCGTTTTCAGCCCATTACCGGCATATGGAAGAAACAACAGTAAGCCCAGGGAAATATCTGCTTCTAAATCCAAAACGCAGCTATCTAACAGAACGGTTGTCAATGTGTGCACTCAACTTCCAGAGTTAAACCCGTGTGTGGATTCAGCAGTCTGCAAACACTTTCTCTACAGAGTCCCAAAACAGGCGTTTTCAGCCCATTACCGGCATATGGAAGAAACAGCAGTAAGCACAGGGAAATATCTGCTTCTAAATCCAAAACGCAGCTATCTAACAGAACGGTTGTCAATGTGTGCACTCAACTTCCAGAGTTAAACCCGTGTGTGGATTCAGCAGTCTGCAAACATCTTCTCTGCAGAGTTCCAAAACAGGCGTTTTCAGCCCATTACTGGCATATGGAAGAAACAGCAGTGAGCCCAGGGAAATATCTGCTTCTAAATCCAAAACGCAGCTATCTAACAGAACGGTTGTCAATGTGTGCACTTAACTTCCAGAGTTAAACCCGTGTGTGGATTCAGCAGTCTGCAAACACTTTCTCTGCAGAGTCCCAAAACAGGCGTTTTCAGCCCATTACCGGCATATGGAAGAAACAGCAGTAAGCACAGGGAAGTATCTGCTTCTAAATCCAAAACGCAGCTATCTAACAGAACGGTTGTCAATGTGTGCACTCAACTTCCAGAGTTAAACCCGTGTGTGGATTCAGCAGTCTGCAAACATCTTCTCTGCAGAGTCCCAAACCAGGCGTTTTCAGCCCATTACCGGCATATGGAAGAAACAGCAGTAAGCCCAGGGAAATATCTGCTTCTAAATCCAAAACGCAACTATCTAACAGAACGGTTGTCAATGTGTGCACTCAACTTCCAGAGTTAAACCCGTGTGTGGATTCAGCAGTCTGCAAACACTTGCTCTGCAGAGTCCCAAAACAGGCGTTTTCAGCCCGTTACCGGCATATGGAAGAAACAGCAGTAAGCACAGGGAAATATCCGCTTCTAAATCCAAAACGCAGCTATCTAACAGAACGGTTGTCAATGTGTGCACTCAACTTCCAGAGTTAAACCCGTGTGTGGATTCAGCAGTCTGCAAACACTTTCTCTGCAGAGTCCCAAAACAGGCGTTTTCAGCCCATTACCGGCATATGGAAGAAACAGCAGTAAGCACAGGGAAATATCTGCTTCTAAATCCAAAACGCAGCTATCTAACAGAACGGTTGTCAATGTGTGCACTCAACTTCCAGACTTAAACCCGTGTGTGGATTCAGCAGTCTGCAAACACTTTCTCTGCAGAGTCCCAAAACAGGCGTTTTCAGCCCATTACCGGCATATGGAAGAAACTGCAGTAAGCACAGGGAAATATCTGCTTCTAAATCCAAAACGCAGCTATCTAACAGAACGGTTGTCAATGTGTGCACTCAACTTCCAGAGTTAAACCCGTGTGTGGATTCAGCAGTCTGCAAACATCTTCTCTGCAGAGTCCCAAACAAGGCGTTTTCAGCCCATTACCGGCATATGGAAGAAACAGCAGTAAGCACAGGGAAATATCTGCTTCTAAATCCAAAACGCAGCTATCTAACAGAACGGTTGTCAATGTGTGCACTCAACTTCCAGAGTTAAACCCGTGTGTGGATTCAGCAGTCTGCAAACATCTTCTCTGCAGAGTCCCAAACCAGGCGTTTTCAGCCCATTACCGGCATATGGAAGAAACAGCAGTAAGCACAGGGAAATATCTGCTTCTAAATCCAAAACGTAGCTATCCAACAGAATGGTTGTCAATGTGTGCACTCAACTTCCAGAGTTAAACCCGTGTGTGGATTCAGCAGTCTGCAAACACTTTCTCTGCAGAGTCCCAAACCAGGCGTTTTCAGCCCATTACCGGCATATGGAAGAAACTGCAGTAAGCACAGGGAAATATCTGCTTCTAAATCCAAAACGCAGCTTTCTAACAGAACGGTTGTCAATGTGTGCACTCAACTTCCAGAGTTAAACCCGTGTGTGGATTCAGCAGTCTGCAAACACTTTCTCTGCAGAGTCCCAAAACAGGCGTTTTCAGCCCATTACCGGCATATGGAAGAAACAGCAGTAAGCACAGGGAAATATCTGCTTCTAAATCCAAAACGCAGCTATCTAACAGAACGGTTGTCAATGTGTGCACTCAACTTCCAGAGTTAAACCCGTGTGTGGATTCAGCAGTCTGCAAACACTTTGTCTGCAGAGTCCCAAAGCAGGCGTTTTCAGCCCATTACCGGCATATGGAAGAAACAGCAGTAAGCCCAGGGAAATATCTGCTTCTAAATCCAAAACGCAGCTATCTAACAGAACTGTTGTCAATGTGTGCACTCAACTTCCAGAGTTAAACCCGTGTGTGGATTCAGCAGTCTGCAAACACTTTGTCTGCAGAGTCCCAAAGCAGGCGTTTTCAGCCCATTACCGGCATATGGAAGAAACAGCAGTAAGCCCAGGGAAATATCTGCTTCTAAATCCAAAACGCAGCTATCTAACAGAACGGTTGTCAATGTGTGCACTCAACTTCCAGAGTTAAACCCGTGTGTGGATTCAGCAGTCTGCAAACACTTTCTCTGCAGAGTCCCAAAACAGGCGTTTTCAGCCCATTACCGGCATATGGAAGAAACAGCAGTAAGCACAGGGAAATATCTGCTTCTAAATCCAAAACGCAGCTATCTAACAGAACGGTTGTCAATGTGTGCACTCAACTTCCAGAGTTAAACCCGTGTGTGGATTCAGCAGTCTGCAAACACTTTCTCTGCAGAGTCCCAAAACAGGCGTTTTCAGCCCATTACCGGCATATGGAAGAAACTGCAGTAAGCACAGGGAAATATCTGCTTCTAAATCCAAAACGCAGCTATCTAACAGAACGGTTGTCAATGTGTGCACTCAACATCCAGAGTTAAACCCGCGTGTGGATTCAGCAGTCTGCAAACACTTTCTCTGCAGAGTCCCAAAACAGGCGTTTTCAGCCCATTACCGGCATATGGAAGAAACAGCAGTAAGCACAGGGAAATATCTGCTTCTAAATCCAAAACGCAGCTATCTAACAGAACGGTTGTCAATGTGTGCACTCAACTTCCAGAGTTAAACCCGTGTGTGGATTCAGCAGTCTGCAAACGTCTTCTCTGCAGAGTACCAAACCAGGCGTTTTCAGCCCATTACCGGCATATGGAAGAAACAGCAGTAAGCCCAGGGAAATATCTGCTTCTAAATCCAAAACGCAGCTATCTAACAGAACGGTTGTCAATGTGTGCACTCAACTTCCAGAGTTAAACCCGTGTGTGGATTCAGCAGTCTGCAAACACTTTCTCTGCAGAGTCCCAAAACAGGCGTTTTCAGCCCTTTACCGGCATATGGAAGAAACAGCAGTAAGCACAGGGAAATATCTGCTTCTAAATCCAAAACGCAGCTATCTAACAGAACGGTTGTCAATGTGTGCACTCAACTTCCAGAGTTAAACCCGTGTGTGGATTCAGCAGTCTGCAAACATCTTCTCTGCAGAGTCCCAAACCAGGCGTTTTCAGCCCATTACCGGCATATGGAAGAAACAGCAGTAAGCCCAGGGAAATATCTGCTTCTAAATCCAAAACGCAGCTATCTAACAGAACGGTTGTCAATGTGTGCACTCAACTTCCAGAGTTAAACCCGTGTGTGGATTCAGCAGTCTGCAAACACTTTCTCTGCAGAGTGCCAAAGCAGGCGTTTTCAGCCCATTACCGGCATATGGAAGAAACAGCAGTAAGCACAGGGAAATATCTGCTTCTAAATCCAAAACGCAGCTATCTAACAGAACGGTTGTCAATGTGTGCACTCAACTTCCAGAGTTAAACCCGTGTGTGGATTCAGCAGTCTGCAAACACTTTCTCTGCAGAGTCCCAAAACAGGCGTTTTCAGCCCATTACCGGCATATGGAAGAAACAGCAGTAAGCACAGGGAAATATCTGCTTCTAAATCCAAAACGCAGCTATCTAACAGAACGGTTGTCAATGTGTGCACTCAACTTCCAGAGTTAAACCCGTGTGTGGATTCAGCAGTCTGCAAACATCTTCTCTGCAGAGTCCCAAACCAGGCGTTTTCAGCCCATTACCGGCATATGGAAGAAACAGCAGTAAGCACAGGGAAATATCTGCTTCTAAATCCAAAACGCAGCTATCTAACAGAACGGTTGTCAATGTGTGCACTCAACTTCCAGAGTTAAACCCGTGTGTGGATTCAGCAGTCTGCAAACATCTTCTCTGCAGAGTCCCAAACCAGGCGTTTTCAGCCCATTACCGGCATATGGAAGAAACAGCAGTAAGCACAGGGAAATATCTGCTTCTAAATCCAAAACGCAGCTATCTAACAGAACGGTTGTCAATGTGTGCACTCAACTTCCAGAGTTAAACCCGTGTGTGGATTCAGCAGTCTGCAAACACTTTGTCTGCAGAGTCCCAAAGCAGGCGTTTTCAGCCCATTACCGGCATATGGAAGAAACAGCAGTAAGCCCAGGGAAATATCTGCTTCTAAATCCAAAACGCAGCTATCTAACAGAACGGTTGTCAATGTGTGCACTCAACTTCCAGAGTTAAACGCGTGTGTGGATTCAGCAGTCTGCAAACACTTTCTCTGCAGAGTCCCAAAACAGGCGTTTTCAGCCCATTACCGGCATATGGAAGAAACAGCAGTAAGCACAGGGAAATATCTGCTTCTAAATCCAAAACGCAGCTATCTAACAGAACGGTTGTCAATGTGTGCACTCAACTTCCAGAGTTAAACCCGTGTGTGGTTTCAGCAGTCTGCAAACATCTTCTCTGCAGAGTCCCAAACCAGGCGTTTTCAGCCCATTACCGGCATATGGAAGAAACAGCAGTAAGCCCAGGGAAATATCTGCTTCTAAATCCAAAACGCAGGTATCTAACAGAACGGTTGTCAATGTGTGCACTCAACTTCCAGAGTTAAACCCGTGTGTGGATTCAGCAGTCTGCAAACACTTTCTCTGCAGAGTCCCAAAACAGGCGCTTTCAGCCCATTACCGGCATATGGAAGAAACAGCAGTAAGCACAGGGAAATATCTGCTTCTAAATCCAAAACGCAGCTATCTAACAGAACGGTTGTCAATGTGTGCACTCAACTTCCAGAGTTAAACCCGTGTGTGGATTCAGCAGTCTGCAAACATCTTCTCTGCAGAGTCCGAAACCAGGCGTTTTCAGCCCATTACCGGCATATGGAAGAAACAGCAGTAAGCCCAGGGAAATATCTGCTTCTAAATCCAAAACGCAGCTATCTAACAGAACGGTTGTCAATGTGTGCACTCAACTTCCAGAGTTAAACCCGTGTGTGGATTCAGCAGTCTGCAAACACTTTCTCTGCAGAGTCCCAAAACAGGCGTTTTCAGCCCATTACCGGCATATGGAAGAAACAGCAGTAAGCCCAGGGAAATATCTGCTTCTAAATCCAAAACGCAGCTATCTAACAGAACGGTTGTCAATGTGTGCACTCAACTTCCAGAGTTAAACCCGTGTGTGGATTCAGCAGTCTGCAAACACTTTGTCTGCAGAGTCCCAAAAGAGGCGATTTCAGCCCATTACCGGCATATGGAAAAAACAGCAGTAAGCACAGGGAAATATCTGCTTCTAAATCCAAAACGCAGCTATCAAACAGAACGGTTGTCAATGTGAGCACTCAACTTGCAGAGTTAAACCCGTGTGTGGATTCAGCAGTCTGCAAACACTTTCTCTGCAGAGTCCCAAAGCAGGCGTTTTCAGCCCATTACCGGCATATGGAAGAAACAGCAGTAAGCCCAGGGAAATATCTGCTTCTAAATCCAAAACGCAGCTATCTAACAGAACGGTTGTCAATGTGTGCACTCAACTTCCAGAGTTAAACCCGTGTGTGGATTCAGCAGTCTGCAAACACTTTCTCTGCAGAGTCCCAAAACAGGCATTTTCAGCCCATTACCGGCATATGGAAGAAACAGCAGTAAGCACAGGGAAATATCTGCTTCTAAATCCAAAACACAGCTATCTAACAGAACGGTTGTCAATGTGTGCACTCAACTTCCAGAGTTAAACCCGTGTGTGGATTCAGCAGTCTGCAAACACTTTCTCTGCAGAGTCCCAAAACAGGCGTTTTCAGCCCGTTACCGGCATATGGAAGAAACTGCAGTAAGCACAGGGAAATATCTGCTTCTAAATCCAAAACGCAGCTATCTAACAGAACGGTTGTCAATGTGTGCACTCAACTTCCAGAGTTAAACCCGTGTGTGGATTCAGCAGTCTGCAAACACTTTCTCTGCAGAGTCCCAAAACAGGCGTTTTCAGCCCATTACCGGCATATGGAAGAAACAGCAGTTAGCCCAGGGAAATATCTGCTTCTAAATCCAAAACGCAGCTATCTAACAGAACGGTTGTCAATGTGTGCACTCAACTTCCAGAGTTAAACCCGTGTGTGGATTCAGCAGTCTGCAAACACTTTCTCTGCAGAGTCCCAAAACAGGCGTTTTCAGCCCATTACCGGCATATGGAAGAAACAGCAGTAAGCACAGGGAAATATCTGCTTCTAAATCCAAAACGCAGCTATCTAACAGAACGGTTGTCAATGTGTGCACTCAACTTCCAGAGTTAAACCCGTGTGTGGATTCAGCAGTCTGCAAACATCTCTGCAGGGTCCGAAACCAGGCGTTTTCAGCCCGTTACCGGCATATGGAAGAAACAGCAGTAAGCCCAGGGAAATATCTGCTTCTAAATCCAAAATGCAGCTATCTAACAGAACGGTTGTCAATGTGTGCACTCAACTTCTAGAGTTAAACCCGTGTGTGGATTCAGCAGTCTGCAAACACTTTCTCTGCAGAGTCCCAAAACAGGCGTTTTCAGCCCATTACCGGCATATGGAAGAAACAGCAGTAAGCACAGGGAAATATCTGCTTCTAAATCCAAAACGCAGCTATCTAACAGAACGGTTGTCAATGTGTGCACTCAACTTCCAGAGATAAACCCGTGTGTGGATTCAGCAGTCTGCAAACACTTTCTCTGCAGAGTCCCAAAACAGGCGTTTTCAGCCCATTACCGGCATATGGAAGAAACAGCAGTAAGCACAGGGAAATATCTGCTTCTAAATCCAAAACGCAGCTATCTAACAGAACGGTTGTCAATGTGTGCACTCAACTTCCAGAGTTAAACCCGTGTGTGGATTCAGCAGTCTGCAAACACTTTCTCTGCAGAGTCCCAAAACAGGCGTTTTCAGCCCATTACCGGCATATGGAAGAAACTGCAGTAAGCACAGGGAAATATCTGCTTCTAAATCCAAAACGCAGCTATCTAACAGAACGGTTGTCAATGTGTGCACTCAACATCCAGAGTTAAACCCGTGTGTGGATTCAGCAGTCTGCAAACACTTTCTCTGCAGAGTCCCAAAACAGGCATTTTCAGCCCATTACCGGCATATGGAAGAAACAGCAGTAAGCACAGGGAAATATCTGCTTCTAAATCCAAAACACAGCTATCTAACAGAACGGTTGTCAATGTGTGCACTCAACTTCCAGAGTTAAACCCGTGTGTGGATTCAGCAGTCTGCAAACACTTTCTCTGCAGAGTCCCAAAACAGGCGTTTTCAGCCCGTTACCGGCATATGGAAGAAACTGCAGTAAGCACAGGGAAATATCTGCTTCTAAATCCAAAACGCAGCTATCTAACAGAACGGTTGTCAATGTGTGCACTCAACTTCCAGAGTTAAACCCGTGTGTGGATTCAGCAGTCTGCAAACACTTTCTCTGCAGAGTCCCAAAACAGGCGTTTTCAGCCCATTACCGGCATATGGAAGAAACAGCAGTTAGCCCAGGGAAATATCTGCTTCTAAATCCAAAACGCAGCTATCTAACAGAACGGTTGTCAATGTGTGCACTCAACTTCCAGAGTTAAACCCGTGTGTGGATTCAGCAGTCTGCAAACACTTTCTCTGCAGAGTCCCAAAACAGGCGTTTTCAGCCCATTACCGGCATATGGAAGAAACAGCAGTAAGCACAGGGAAATATCTGCTTCTAAATCCAAAACGCAGCTATCTAACAGAACGGTTGTCAATGTGTGCACTCAACTTCCAGAGTTAAACCCGTGTGTGGATTCAGCAGTCTGCAAACATCTCTGCAGGGTCCGAAACCAGGCGTTTTCAGCCCATTACCGGCATATGGAAGAAACAGCAGTAAGCCCAGGGAAATATCTGCTTCTAAATCCAAAATGCAGCTATCTAATAGAACGGTTGTCAATGTGTGCACTCAACTTCTAGAGTTAAACCCGTGTGTGGATTCAGCAGTCTGCAAACACTTTCTCTGCAGAGTCCCAAAACAGGCGTTTTCAGCCCATTACCGGCATATGGAAGAAACAGCAGTAAGCACAGGGAAATATCTGCTTCTAAATCCAAAACGCAGCTATCTAACAGAACGGTTGTCAATGTGTGCACTCAACTTCCAGAGATAAACCCGTGTGTGGATTCAGCAGTCTGCAAACACTTTCTCTGCAGAGTCCCAAAACAGGCGTTTTCAGCCCATTACCGGCATATGGAAGAAACAGCAGTAAGCACAGGGAAATATCTGCTTCTAAATCCAAAACGCAGCTATCTAACAGAACGGTTGTCAATGTGTGCACTCAACTTCCAGAGTTAAACCCGTGTGTGGATTCAGCAGTCTGCAAACACTTTCTCTGCAGAGTCCCAAAACAGGCGTTTTCAGCCCATTACCGGCATATGGAAGAAACTGCAGTAAGCACAGGGAAATATCTGCTTCTAAATCCAAAACGCAGCTATCTAACAGAACGGTTGTCAATGTGTGCACTCAGCATCCAGAGTTAAACCCGTGTGTGGATTCAGCGGTCTGCAAACACTTTCTCTGCAGAGTCCCAAAACAGGCGTTTTCAGCCCATTACCGGCATATGGAAGAAACAGCAGTAAGCACAGGGAAATATCTGCTTCTAAATCCAAAACGCAGCTATCTAACAGAACGGTTGTCAATGTGTGCACTCAACTTCCAGAGTTAAACCCGTGTGTGGATTCAGCAGTCTGCAAACGTCTTCTCTGCAGAGTACCAAACAAGGCGTTTTCAGCCCATTACCGGCATATGGAAGAAACAGCAGTAAGCCCAGGGAAATATCTGCTTCTAAATCCAAAACGCAGCTATCTAACAGAACGGTTGTCAATGTGTGCACTCAACTTCCAGAGTTAAACCCGTGTGTGGATTCAGCAGTCTGCAAACACTTTCTCTGCAGAGTCCCAAAACAGGCGTTTTCAGCCCATTACCGGCATATGGAAGAAACAGCAGTAAGCACAGGGAAATATCTGCTTCTAAATCCAAAACGCAGCTATCTAACAGAACGGTTGTCAATGTGTGCACTCAACTTCCAGAGTTAAATCCGTGTGTGGATTCAGCAGTCTGCAAACATCTTCTCTGCAGAGTCCCAAACCAGGCGTTTTCAGCCCATTACCGGCATATGGAAGAAACAGCAGTAAGCACAGGGAAATATCTGCTTCTAAATCCAAAACGCAGCTATCTAACAGAACGGTTGTCAATGTGTGCACTCAACTTCCAGAGTTAAATCCGTGTGTGGATTCAGCAGTCTGCAAACATCTTCTCTGCAGAGTCCCAAACCAGGCGTTTTCAGCCCATTACCGGCATATGGAAGAAACAGCAGTAAGCCCAGGGAAATATCTGCTTCTAAATCCAAAACGCAGCTATCTAACAGAACGGTTGTCAATGTGTGCACTCAACTTCCAGAGTTAAACCCGTGTGTGGATTCAGCAGTCTGCAAACACTTTCTCTGCAGAGTGCCAAAGCAGGCGTTTTCAGCCCATTACCGGCATATGGAAGAAACAGCAGTAAGCACAGGGAAATATCTGCTTCTAAATCCAAAACGCAGCTATCTAACAGAACGGTTGTCAATGTGTGCACTCAACTTCCAGAGTTAAACCCGTGTGTGGATTCAGCAGTCTGCAAACACTTTCTCTGCAGAGTCCCAAAACAGGCGTTTTCAGCCCATTACCGGCATATGGAAGAAACAGCAGTAAGCACAGGGAAATATCTGCTTCTAAATCCAAAACGCAGCTATCTAACAGAACGGTTGTCAATGTGTGCACTCAACTTCCAGAGTTAAACCCGTGTGTGGATTCAGCAGTCTGCAAACATCTTCTCTGCAGAGTCCCAAACCAGGCGTTTTCAGCCCATTACCGGCATATGGAAGAAACAGCAGTAAGCACAGGGAAATATCTGCTTCTAAATCCAAAACGCAGCTATCTAACAGAACGGTTGTCAATGTGTGCACTCAACTTCCAGAGTTAAACCCGTGTGTGGATTCAGCAGTCTGCAAACATCTTCTCTGCAGAGTCCCAAACCAGGCGTTTTCAGCCCTTTACCGGCATATGGAAGAAACAGCAGTAAGCACAGGGAAATATCTGCTTCTAAATCCAAAACGCAGCTATCTAACAGAACGGTTGTCAATGTGTGCACTCAACTTCCAGAGTTAAACCCGTGTGTGGATTCAGCAGTCTGCAAACACTTTGTCTGCAGAGTCCCAAAGCAGGCGTTTTCAGCCCATTACCGGCATATGGAAGAAACAGCAGTAAGCCCAGGGAAATATCTGCTTCTAAATCCAAAACGCAGCTATCTAACAGAACGGTTGTCAATGTGTGCACTCAACTTCCAGAGTTAAACGCGTGTGTGGATTCAGCAGTCTGCAAACACTTTCTCTGCAGAGTCCCAAAACAGGCGTTTTCAGCCCATTACCGGCATATGGAAGAAACAGCAGTAAGCACAGGGAAATATCTGCTTCTAAATCCAAAACGCAGCTATCTAACAGAACGGTTGTCAATGTGTGCACTCAACTTCCAGAGTTAAACCCGTGTGTGGTTTCAGCAGTCTGCAAACACTTTCTCTGCAGAGTCCCAAAACAGGCGTTTTCAGCCCGTTACCGGCATATGGAAGAAACTGCAGTAAGCACAGGGAAATATCTGCTTCTAAATCCAAAACGCAGCTATCTAACAGAACGGTTGTCAATGTGTGCACTCAACTTCCAGAGTTAAACCCGTGTGTGGATTCAGCAGTCTGCAAACACTTTCTCTGCAGAGTCCCAAAACAGGCGTTTTCAGCCCATTACCGGCATATGGAAGAAACAGCAGTAAGCACAGGGAAATATCTGCTTCTAAATCCAAAACGCAGCTATCTAACAGAACGGTTGTCAATGTGTGCACTCAACTTCCAGAGTTAAACCCGTGTGTGGATTCAGCAGTCTGCAAACACTTTCTCTGCAGAGTCCCAAAACAGGCGTTTTCAGCCCATTACCGGCATATGGAAGAAACAGCAGTAAGCACAGGGAAATATCTGCTTCTAAATCCAAAACGCAGCTATCTAACAGAACGGTTGTCAATGTGTGCACTCAACTTCCAGAGTTAAACCCGTGTGTGGATTCAGCAGTCTGCAAACATCTCTGCAGGGTCCGAAACCAGGCGTTTTCAGCCCATTACCGGCATATGGAAGAAACAGCAGTAAGCCCAGGGAAATATCTGCTTCTAAATCCAAAACGCAGCTATCTAACAGAACGGTTGTCAATGTGTGCACTCAACTTGCAGAGTTAAACCCGTGTGTGGATTCAGCAGTCTGCAAACACTTTCTCTGCAGAGTCCCAAAACAGGCGTTTTCAGCCCATTACCGGCATATGGAAGAAACAGCAGTAAGCCCAGGGAAATATCTGCTTCTAAATCCAAAATGCAGCTATCTAACAGAACGGTTGTCAATGTGTGCACTCAACTTCTAGAGTTAAACCCGTGTGTGGATTCAGCAGTCTGCAAACACTTTCTCTGCAGAGTCCCAAAACAGGCGTTTTCAGCCCATTACCGGCATATGGAAGAAACAGCAGTAAGCACAGGGAAATATCTGCTTCTAAATCCAAAACGCAGCTATCTAACAGAACGGTTGTCAATGTGTGCACTCAACTTCCAGAGTTAAACCCGTGTGTGGATTCAGCAGTCTGCAAACACTTTCTCTGCAGAGTCCCAAAACACGCGTTTTCAGCCCATTACCGGCATATGGAAGAAACAGCAGTAAGCACAGGGAAATATCTGCTTCTAAATCCAAAATGCAGCTATCTAACAGAACGGTTGTCAATGTGTGCACTCAACTTCTAGAGTTAAACCCGTGTGTGGATTCAGCAGTCTGCAAACACTTTCTCTGCAGAGTCCCAAAACAGGCGTTTTCAGCCCATTACCGGCATATGGAAGAAACAGCAGTAAGCACAGGGAAATATCTGCTTCTAAATCCAAAACGCAGCTATCTAACAGAACGGTTGTCAATGTGTGCACTCAACTTCCAGAGATAAACCCGTGTGTGGATTCAGCAGTCTGCAAACACTTTCTCTGCAGAGTCCCAAAACAGGCGTTTTCAGCCCATTACCGGCATATGGAAGAAACAGCAGTAAGCACAGGGAAATATCTGCTTCTAAATCCAAAACGCAGCTATCTAACAGAACGGTTGTCAATGTGTGCACTCAACTTCCAGAGTTAAACCCGTGTGTGGATTCAGCAGTCTGCAAACACTTTCTCTGCAGAGTCCCAAAACAGGCGTTTTCAGCCCATTACCGGCATATGGAAGAAACTGCAGTAAGCACAGGGAAATATCTGCTTCTAAATCCAAAACGCAGCTATCTAACAGAACGGTTGTCAATGTGTGCACTCAGCATCCAGAGTTAAACCCGTGTGTGGATTCAGCAGTCTGCAAACACTTTCTCTGCAGAGTCCCAAAACAGGCGTTTTCAGCCCATTACCGGCATATGGAAGAAACAGCAGTAAGCACAGGGAAATATCTGCTTCTAAATCCAAAACGCAGCTATCTAACAGAACGGTTGTCAATGTGTGCACTCAACTTCCAGAGTTAAACCCGTGTGTGGATTCAGCAGTCTGCAAACGTCTTCTCTGCAGAGTACCAAACAAGGCGTTTTCAGCCCATTACCGGCATATGGAAGAAACAGCAGTAAGCCCAGGGAAATATCTGCTTCTAAATCCAAAACGCAGCTATCTAACAGAACGGTTGTCAATGTGTGCACTCAACTTCCAGAGTTAAACCCGTGTGTGGATTCAGCAGTCTGCAAACACTTTCTCTGCAGAGTCCCAAAACAGGCGTTTTCAGCCCATTACCGGCATATGGAAGAAACAGCAGTAAGCACAGGGAAATATCTGCTTCTAAATCCAAAACGCAGCTATCTAACAGAACGGTTGTCAATGTGTGCACTCAACTTCCAGAGTTAAATCCGTGTGTGGATTCAGCAGTCTGCAAACATCTTCTCTGCAGAGTCCCAAACCAGGCGTTTTCAGCCCATTACCGGCATATGGAAGAAACAGCAGTAAGCACAGGGAAATATCTGCTTCTAAATCCAAAACGCAGCTATCTAACAGAACGGTTGTCAATGTGTGCACTCAACTTCCAGAGTTAAATCCGTGTGTGGATTCAGCAGTCTGCAAACATCTTCTCTGCAGAGTCCCAAACCAGGCGTTTTCAGCCCATTACCGGCATATGGAAGAAACAGCAGTAAGCCCAGGGAAATATCTGCTTCTAAATCCAAAACGCAGCTATCTAACAGAACGGTTGTCAATGTGTGCACTCAACTTCCAGAGTTAAACCCGTGTGTGGATTCAGCAGTCTGCAAACACTTTCTCTGCAGAGTGCCAAAGCAGGCGTTTTCAGCCCATTACCGGCATATGGAAGAAACAGCAGTAAGCACAGGGAAATATCTGCTTCTAAATCCAAAACGCAGCTATCTAACAGAACGGTTGTCAATTTGTGCACTCAACTTCCAGAGTTAAACCCGTGTGTGGATTCAGCAGTCTGCAAACACTTTCTCTGCAGAGTCCCAAAACAGGCGTTTTCAGCCCATTACCGGCATATGGAAGAAACAGCAGTAAGCACAGGGAAATATCTGCTTCTAAATCCAAAACGCAGCTATCTAACAGAACGGTTGTCAATGTGTGCACTCAACTTCCAGAGTTAAACCCGTGTGTGGATTCAGCAGTCTGCAAACATCTTCTCTGCAGAGTCCCAAACCAGGCGTTTTCAGCCCATTACCGGCATATGGAAGAAACAGCAGTAAGCACAGGGAAATATCTGCTTCTAAATCCAAAACGCAGCTATCTAACAGAACGGTTGTCAATGTGTGCACTCAACTTCCAGAGTTAAACCCGTGTGTGGATTCAGCAGTCTGCAAACACTTTCTCTGCAGAGTCCCAAAACACGCGTTTTCAGCCCATTACCGGCATATGGAAGAAACAGCAGTAAGCACAGGGAAATATCTGCTTCTAAATCCAAAATGCAGCTATCTAACAGAACGGTTGTCAATGTGTGCACTCAACTTCTAGAGTTAAACCCGTGTGTGGATTCAGCAGTCTGCAAACACTTTCTCTGCAGAGTCCCAAAACAGGCGTTTTCAGCCCATTACCGGCATATGGAAGAAACAGCAGTAAGCACAGGGAAATATCTGCTTCTAAATCCAAAACGCAGCTATCTAACAGAACGGTTGTCAATGTGTGCACTCAACTTCCAGAGATAAACCCGTGTGTGGATTCAGCAGTCTGCAAACACTTTCTCTGCAGAGTCCCAAAACAGGCGTTTTCAGCCCATTACCGGCATATGGAAGAAACAGCAGTAAGCACAGGGAAATATCTGCTTCTAAATCCAAAACGCAGCTATCTAACAGAACGGTTGTCAATGTGTGCACTCAACTTCCAGAGTTAAACCCGTGTGTGGATTCAGCAGTCTGCAAACACTTTCTCTGCAGAGTCCCAAAACAGGCGTTTTCAGCCCATTACCGGCATATGGAAGAAACTGCAGTAAGCACAGGGAAATATCTGCTTCTAAATCCAAAACGCAGCTATCTAACAGAACGGTTGTCAATGTGTGCACTCAGCATCCAGAGTTAAACCCGTGTGTGGATTCAGCAGTCTGCAAACACTTTCTCTGCAGAGTCCCAAAACAGGCGTTTTCAGCCCATTACCGGCATATGGAAGAAACAGCAGTAAGCACAGGGAAATATCTGCTTCTAAATCCAAAACGCAGCTATCTAACAGAACGGTTGTCAATGTGTGCACTCAACTTCCAGAGTTAAACCCGTGTGTGGATTCAGCAGTCTGCAAACGTCTTCTCTGCAGAGTACCAAACAAGGCGTTTTCAGCCCATTACCGGCATATGGAAGAAACAGCAGTAAGCCCAGGGAAATATCTGCTTCTAAATCCAAAACGCAGCTATCTAACAGAACGGTTGTCAATGTGTGCACTCAACTTCCAGAGTTAAACCCGTGTGTGGATTCAGCAGTCTGCAAACACTTTCTCTGCAGAGTCCCAAAACAGGCGTTTTCAGCCCATTACCGGCATATGGAAGAAACAGCAGTAAGCACAGGGAAATATCTGCTTCTAAATCCAAAACGCAGCTATCTAACAGAACGGTTGTCAATGTGTGCACTCAACTTCCAGAGTTAAATCCGTGTGTGGATTCAGCAGTCTGCAAACATCTTCTCTGCAGAGTCCCAAACCAGGCGTTTTCAGCCCATTACCGGCATATGGAAGAAACAGCAGTAAGCACAGGGAAATATCTGCTTCTAAATCCAAAACGCAGCTATCTAACAGAACGGTTGTCAATGTGTGCACTCAACTTCCAGAGTTAAATCCGTGTGTGGATTCAGCAGTCTGCAAACATCTTCTCTGCAGAGTCCCAAACCAGGCGTTTTCAGCCCATTACCGGCATATGGAAGAAACAGCAGTAAGCCCAGGGAAATATCTGCTTCTAAATCCAAAACGCAGCTATCTAACAGAACGGTTGTCAATGTGTGCACTCAACTTCCAGAGTTAAACCCGTGTGTGGATTCAGCAGTCTGCAAACACTTTCTCTGCAGAGTGCCAAAGCAGGCGTTTTCAGCCCATTACCGGCATATGGAAGAAACAGCAGTAAGCACAGGGAAATATCTGCTTCTAAATCCAAAACGCAGCTATCTAACAGAACGGTTGTCAATTTGTGCACTCAACTTCCAGAGTTAAACCCGTGTGTGGATTCAGCAGTCTGCAAACACTTTCTCTGCAGAGTCCCAAAACAGGCGTTTTCAGCCCATTACCGGCATATGGAAGAAACAGCAGTAAGCACAGGGAAATATCTGCTTCTAAATCCAAAACGCAGCTATCTAACAGAACGGTTGTCAATGTGTGCACTCAACTTCCAGAGTTAAACCCGTGTGTGGATTCAGCAGTCTGCAAACATCTTCTCTGCAGAGTCCCAAACCAGGCGTTTTCAGCCCATTACCGGCATATGGAAGAAACAGCAGTAAGCACAGGGAAATATCTGCTTCTAAATCCAAAACGCAGCTATCTAACAGAACGGTTGTCAATGTGTGCACTCAACTTCCAGAGTTAAACCCGTGTGTGGATTCAGCAGTCTGCAAACATCTTCTCTGCAGAGTCCCAAACCAGGCGTTTTCAGCCCTTTACCGGCATATGGAAGAAACAGCAGTAAGCACAGGGAAATATCTGCTTCTAAATCCAAAACGCAGCTATCTAACAGAACGGTTGTCAATGTGTGCACTCAACTTCCAGAGTTAAACCCGTGTGTGGATTCAGCAGTCTGCAAACACTTTGTCTGCAGAGTCCCAAAGCAGGCGTTTTCAGCCCATTACCGGCATATGGAAGAAACAGCAGTAAGCCCAGGGAAATATCTGCTTCTAAATCCAAAACGCAGCTATCTAACAGAACGGTTGTCAATGTGTGCACTCAACTTCCAGAGTTAAACGCGTGTGTGGATTCAGCAGTCTGCAAACACTTTCTCTGCAGAGTCCCAAAACAGGCGTTTTCAGCCCATTACCGGCATATGGAAGAAACAGCAGTAAGCACAGGGAAATATCTGCTTCTAAATCCAAAACGCAGCTATCTAACAGAACGGTTGTCAATGTGTGCACTCAACTTCCAGAGTTAAACCCGTGTGTGGTTTCAGCAGTCTGCAAACACTTTCTCTGCAGAGTCCCAAAACAGGCGTTTTCAGCCCGTTACCGGCATATGGAAGAAACTGCAGTAAGCACAGGGAAATATCTGCTTCTAAATCCAAAACGCAGCTATCTAACAGAACGGTTGTCAATGTGTGCACTCAACTTCCAGAGTTAAACCCGTGTGTGGATTCAGCAGTCTGCAAACACTTTCTCTGCAGAGTCCCAAAACAGGCGTTTTCAGCCCATTACCGGCATATGGAAGAAACAGCAGTAAGCACAGGGAAATATCTGCTTCTAAATCCAAAACGCAGCTATCTAACAGAACGGTTGTCAATGTGTGCACTCAACTTCCAGAGTTAAACCCGTGTGTGGATTCAGCAGTCTGCAAACACTTTCTCTGCAGAGTCCCAAAACAGGCGTTTTCAGCCCATTACCGGCATATGGAAGAAACAGCAGTAAGCACAGGGAAATATCTGCTTCTAAATCCAAAACGCAGCTATCTAACAGAACGGTTGTCAATGTGTGCACTCAACTTCCAGAGGTAAACCCGTGTGTGGATTCAGCAGTCTGCAAACATCTCTGCAGGGTCCGAAACCAGGCGTTTTCAGCCCATTACCGGCATATGGAAGAAACAGCAGTAAGCCCAGGGAAATATCTGCTTCTAAATCCAAAACGCAGCTATCTAACAGAACGGTTGTCAATGTGTGCACTCAACTTGCAGAGTTAAACCCGTGTGTGGATTCAGCAGTCTGCAAACACTTTCTCTGCAGAGTCCCAAAACAGGCGTTTTCAGCCCATTACCGGCATATGGAAGAAACAGCAGTAAGCCCAGGGAAATATCTGCTTCTAAATCCAAAATGCAGCTATCTAACAGAACGGTTGTCAATGTGTGCACTCAACTTCTAGAGTTAAACCCGTGTGTGGATTCAGCAGTCTGCAAACACTTTCTCTGCAGAGTCCCAAAACAGGCGTTTTCAGCCCATTACCGGCATATGGAAGAAACAGCAGTAAGCACAGGGAAATATCTGCTTCTAAATCCAAAACGCAGCTATCTAACAGAACGGTTGTCAATGTGTGCACTCAACTTCCAGAGTTAAACCCGTGTGTGGATTCAGCAGTCTGCAAACACTTTCTCTGCAGAGTCCCAAAACACGCGTTTTCAGCCCATTACCGGCATATGGAAGAAACAGCAGTAAGCACAGGGAAATATCTGCTTCTAAATCCAAAACGCAGCTATCTAACAGAACGGTTGTCAATGTGTGCACTCAACTTCCAGAGTTAAACCCGTGTGTGGATTCAGCAGTCTGCAAACATCTTCTCTGCAGAGTCCCAAACCAGGCGTTTTCAGCCCATTACCGGCATATGGAAGAAACAGCAGTAAGCCCAGGGAAATATCTGCTTCTAAATCCAAAACGCAGCTATCTAACAGAACGGTTGTCAATGTGTGCACTCAACTTCCAGAGTTAAACCCGTGTGTGGATTCAGCAGTCTGCAAACACTTTCTCTGCAGAGTCCCAAAACAGGCGTTTTCAGCCCATTACCGGCATATGGAAGAAACAGCAGTAAGCCCAGGGAAATATCTGCTTCTAAATCCAAAACGCAGCTATCTAACAGAACGGTTGTCAATGTGTGCACTCAACTTCCAG
The DNA here is from genome assembly GCF_030222135.1 of Aotus nancymaae. NCBI lineage: Eukaryota > Metazoa > Chordata > Mammalia > Primates > Aotidae > Aotus > Aotus nancymaae. The sequence goes on from NW_026988692.1 coordinate 96,233, forward strand.
AGTTAAACCCGTGTGTGGATTCAGCAGTCTGCAAACACTTTCTCTGCAGAGTCCCAAAACAGGCGTTTTCAGCCCATTACCGGCATATGGAAGAAACAGCAGTAAGCACAGGGAAATATCTGCTTCTAAATCCAAAACGCAGCTATCTAACAGAACGGTTGTCAATGTGTCCCCTCAACTTCCAGAGTTAAACCCGTGTGTGGATTCAGCAGTCTGCAAACACTTTCTCTGCAGAGTCCCAAAACAGGCGTTTTCAGCCCATTACCGGCATATGGAAGAAACTGCAGTAAGCACAGGGAAATATCTGCTTCTAAATCCAAAACGCAGCTATCTAACAGAACGGTTGTCAATGTGTGCACTCAACTTCCAGAGTTAAACCCGTGTGTGGATTCAGCAGTCTGCAAACATCTTCTCTGCAGAGTCCCAAACCAGGCGTTTTCAGCCCATTACCGGCATATGGAAGAAACAGCAGTAAGCACAGGGAAATATCTGCTTCTAAATCCAAAACGCAGCTATCTAACAGAACGGTTGTCAATGTGTGCACTCAACTTCCAGAGTTAAACCCGTGTGTGGATTCAGCAGTCTGCAAACATCTTCTCTGCAGAGTCCCAAACCAGGCGTTTTAAGCCCATTACCGGCATATGGAAGAAACAGCAGTAAGCCCAGGGAAATATCTGCTTCTAAATCCAAAACGCAGCTATCTAACAGAACGGTTGTCAATGTGTGCACTCAACTTCCAGAGTTAAACCCGTGTGTGGATTCAGCAGTCTGCAAACACTTTCTCTGCAGAGTCCCAAAACAGGCGTTTTCAGCCCATTACCGGCATATGGAAGAAACAGCAGTAAGCCCAGGGAAATATCTGTTTCTAAATCCAAAACCCAGCTATCTAACAGAACGGTTGTCAATGTGTGCACTCAACTTCCAGAGTTAAACCCGTGTGTGGATTCAGCAGTCTGCAAACATCTTCTCTGCAGAGTCCCAAACCAGGCGTTTTCAGCCCATTACCGGCATATGGAAGAAACAGCAGTAAGCACAGGGAAATATCTGCTTCTAAATCCAAAACGCAGCTATCTAACAGAACGGTTGTCAATGTGTGCACTCAACTTCCAGAGTTAAACCCGTGTGTGGATTCAGCAGTCTGCAAACATCTTCTCTGCAGAGTCCCAAACCAGGCGTTTTCAGCCCATTACCGGCATATGGAAGAAACAGCAGTAAGCACAGGGAAATATCTGCTTCTAAATCCAAAACGCAGCTATCTAACAGAACGGTTGTCAATGTGTGCACTCAACTTCCAGAGTTAAACCCGTGTGTGGATTCAGCAGTCTGCAAACATCTTCTCTGCAGAGTCCCAAACCAGGCGTTTTCAGCCCATTACCGGCATATGGAAGAAACAGCAGTAAGCCCAGGGAAATATCTGCTTCTAAATCCAAAACGCAGCTATCTAACAGAACGGTTGTCAATGTGTGCACTCAACTTCCAGAGTTAAACCCGTGTGTGGATTCAGCAGTCTGCAAACACTTTCTCTGCAGAGTCCCAAAACAGGCGTTTTCAGCCCATTACCGGCATATGGAAGAAACAGCAGTAAGCCCAGGGAAATATCTGCTTCTAAATCCAAAACGCAGCTATCTAACAGAACGGTTGTCAATGTGTGCACTCAACTTCCAGAGTTAAACCCGTGTGTGGATTCAGCAGTCTGCAAACACTTTCTCTGCAGAGTCCCAAAACAGGCGTTTTCAGCCCATTACCGGCATATGGAAGAAACAGCAGTAAGCACAGGGAAATATCTGCTTCTAAATCCAAAACGCAGCTATCTAACAGAATGGTTGTCAATGTGTGCACTCAACTTCCAGAGTTAAACCCGTGTGTGGATTCAGCAGTCTGCAAACACTTTCTCTGCAGAGTCCCAAAACAGGCGTTTTCAGCCCATTACCGGCATATGGAAGAAACTGCAGTAAGCACAGGGAAATATCTGCTTCTAAATCCAAAACGCAGCTTTCTAACAGAACGGTTGTCAATGTGTGCACTCAACTTCCAGAGTTAAACCCGTGTGTGGATTCAGCAGTCTGCAAACATCTTCTCTGCAGAGTCCCAAACCAGGCGTTTTCAGCCCATTACCGGCATATGGAAGAAACAGCAGTAAGCACAGGGAAATATCTGCTTCTAAATCCAAAACGAAGCTATCTAACAGAACGGTTGTCAATGTGTGCACTCAACTTCCAGAGTTAAACCCGTGTGTGGATTCAGCAGTCTGCAAACATCTTCTCTGCAGAGTCCCAAACCAGGCGTTTTCAGCCCATTAGCGGCATATGGAAGAAACAGCAGTAAGCACAGGGAAATATCTGCTTCTAAATCCAAAACGCAGCTATCTAACAGAACGGTTGTCAATGTGTGCACTCAACTTCCAGAGTTAAACCCGTGTGTGGATTCAGCAGTCTGCAAACACTTTGTCTGCAGAGTCCCAAAGCAGGCGTTTTCAGCCCATTACCGGCATATGGAAGAAACAGCAGTAAGCCCAGGGAAATATCTGCTTCTAAATCCAAAACGCAGCTATCTAACAGAACTGTTGTCAATGTGTGCACTCAACTTCCAGAGTTAAACCCGTGTGTGGATTCAGCAGTCTGCAAACACTTTGTCTGCAGAGTCCCAAAGCAGGCGTTTTCAGCCCATTACCGGCATATGGAAGAAACAGCAGTAAGCCCAGGGAAATATCTGCTTCTAAATCCAAAACGCAGCTATCTAACAGAACGGTTGTCAATGTGTGCACTCAACTTCCAGAGTTAAACCCGTGTGTGGATTCAGCAGTCTGCAAACACTTTCTCTGCAGAGTCCCAAAACAGGCGTTTTCAGCCCATTACCGGCATATGGAAGAAACAGCAGTAAGCACAGGGAAATATCTGCTTCTAAATCCAAAACGCAGCTATCTAACAGAACGGTTGTCAATGTGTGCACTCAACTTCCAGAGTTAAACCCGTGTGTGGATTCAGCAGTCTGCAAACGTCTTCTCTGCAGAGTCCCCAACCAGGCGTTTTCAGCCCATTACCGGCATATGGAAGAAACAGCAGTAAGCACAGGGAAATATCTGCTTCTAAATCCAAAACGCAGCTATCTAACAGAACGGTTGTCAATGTGTGCACTCAACTTACAGAGTTAAACCCGTGTGTGGATTCAGCAGTCTGCAAACACTTTGTCTGCAGAGTCCCAAAACAGGCGTTTTCAGCCCATTACCGGCATATGGAAGAAACAGCAGTAAGCACAGGGAAATATCTGCTTCTAAATCCAAAACGCAGCTATCTAACAGAACGGTTGTCAATGTGTGCACTCAACTTCCAGAGTTAAACCCGTGTGTGGATTCAGCAGTCTGCAAACACTTTGTCTGCAGAGTCCCAAAGCAGGCGTTTTCAGCCCATTACCGGCATATGGAAGAAACAGCAGTAAGCCCAGGGAAATATCTGCTTCTAAATCCAAAACGCAGGTATCTAACAGAACGGTTGTCAATGTGTGCACTCAACTTCCAGAGTTAAACGCGTGTGTGGATTCAGCAGTCTGCAAACACTTTCTCTGCAGAGTCCCAAAACAGGCGTTTTCAGCCCATTACCGGCATATGGAAGAAACAGCAGTAAGCACAGGGAAATATCTGCTTCTAAATCCAAAACGCAGCTATCTAACAGAACGGTTGTCAATGTGTGCACTCAACTTCCAGAGTTAAACCCGTGTGTGGTTTCAGCAGTCTGCAAACATCTTCTCTGCAGAGTCCCAAACCAGGCGTTTTCAGCCCATTACCGGCATATGGAAGAAACAGCAGTAAGCCCAGGGAAATATCTGCTTCTAAATCCAAAACGCAGGTATCTAACAGAACGGTTGTCAATGTGTGCACTCAACTTCCAGAGTTAAACCCGTGTGTGGATTCAGCAGTCTGCAAACACTTTCTCTGCAGAGTCCCAAAACAGGCGTTTTCAGCCCATTACCGGCATATGGAAGAAACAGCAGTAAGCACAGGGAAATATCTGCTTCTAAATCCAAAACGCAGCTATCTAACAGAACGGTTGTCAATGTGTGCACTCAACTTCCAGAGTTAAACCCGTGTGTGGATTCAGCAGTCTGCAAACATCTTCTCTGCAGAGTCCCAAACCAGGCGTTTTCAGCCCATTACCGGCATATGGAAGAAACAGCAGTAAGCCCAGGGAAATATCTGCTTCTAAATCCAAAACGCAGCTATCTAACAGAACGGTTGTCAATGTGTGCACTCAACTTCCAGAGTTAAACCCGTGTGTGGATTCAGCAGTCTGCAAACACTTTCTCTGCAGAGTCCCAAAACAGGCGTTTTCAGCCCATTACCGGCATATGGAAGAAACAGCAGTAAGCACAGGGAAATATCTGCTTCTAAATCCAAAACGCAGCTATCTAACAGAACGGTTGTCAATGTGTGCACTCAACTTCCAGAGTTAAACCCGTGTGTGGATTCAGCAGTCTGCAAACACTTTGTCTGCAGAGTCCCAAAAGAGGCGATTTCAGCCCATTACCGGCATATGGAAAAAACAGCAGTAAGCACAGGGAAATATCTGCTTCTAAATCCAAAACGCAGCTATCAAACAGAACGGTTGTCAATGTGAGCACTCAACTTGCAGAGTTAAACCCGTGTGTGGATTCAGCAGTCTGCAAACACTTTCTCTGCAGAGTCCCAAAGCAGGCGTTTTCAGCCCATTACCGGCATATGGAAGAAACAGCAGTAAGCCCAGGGAAATATCTGCTTCTAAATCCAAAACGCAGCTATCTAACAGAACGGTTGTCAATGTGTGCACTCAACTTCCAGAGTTAAACCCGTGTGTGGATTCAGCAGTCTGCAAACACTTTCTCTGCAGAGTCCCAAAACAGGCATTTTCAGCCCATTACCGGCATATGGAAGAAACAGCAGTAAGCACAGGGAAATATCTGCTTCTAAATCCAAAACACAGCTATCTAACAGAACGGTTGTCAATGTGTGCACTCAACTTCCAGAGTTAAACCCGTGTGTGGATTCAGCAGTCTGCAAACACTTTCTCTGCAGAGTCCCAAAACAGGCGTTTTCAGCCCGTTACCGGCATATGGAAGAAACTGCAGTAAGCACAGGGAAATATCTGCTTCTAAATCCAAAACGCAGCTATCTAACAGAACGGTTGTCAATGTGTGCACTCAACTTGCAGAGTTAAACCCGTGTGTGGATTCAGCAGTCTGCAAACACTTTCTCTGCAGAGTCCCAAAACAGGCGTTTTCAGCCCATTACCGGCATATGGAAGAAACAGCAGTAAGCCCAGGGAAATATCTGCTTCTAAATCCAAAATGCAGCTATCTAACAGAACGGTTGTCAATGTGTGCACTCAACTTCTAGAGTTAAACCCGTGTGTGGATTCAGCAGTCTGCAAACACTTTCTCTGCAGAGTCCCAAAACAGGCGTTTTCAGCCCATTACCGGCATATGGAAGAAACAGCAGTAAGCACAGGGAAATATCTGCTTCTAAATCCAAAACGCAGCTATCTAACAGAACGGTTGTCAATGTGTGCACTCAACTTCCAGAGTTAAACCCGTGTGTGGATTCAGCAGTCTGCAAACACTTTCTCTGCAGAGTCCCAAAACACGCGTTTTCAGCCCATTACCGGCATATGGAAGAAACAGCAGTAAGCACAGGGAAATATCTGCTTCTAAATCCAAAACGCAGCTATCTAACAGAACGGTTGTCAATGTGTGCACTCAACTTCCAGAGTTAAACCCGTGTGTGGATTCAGCAGTCTGCAAACATCTTCTCTGCAGAGTCCCAAACCAGGCGTTTTCAGCCCATTACCGGCATATGGAAGAAACAGCAGTAAGCCCAGGGAAATATCTGCTTCTAAATCCAAAACGCAGCTATCTAACAGAACGGTTGTCAATGTGTGCACTCAACTTCCAGAGTTAAACCCGTGTGTGGATTCAGCAGTCTGCAAACACTTTCTCTGCAGAGTCCCAAAACAGGCGTTTTCAGCCCATTACCGGCATATGGAAGAAACAGCAGTAAGCCCAGGGAAATATCTGCTTCTAAATCCAAAACGCAGCTATCTAACAGAACGGTTGTCAATGTGTGCACTCAACTTCCAGAGTTAAACCCGTGTGTGGATTCAGCAGTCTGCAAACACTTTCTCTGCAGAGTCCCAAAACAGGCGTTTTCAGCCCATTACCGGCATATGGAAGAAACAGCAGTAAGCACAGGGAAATATCTGCTTCTAAATCCAAAACGCAGCTATCTAACAGAACGGTTGTCAATGTGTGCCCTCAACTTCCAGAGTTAAACCCGTGTGTGGATTCAGCAGTCTGCAAACACTTTCTCTGCAGAATCCCAAAGCAGGCGTTTTCAGCCCATTACCGGCATATGGAAGAAACTGCAGTAAGCACAGGGAAATATCTGCTTCTAAATCCAAAACGCAGCTATCTAACAGAACGGTTGTCAATGTGTGCACTCAACTTCCAGAGTTAAACCCGTGTGTGGATTCAGCAGTCTGCAAACATCTTCTCTGCAGAGTCCCAAACCAGGCGTTTTCAGCCCATTACCGGCATATGGAAGAAACAGCAGTAAGCACAGGGAAATATCTGCTTCTAAATCCAAAACGCAGCTATCTAACAGAACGGTTGTCAATGTGTGCACTCAACTTCCAGAGTTAAACCCGTGTGTGGATTCAGCAGTCTGCAAACATCTTCTCTGCAGAGTCCCAAACCAGGCGTTTTAAGCCCATTACCGGCATATGGAAGAAACAGCAGTAAGCCCAGGGAAATATCTGCTTCTAAATCCAAAACGCAGCTATCTAACAGAACGGTTGTCAATGTGTGCACTCAACTTCCAGAGTTAAACCCGTGTGTGGATTCAGCAGTCTGCAAACACTTTCTCTGCAGAGTCCCAAAACAGGCGTTTTCAGCCCATTACCGGCATATGGAAGAAACAGCAGTAAGCCCAGGGAAATATCTGCTTCTAAATCCAAAACCCAGCTATCTAACAGAACGGTTGTCAATGTGTGCACTCAACTTCCAGAGTTAAACCCGTGTGTGGATTCAGCAGTCTGCAAACATCTTCTCTGCAGAGTCCCAAACCAGGCGTTTTCAGCCCATTACCGGCATATGGAAGAAACAGCAGTAAGCACAGGGAAATATCTGCTTCTAAATCCAAAACGCAGCTATCTAACAGAACGGTTGTCAATGTGTGCACTCAACTTCCAGAGTTAAACCCGTGTGTGGATTCAGCAGTCTGCAAACATCTTCTCTGCAGAGTCCCAAACCAGGCGTTTTCAGCCCATTACCGGCATATGGAAGAAACAGCAGTAAGCACAGGGAAATATCTGCTTCTAAATCCAAAACGCAGCTATCTAACAGAACGGTTGTCAATGTGTGCACTCAACTTCCAGAGTTAAACCCGTGTGTGGATTCAGCAGTCTGCAAACACTTTCTCTGCAGAGTCCCAAAACAGGCGTTTTCAGCCCATTACCGGCATATGGAAGAAACAGCAGTAAGCCCAGGGAAATATCTGCTTCTAAATCCAAAACGCAGCTATCTAACAGAACGGTTGTCAATGTGTGCACTCAACTTCCAGAGTTAAACCCGTGTGTGGATTCAGCAGTCTGCAAACACTTTCTCTGCAGAGTCCCAAAACAGGCGTTTTCAGCCCATTACCGGCATATGGAAGAAACAGCAGTAAGCACAGGGAAATATCTGCTTCTAAATCCAAAACGCAGCTATCTAACAGAATGGTTGTCAATGTGTGCACTCAACTTCCAGAGTTAAACCCGTGTGTGGATTCAGCAGTCTGCAAACACTTTCTCTGCAGAGTCCCAAAACAGGCGTTTTCAGCCCATTACCGGCATATGGAAGAAACTGCAGTAAGCACAGGGAAATATCTGCTTCTAAATCCAAAACGCAGCTTTCTAACAGAACGGTTGTCAATGTGTGCACTCAACTTCCAGAGTTAAACCCGTGTGTGGATTCAGCAGTCTGCAAACATCTTCTCTGCAGAGTCCCAAACCAGGCGTTTTCAGCCCATTACCGGCATATGGAAGAAACAGCAGTAAGCACAGGGAAATATCTGCTTCTAAATCCAAAACGAAGCTATCTAACAGAACGGTTGTCAATGTGTGCACTCAACTTCCAGAGTTAAACCCGTGTGTGGATTCAGCAGTCTGCAAACATCTTCTCTGCAGAGTCCCAAACCAGGCGTTTTCAGCCCATTAGCGGCATATGGAAGAAACAGCAGTAAGCACAGGGAAATATCTGCTTCTAAATCCAAAGCGCAGCTATCTAACAGAACGGTTGTCAATGTGTGCACTCAACTTCCAGAGTTAAACCCGTGTGTGGATTCAGCAGTCTGCAAACACTTTGTCTGCAGAGTCCCAAAGCAGGCGTTTTCAGCCCATTACCGGCATATGGAAGAAACAGCAGTAAGCCCAGGGAAATATCTGCTTCTAAATCCAAAACGCAGCTATCTAACAGAACTGTTGTCAATGTGTGCACTCAACTTCCAGAGTTAAAACCGTGTGTGGATTCAGCAGTCTGCAAACACTTTGTCTGCAGAGTCCCAAAGCAGGCGTTTTCAGCCCATTACCGGCATATGGAAGAAACAGCAGTAAGCCCAGGGAAATATCTGCTTCTAAATCCAAAACGCAGCTATCTAACAGAACGGTTGTCAATGTGTGCACTCAACTTCCAGAGTTAAACCCGTGTGTGGATTCAGCAGTCTGCAAACACTTTCTCTGCAGAGTCCCAAAACAGGCGTTTTCAGCCCATTACCGGCATATGGAAGAAACAGCAGTAAGCACAGGGAAATATCTGCTTCTAAATCCAAAACGCAGCTATCTAACAGAACGGTTGTCAATGTGTGCACTCAACTTCCAGAGTTAAACCCGTGTGTGGATTCAGCAGTCTGCAAACGTCTTCTCTGCAGAGTCCCAAACCAGGCGTTTTCAGCCCATTACCGGCATATGGAAGAAACAGCAGTAAGCACAGGGAAATATCTGCTTCTAAATCCAAAACGCAGCTATCTAACAGAACGGTTGTCAATGTGTGCACTCAACTTACAGAGTTAAACCCGTGTGTGGATTCAGCAGTCTGCAAACACTTTGTCTGCAGAGTCCCAAAACAGGCGTTTTCAGCCCATTACCGGCATATGGAAGAAACAGCAGTAAGCACAGGGAAATATCTGCTTCTAAATCCAAAACGCAGCTATCTAACAGAACGGTTGTCAATGTGTGCACTCAACTTCCAGAGTTAAACCCGTGTGTGGATTCAGCAGTCTGCAAACACTTTGTCTGCAGAGTCCCAAAGCAGGCGTTTTCAGCCCATTACCGGCATATGGAAGAAACAGCAGTAAGCCCAGGGAAATATCTGCTTCTAAATACAAAACGCAGCTATCTAACAGAACGGTTGTCAATGTGTGCACTCAACTTCCAGAGTTAAACGCGTGTGTGGATTCAGCAGTCTGCAAACACTTTCTCTGCAGAGTCCCAAAACAGGCGTTTTCAGCCCATTACCGGCATATGGAAGAAACAGCAGTAAGCACAGGGAAATATCTGCTTCTAAATCCAAAACGCAGCTATCTAACAGAACGGTTGTCAATGTGTGCACTCAACTTCCAGAGTTAAACCAGTGTGTGGTTTCAGCAGTCTGCAAACATCTTCTCTGCAGAGTCCCAAACCAGGCGTTTTCAGCCCATTACCGGCATATGGAAGAAACAGCAGTAAGCCCAGGGAAATATCTGCTTCTAAATCCAAAACGCAGGTATCTAACAGAACGGTTGTCAATGTGTGCACTCAACTTCCAGAGTTAAACCCGTGTGTGGATTCAGCAGTCTGCAAACACTTTCTCTGCAGAGTCCCAAAACAGGCGCTTTCAGCCCATTACCGGCATATGGAAGAAACAGCAGTAAGCACAGGGAAATATCTGCTTCTAAATCCAAAACGCAGCTATCTAACAGAACGGTTGTCAATGTGTGCACTCAACTTCCAGAGTTAAACCCGTGTGTGGATTCAGCAGTCTGCAAACATCTTCTCTGCAGAGTCCCAAACCAGGCGTTTTCAGCCCATTACCGGCATATGGAAGAAACAGCAGTAAGCCCAGGGAAATATCTGCTTCTAAATCCAAAACGCAGCTATCTAACAGAACGGTTGTCAATGTGTGCACTCAACTTCCAGAGTTAAACCCGTGTGTGGATTCAGCAGTCTGCAAACACTTTCTCTGCAGAGTCCAAAAACAGGCGTTTTCAGCCCATTACCGGCATATGGAAGAAACAGCAGTAAGCACAGGGAAATATCTGCTTCTAAATCCAAAACGCAGCTATCTAACAGAACGGTTGTCAATGTGTGCACTCAACTTCCAGAGTTAAACCCGTGTGTGGATTCAGCAGTCTGCAAACACTTTGTCTGCAGAGTCCCAAAAGAGGCGATTTCAGCCCATTACCGGCATATGGAAAAAACAGCAGTAAGCACAGGGAAATATCTGCTTCTAAATCCAAAACGCAGCTATCAAACAGAACGGTTGTCAATGTGAGCACTCAACTTGCAGAGTTAAACCCGTGTGTGGATTCAGCAGTCTGCAAACACTTTCTCTGCAGAGTCCCAAAGCAGGCGTTTTCAGCCCATTACCGGCATATGGAAGAAACAGCAGTAAGCCCAGGGAAATATCTGCTTCTAAATCCAAAACGCAGCTATCTAACAGAACGGTTGTCAATGTGTGCACTCAACTTCCTGAGTTAAACCCGTGTGTGGATTCAGCAGTCTGCAAACACTTTCTCTGCAGAGTCCCAAAACAGGCATTTTCAGCCCATTACCGGCATATGGAAGAAACAGCAGTAAGCACAGGGAAATATCTGCTTCTAAATCCAAAACACAGCTATCTAACAGAACGGTTGTCAATGTGTGCACTCAACTTCCAGAGTTAAACCCGTGTGTGGATTCAGCAGTCTGCAAACACTTTCTCTGCAGAGTCCCAAAACAGGCGTTTTCAGCCCGTTACCGGCATATGGAAGAAACTGCAGTAAGCACAGGGAAATATCTGCTTCTAAATCCAAAACGCAGCTATCTAACAGAACGGTTGTCAATGTGTGCACTCAACTTCCAGAGTTAAACCCGTGTGTGGATTCAGCAGTCTGCAAACACTTTCTCTGCAGAGTCCCAAAACAGGCGTTTTCAGCCCATTACCGGCATATGGAAGAAACAGCAGTTAGCCCAGGGAAATATCTGCTTCTAAATCCAAAACGCAGCTATCTAACAGAACGGTTGTCAATGTGTGCACTCAACTTCCAGAGTTAAACCCGTGTGTGGATTCAGCAGTCTGCAAACACTTTCTCTGCAGAGTCCCAAAACAGGCGTTTTCAGCCCATTACCGGCATATGGAAGAAACAGCAGTAAGCACAGGGAAATATCTGCTTCTAAATCCAAAACGCAGCTATCTAACAGAACGGTTGTCAATGTGTGCACTCAACTTCCAGAGTTAAACCCGTGTGTGGATTCAGCAGTCTGCAAACATCTCTGCAGGGTCCGAAACCAGGCGTTTTCAGCCCATTACCGGCATATGGAAGAAACAGCAGTAAGCCCAGGGAAATATCTGCTTCTAAATCCAAAATGCAGCTATCTAACAGAACGGTTGTCAATGTGTGCACTCAACTTCTAGAGTTAAACCCGTGTGTGGATTCAGCAGTCTGCAAACACTTTCTCTGCAGAGTCCCAAAACAGGCGTTTTCAGCCCATTACCGGCATATGGAAGAAACAGCAGTAAGCACAGGGAAATATCTGCTTCTAAATCCAAAACGCAGCTATCTAACAGAACGGTTGTCAATGTGTGCACTCAACTTCCAGAGATAAACCCGTGTGTGGATTCAGCAGTCTGCAAACACTTTCTCTGCAGAGTCCCAAAACAGGCGTTTTCAGCCCATTACCGGCATATGGAAGAAACAGCAGTAAGCACAGGGAAATATCTGCTTCTAAATCCAAAACGCAGCTATCTAACAGAATGGTTGTCAATGTGTGCACTCAACTTCCAGAGTTAAACCCGTGTGTGGATTCAGCAGTCTGCAAACACTTTCTCTGCAGAGTCCCAAAACAGGCGTTTTCAGCCCATTACCGGCATATGGAAGAAACTGCAGTAAGCACAGGGAAATATCTGCTTCTAAATCCAAAACGCAGCTATCTAACAGAACGGTTGTCAATGTGTGCACTCAACATCCAGAGTTAAACCCGTGTGTGGATTCAGCAGTCTGCAAACACTTTCTCTGCAGAGTCCCAAAACAGGCATTTTCAGCCCATTACCGGCATATGGAAGAAACAGCAGTAAGCACAGGGAAATATCTGCTTCTAAATCCAAAACACAGCTATCTAACAGAACGGTTGTCAATGTGTGCACTCAACTTCCAGAGTTAAACCCGTGTGTGGATTCAGCAGTCTGCAAACACTTTCTCTGCAGAGTCCCAAAACAGGCGTTTTCAGCCCGTTACCGGCATATGGAAGAAACTGCAGTAAGCACAGGGAAATATCTGCTTCTAAATCCAAAACGCAGCTATCTAACAGAACGGTTGTCAATGTGTGCACTCAACTTCCAGAGTTAAACCCGTGTGTGGATTCAGCAGTCTGCAAACACTTTCTCTGCAGAGTCCCAAAACAGGCGTTTTCAGCCCATTACCGGCATATGGAAGAAACAGCAGTTAGCCCAGGGAAATATCTGCTTCTAAATCCAAAACGCAGCTATCTAACAGAACGGTTGTCAATGTGTGCACTCAACTTCCAGAGTTAAACCCGTGTGTGGATTCAGCAGTCTGCAAACGTCTTCTCTGCAGAGTACCAAACAAGGCGTTTTCAGCCCATTACCGGCATATGGAAGAAACAGCAGTAAGCCCAGGGAAATATCTGCTTCTAAATCCAAAACGCAGCTATCTAACAGAACGGTTGTCAATGTGTGCACTCAACTTCCAGAGTTAAACCCGTGTGTGGATTCAGCAGTCTGCAAACACTTTCTCTGCAGAGTCCCAAAACAGGCGTTTTCAGCCCATTACCGGCATATGGAAGAAACAGCAGTAAGCACAGGGAAATATCTGCTTCTAAATCCAAAACGCAGCTATCTAACAGAACGGTTGTCAATGTGTGCACTCAACTTCCAGAGTTAAATCCGTGTGTGGATTCAGCAGTCTGCAAACATCTTCTCTGCAGAGTCCCAAACCAGGCGTTTTCAGCCCATTACCGGCATATGGAAGAAACAGCAGTAAGCACAGGGAAATATCTGCTTCTAAATCCAAAACGCAGCTATCTAACAGAACGGTTGTCAATGTGTGCACTCAACTTCCAGAGTTAAATCCGTGTGTGGATTCAGCAGTCTGCAAACATCTTCTCTGCAGAGTCCCAAACCAGGCGTTTTCAGCCCATTACCGGCATATGGAAGAAACAGCAGTAAGCCCAGGGAAATATCTGCTTCTAAATCCAAAACGCAGCTATCTAACAGAACGGTTGTCAATGTGTGCACTCAACTTCCAGAGTTAAACCCGTGTGTGGATTCAGCAGTCTGCAAACACTTTCTCTGCAGAGTGCCAAAGCAGGCGTTTTCAGCCCATTACCGGCATATGGAAGAAACAGCAGTAAGCACAGGGAAATATCTGCTTCTAAATCCAAAACGCAGCTATCTAACAGAACGGTTGTCAATTTGTGCACTCAACTTCCAGAGTTAAACCCGTGTGTGGATTCAGCAGTCTGCAAACACTTTCTCTGCAGAGTCCCAAAACAGGCGTTTTCAGCCCATTACCGGCATATGGAAGAAACAGCAGTAAGCACAGGGAAATATCTGCTTCTAAATCCAAAACGCAGCTATCTAACAGAACGGTTGTCAATGTGTGCACTCAACTTCCAGAGTTAAACCCGTGTGTGGATTCAGCAGTCTGCAAACATCTTCTCTGCAGAGTCCCAAACCAGGCGTTTTCAGCCCATTACCGGCATATGGAAGAAACAGCAGTAAGCACAGGGAAATATCTGCTTCTAAATCCAAAACGCAGCTATCTAACAGAACGGTTGTCAATGTGTGCACTCAACTTCCAGAGTTAAACCCGTGTGTGGATTCAGCAGTCTGCAAACATCTTCTCTGCAGAGTCCCAAACCAGGCGTTTTCAGCCCTTTACCGGCATATGGAAGAAACAGCAGTAAGCACAGGGAAATATCTGCTTCTAAATCCAAAACGCAGCTATCTAACAGAACGGTTGTCAATGTGTGCACTCAACTTCCAGAGTTAAACCCGTGTGTGGATTCAGCAGTCTGCAAACACTTTGTCTGCAGAGTCCCAAAGCAGGCGTTTTCAGCCCATTACCGGCATATGGAAGAAACAGCAGTAAGCCCAGGGAAATATCTGCTTCTAAATCCAAAACGCAGCTATCTAACAGAACGGTTGTCAATGTGTGCACTCAACTTCCAGAGTTAAACGCGTGTGTGGATTCAGCAGTCTGCAAACACTTTCTCTGCAGAGTCCCAAAACAGGCGTTTTCAGCCCATTACCGGCATATGGAAGAAACAGCAGTAAGCACAGGGAAATATCTGCTTCTAAATCCAAAACGCAGCTATCTAACAGAACGGTTGTCAATGTGTGCACTCAACTTCCAGAGTTAAACCCGTGTGTGGTTTCAGCAGTCTGCAAACACTTTCTCTGCAGAGTCCCAAAACAGGCGTTTTCAGCCCGTTACCGGCATATGGAAGAAACTGCAGTAAGCACAGGGAAATATCTGCTTCTAAATCCAAAACGCAGCTATCTAACAGAACGGTTGTCAATGTGTGCACTCAACTTCCAGAGTTAAACCCGTGTGTGGATTCAGCAGTCTGCAAACACTTTCTCTGCAGAGTCCCAAAACAGGCGTTTTCAGCCCATTACCGGCATATGGAAGAAACAGCAGTAAGCACAGGGAAATATCTGCTTCTAAATCCAAAACGCAGCTATCTAACAGAACGGTTGTCAATGTGTGCACTCAACTTCCAGAGTTAAACCCGTGTGTGGATTCAGCAGTCTGCAAACACTTTCTCTGCAGAGTCCCAAAACAGGCGTTTTCAGCCCATTACCGGCATATGGAAGAAACAGCAGTAAGCACAGGGAAATATCTGCTTCTAAATCCAAAACGCAGCTATCTAACAGAACGGTTGTCAATGTGTGCACTCAACTTCCAGAGTTAAACCCGTGTGTGGATTCAGCAGTCTGCAAACATCTCTGCAGGGTCCGAAACCAGGCGTTTTCAGCCCATTACCGGCATATGGAAGAAACAGCAGTAAGCCCAGGGAAATATCTGCTTCTAAATCCAAAACGCAGCTATCTAACAGAACGGTTGTCAATGTGTGCACTCAACTTGCAGAGTTAAACCCGTGTGTGGATTCAGCAGTCTGCAAACACTTTCTCTGCAGAGTCCCAAAACAGGCGTTTTCAGCCCATTACCGGCATATGGAAGAAACAGCAGTAAGCCCAGGGAAATATCTGCTTCTAAATCCAAAATGCAGCTATCTAACAGAACGGTTGTCAATGTGTGCACTCAACTTCTAGAGTTAAACCCGTGTGTGGATTCAGCAGTCTGCAAACACTTTCTCTGCAGAGTCCCAAAACAGGCGTTTTCAGCCCATTACCGGCATATGGAAGAAACAGCAGTAAGCACAGGGAAATATCTGCTTCTAAATCCAAAACGCAGCTATCTAACAGAACGGTTGTCAATGTGTGCACTCAACTTCCAGAGTTAAACCCGTGTGTGGATTCAGCAGTCTGCAAACACTTTCTCTGCAGAGTCCCAAAACACGCGTTTTCAGCCCATTACCGGCATATGGAAGAAACAGCAGTAAGCACAGGGAAATATCTGCTTCTAAATCCAAAACGCAGCTATCTAACAGAACGGTTGTCAATGTGTGCACTCAACTTCCAGAGTTAAACCCGTGTGTGGATTCAGCAGTCTGCAAACATCTTCTCTGCAGAGTCCCAAACCAGGCGTTTTCAGCCCATTACCGGCATATGGAAGAAACAGCAGTAAGCCCAGGGAAATATCTGCTTCTAAATCCAAAACGCAGCTATCTAACAGAACGGTTGTCAATGTGTGCACTCAACTTCCAGAGTTAAACCCGTGTGTGGATTCAGCAGTCTGCAAACACTTTCTCTGCAGAGTCCCAAAACAGGCGTTTTCAGCCCATTACCGGCATATGGAAGAAACAGCAGTAAGCCCAGGGAAATATCTGCTTCTAAATCCAAAACGCAGCTATCTAACAGAACGGTTGTCAATGTGTGCACTCAACTTCCAGAGTTAAACCCGTGTGTGGATTCAGCAGTCTGCAAACACTTTCTCTGCAGAGTCCCAAAACAGGCGTTTTCAGCCCATTACCGGCATATGGAAGAAACAGCAGTAAGCACAGGGAAATATCTGCTTCTAAATCCAAAACGCAGCTATCTAACAGAACGGTTGTCAATGTGTCCCCTCAACTTCCAGAGTTAAACCCGTGTGTGGATTCAGCAGTCTGCAAACACTTTCTCTGCAGAGTCCCAAAACAGGCGTTTTCAGCCCATTACCGGCATATGGAAGAAACTGCAGTAAGCACAGGGAAATATCTGCTTCTAAATCCAAAACGCAGCTATCTAACAGAACGGTTGTCAATGTGTGCACTCAACTTCCAGAGTTAAACCCGTGTGTGGATTCAGCAGTCTGCAAACATCTTCTCTGCAGAGTCCCAAACCAGGCGTTTTCAGCCCATTACCGGCATATGGAAGAAACAGCAGTAAGCACAGGGAAATATCTGCTTCTAAATCCAAAACGCAGCTATCTAACAGAACGGTTGTCAATGTGTGCACTCAACTTCCAGAGTTAAACCCGTGTGTGGATTCAGCAGTCTGCAAACATCTTCTCTGCAGAGTCCCAAACCAGGCGTTTTAAGCCCATTACCGGCATATGGAAGAAACAGCAGTAAGCCCAGGGAAATATCTGCTTCTAAATCCAAAACGCAGCTATCTAACAGAACGGTTGTCAATGTGTGCACTCAACTTCCAGAGTTAAACCCGTGTGTGGATTCAGCAGTCTGCAAACACTTTCTCTGCAGAGTCCCAAAACAGGCGTTTTCAGCCCATTACCGGCATATGGAAGAAACAGCAGTAAGCCCAGGGAAATATCTGCTTCTAAATCCAAAACCCAGCTATCTAACAGAACGGTTGTCAATGTGTGCACTCAACTTCCAGAGTTAAACCCGTGTGTGGATTCAGCAGTCTGCAAACATCTTCTCTGCAGAGTCCCAAACCAGGCGTTTTCAGCCCATTACCGGCATATGGAAGAAACAGCAGTAAGCACAGGGAAATATCTGCTTCTAAATCCAAAACGCAGCTATCTAACAGAACGGTTGTCAATGTGTGCACTCAACTTCCAGAGTTAAACCCGTGTGTGGATTCAGCAGTCTGCAAACATCTTCTCTGCAGAGTCCCAAACCAGGCGTTTTCAGCCCATTACCGGCATATGGAAGAAACAGCAGTAAGCACAGGGAAATATCTGCTTCTAAATCCAAAACGCAGCTATCTAACAGAACGGTTGTCAATGTGTGCACTCAACTTCCAGAGTTAAACCCGTGTGTGGATTCAGCAGTCTGCAAACATCTTCTCTGCAGAGTCCCAAACCAGGCGTTTTCAGCCCATTACCGGCATATGGAAGAAACAGCAGTAAGCCCAGGGAAATATCTGCTTCTAAATCCAAAACGCAGCTATCTAACAGAACGGTTGTCAATGTGTGCACTCAACTTCCAGAGTTAAACCCGTGTGTGGATTCAGCAGTCTGCAAACACTTTCTCTGCAGAGTCCCAAAACAGGCGTTTTCAGCCCATTACCGGCATATGGAAGAAACAGCAGTAAGCCCAGGGAAATATCTGCTTCTAAATCCAAAACGCAGCTATCTAACAGAACGGTTGTCAATGTGTGCACTCAACTTCCAGAGTTAAACCCGTGTGTGGATTCAGCAGTCTGCAAACACTTTCTCTGCAGAGTCCCAAAACAGGCGTTTTCAGCCCATTACCGGCATATGGAAGAAACAGCAGTAAGCACAGGGAAATATCTGCTTCTAAATCCAAAACGCAGCTATCTAACAGAATGGTTGTCAATGTGTGCACTCAACTTCCAGAGTTAAACCCGTGTGTGGATTCAGCAGTCTGCAAACACTTTCTCTGCAGAGTCCCAAAACAGGCGTTTTCAGCCCATTACCGGCATATGGAAGAAACTGCAGTAAGCACAGGGAAATATCTGCTTCTAAATCCAAAACGCAGCTTTCTAACAGAACGGTTGTCAATGTGTGCACTCAACTTCCAGAGTTAAACCCGTGTGTGGATTCAGCAGTCTGCAAACATCTTCTCTGCAGAGTCCCAAACCAGGCGTTTTCAGCCCATTACCGGCATATGGAAGAAACAGCAGTAAGCACAGGGAAATATCTGCTTCTAAATCCAAAACGAAGCTATCTAACAGAACGGTTGTCAATGTGTGCACTCAACTTCCAGAGTTAAACCCGTGTGTGGATTCAGCAGTCTGCAAACATCTTCTCTGCAGAGTCCCAAACCAGGCGTTTTCAGCCCATTAGCGGCATATGGAAGAAACAGCAGTAAGCACAGGGAAATATCTGCTTCTAAATCCAAAACGCAGCTATCTAACAGAACGGTTGTCAATGTGTGCACTCAACTTCCAGAGTTAAACCCGTGTGTGGATTCAGCAGTCTGCAAACACTTTGTCTGCAGAGTCCCAAAGCAGGCGTTTTCAGCCCATTACCGGCATATGGAAGAAACAGCAGTAAGCCCAGGGAAATATCTGCTTCTAAATCCAAAACGCAGCTATCTAACAGAACTGTTGTCAATGTGTGCACTCAACTTCCAGAGTTAAACCCGTGTGTGGATTCAGCAGTCTGCAAACACTTTGTCTGCAGAGTCCCAAAGCAGGCATTTTCAGCCCATTACCGGCATATGGAAGAAACAGCAGTAAGCCCAGGGAAATATCTGCTTCTAAATCCAAAACGCAGCTATCTAACAGAACGGTTGTCAATGTGTGCACTCAACTTCCAGAGTTAAACCCGTGTGTGGATTCAGCAGTCTGCAAACACTTTCTCTGCAGAGTCCCAAAACAGGCGTTTTCAGCCCATTACCGGCATATGGAAGAAACAGCAGTAAGCACAGGGAAATATCTGCTTCTAAATCCAAAACGCAGCTATCTAACAGAACGGTTGTCAATGTGTGCACTCAACTTCCAGAGTTAAACCCGTGTGTGGATTCAGCAGTCTGCAAACGTCTTCTCTGCAGAGTCCCAAACCAGGCGTTTTCAGCCCATTACCGGCATATGGAAGAAACAGCAGTAAGCACAGGGAAATATCTGCTTCTAAATCCAAAACGCAGCTATCTAACAGAACGGTTGTCAATGTGTGCACTCAACTTACAGAGTTAAACCCGTGTGTGGATTCAGCAGTCTGCAAACACTTTGTCTGCAGAGTCCCAAAACAGGCGTTTTCAGCCCATTACCGGCATATGGAAGAAACAGCAGTAAGCACAGGGAAATATCTGCTTCTAAATCCAAAACGCAGCTATCTAACAGAACGGTTGTCAATGTGTGCACTCAACTTCCAGAGTTAAACCCGTGTGTGGATTCAGCAGTCTGCAAACACTTTGTCTGCAGAGTCCCAAAGCAGGCGTTTTCAGCCCATTACCGGCATATGGAAGAAACAGCAGTAAGCCCAGGGAAATATCTGCTTCTAAATCCAAAACGCAGGTATCTAACAGAACGGTTGTCAATGTGTGCACTCAACTTCCAGAGTTAAACGCGTGTGTGTATTCAGCAGTCTGCAAACACTTTCTCTGCAGAGTCCCAAAACAGGCGTTTTCAGCCCATTACCGGCATATGGAAGAAACAGCAGTAAGCACAGGGAAATATCTGCTTCTAAATCCAAAACGCAGCTATCTAACAGAACGGTTGTCAATGTGTGCACTCAACTTCCAGAGTTAAACCCGTGTGTGGTTTCAGCAGTCTGCAAACATCTTCTCTGCAGAGTCCCAAACCAGGCGTTTTCAGCCCATTACCGGCATATGGAAGAAACAGCAGTAAGCCCAGGGAAATATCTGCTTCTAAATCCAAAACGCAGGTATCTAACAGAACGGTTGTCAATGTGTGCACTCAACTTCCAGAGTTAAACCCGTGTGTGGATTCAGCAGTCTGCAAACACTTTCTCTGCAGAGTCCCAAAACAGGCGTTTTCAGCCCATTACCGGCATATGGAAGAAACAGCAGTAAGCACAGGGAAATATCTGCTTCTAAATCCAAAACGCAGCTATCTAACAGAACGGTTGTCAATGTGTGCACTCAACTTCCAGAGTTAAACCCGTGTGTGGATTCAGCAGTCTGCAAACATCTTCTCTGCAGAGTCCCAAACCAGGCGTTTTCAGCCCATTACCGGCATATGGAAGAAACAGCAGTAAGCCCAGGGAAATATCTGCTTCTAAATCCAAAACGCAGCTATCTAACAGAACGGTTGTCAATGTGTGCACTCAACTTCCAGAGTTAAACCCGTGTGTGGATTCAGCAGTCTGCAAACACTTTCTCTGCAGAGTCCCAAAACAGGCGTTTTCAGCCCATTACCGGCATATGGAAGAAACAGCAGTAAGCACAGGGAAATATCTGCTTCTAAATCCAAAACGCAGCTATCTAACAGAACGGTTGTCAATGTGTGCACTCAACTTCCAGAGGTAAACCCGTGTGTGGATTCAGCAGTCTGCAAACACTTTGTCTGCAGAGTCCCAAAAGAGGCGATTTCAGCCCATTACCGGCATATGGAAAAAACAGCAGTAAGCACAGGGAAATATCTGCTTCTAAATCCAAAACGCAGCTATCAAACAGAACGGTTGTCAATGTGAGCACTCAACTTGCAGAGTTAAACCCGTGTGTGGATTCAGCAGTCTGCAAACACTTTCTCTGCAGAGTCCCAAAACAGGCATTTTCAGCCCATTACCGGCATATGGAAGAAACAGCAGTAAGCACAGGGAAATATCTGCTTCTAAATCCAAAACACAGCTATCTAACAGAACGGTTGTCAATGTGTGCACTCAACTTCCAGAGTTAAACCCGTGTGTGGATTCAGCAGTCTGCAAACACTTTCTCTGCAGAGTCCCAAAACAGGCGTTTTCAGCCCGTTACCGGCATATGGAAGAAACTGCAGTAAGCACAGGGAAATATCTGCTTCTAAATCCAAAACGCAGCTATCTAACAGAACGGTTGTCAATGTGTGCACTCAACTTGCAGAGTTAAACCCGTGTGTGGATTCAGCAGTCTGCAAACACTTTCTCTGCAGAGTCCCAAAACAGGCGTTTTCAGCCCATTACCGGCATATGGAAGAAACAGCAGTAAGCCCAGGGAAATATCTGCTTCTAAATCCAAAATGCAGCTATCTAACAGAACGGTTGTCAATGTGTGCACTCAACTTCTAGAGTTAAACCCGTGTGTGGATTCAGCAGTCTGCAAACACTTTCTCTGCAGAGTCCCAAACCAGGCGTTTTCAGCCCATTACCGGCATATGGAAGAAACAGCAGTAAGCACAGGGAAATATCTGCTTCTAAATCCAAAACGCAGCTATCTAACAGAACGGTTGTCAATGTGTGCACTCAACTTCCAGAGTTAAACCCGTGTGTGGATTCAGCAGTCTGCAAACACTTTCTCTGCAGAGTCCCAAAACACGCGTTTTCAGCCCATTACCGGCATATGGAAGAAACAGCAGTAAGCACAGGGAAATATCTGCTTCTAAATCCAAAACGCAGCTATCTAACAGAACGGTTGTCAATGTGTGCACTCAACTTCCAGAGTTAAACCCGTGTGTGGATTCAGCAGTCTGCAAACATCTTCTCTGCAGAGTCCCAAACCAGGCGTTTTCAGCCCATTACCGGCATATGGAAGAAACAGCAGTAAGCCCAGGGAAATATCTGCTTCTAAATCCAAAACGCAGCTATCTAACAGAACGGTTGTCAATGTGTGCACTCAACTTCCAGAGTTAAACCCGTGTGTGGATTCAGCAGTCTGCAAACACTTTCTCTGCAGAGTCCCAAAACAGGCGTTTTCAGCCCATTACCGGCATATGGAAGAAACAGCAGTAAGCCCAGGGAAATATCTGCTTCTAAATCCAAAACGCAGCTATCTAACAGAACGGTTGTCAATGTGTGCACTCAACTTCCAGAGTTAAACCCGTGTGTGGATTCAGCAGTCTGCAAACACTTTCTCTGCAGAGTCCCAAAACAGGCGTTTTCAGCCCATTACCGGCATATGGAAGAAACAGCAGTAAGCACAGGGAAATATCTGCTTCTAAATCCAAAACGCAGCTATCTAACAGAACGGTTGTCAATGTGTGCCCTCAACTTCCAGAGTTAAACCCGTGTGTGGATTCAGCAGTCTGCAAACACTTTCTCTGCAGAGTCCCAAAACAGGCGTTTTCAGCCCATTACCGGCATATGGAAGAAACTGCAGTAAGCACAGGGAAATATCTGCTTCTAAATCCAAAACGCAGCTATCTAACAGAACGGTTGTCAATGTGTGCACTCAACTTCCAGAGTTAAACCCGTGTGTGGATTCAGCAGTCTGCAAACATCTTCTCTGCAGAGTCCCAAACCAGGCGTTTTCAGCCCATTACCGGCATATGGAAGAAACAGCAGTAAGCACAGGGAAATATCTGCTTCTAAATCCAAAACGCAGCTATCTAACAGAACGGTTGTCAATGTGTGCACTCAACTTCCAGAGTTAAACCCGTGTGTGGATTCAGCAGTCTGCAAACATCTTCTCTGCAGAGTCCCAAACCAGGCGTTTTAAGCCCATTACCGGCATATGGAAGAAACAGCAGTAAGCCCAGGGAAATATCTGCTTCTAAATCCAAAACGCAGCTATCTAACAGAACGGTTGTCAATGTGTGCACTCAACTTCCAGAGTTAAACCCGTGTGTGGATTCAGCAGTCTGCAAACACTTTCTCTGCAGAGTCCCAAAACAGGCGTTTTCAGCCCATTACCGGCATATGGAAGAAACAGCAGTAAGCCCAGGGAAATATCTGCTTCTAAATCCAAAACCCAGCTATCTAACAGAACGGTTGTCAATGTGTGCACTCAACTTCCAGAGTTAAACCCGTGTGTGGATTCAGCAGTCTGCAAACATCTTCTCTGCAGAGTCCCAAACCAGGCGTTTTCAGCCCATTACCGGCATATGGAAGAAACAGCAGTAAGCACAGGGAAATATCTGCTTCTAAATCCAAAACGCAGCTATCTAACAGAACGGTTGTCAATGTGTGCACTCAACTTCCAGAGTTAAACCCGTGTGTGGATTCAGCAGTCTGCAAACATCTTCTCTGCAGAGTCCCAAACCAGGCGTTTTCAGCCCATTACCGGCATATGGAAGAAACAGCAGTAAGCACAGGGAAATATCTGCTTCTAAATCCAAAACGCAGCTATCTAACAGAACGGTTGTCAATGTGTGCACTCAACTTCCAGAGTTAAACCCGTGTGTGGATTCAGCAGTCTGCAAACACTTTCTCTGCAGAGTCCCAAAACAGGCGTTTTCAGCCCATTACCGGCATATGGAAGAAACAGCAGTAAGCCCAGGGAAATATCTGCTTCTAAATCCAAAACGCAGCTATCTAACAGAACGGTTGTCAATGTGTGCACTCAACTTCCAGAGTTAAACCCGTGTGTGGATTCAGCAGTCTGCAAACACTTTCTCTGCAGAGTCCCAAAACAGGCGTTTTCAGCCCATTACCGGCATATGGAAGAAACAGCAGTAAGCACAGGGAAATATCTGCTTCTAAATCCAAAACGCAGCTATCTAACAGAATGGTTGTCAATGTGTGCACTCAACTTCCAGAGTTAAACCCGTGTGTGGATTCAGCAGTCTGCAAACACTTTCTCTGCAGAGTCCCAAAACAGGCGTTTTCAGCCCATTACCGGCATATGGAAGAAACTGCAGTAAGCACAGGGAAATATCTGCTTCTAAATCCAAAACGCAGCTTTCTAACAGAACGGTTGTCAATGTGTGCACTCAACTTCCAGAGTTAAACCCGTGTGTGGATTCAGCAGTCTGCAAACATCTTCTCTGCAGAGTCCCAAACCAGGCGTTTTCAGCCCATTACCGGCATATGGAAGAAACAGCAGTAAGCACAGGGAAATATCTGCTTCTAAATCCAAAACGAAGCTATCTAACAGAACGGTTGTCAATGTGTGCACTCAACTTCCAGAGTTAAACCCGTGTGTGGATTCAGCAGTCTGCAAACATCTTCTCTGCAGAGTCCCAAACCAGGCGTTTTCAGCCCATTAGCGGCATATGGAAGAAACAGCAGTAAGCACAGGGAAATATCTGCTTCTAAATCCAAAGCGCAGCTATCTAACAGAACGGTTGTCAATGTGTGCACTCAACTTCCAGAGTTAAACCCGTGTGTGGATTCAGCAGTCTGCAAACACTTTGTCTGCAGAGTCCCAAAGCAGGCGTTTTCAGCCCATTACCGGCATATGGAAGAAACAGCAGTAAGCCCAGGGAAATATCTGCTTCTAAATCCAAAACGCAGCTATCTAACAGAACGGTTGTCAATGTGTGCACTCAACTTCCAGAGTTAAACCCGTGTGTGGATTCAGCAGTCTGCAAACACTTTGTCTGCAGAGTCCCAAAGCAGGCGTTTTCAGCCCATTACCGGCATATGGAAGAAACAGCAGTAAGCCCAGGGAAATATCTGCTTCTAAATCCAAAACGCAGCTATCTAACAGAACGGTTGTCAATGTGTGCACTCAACTTCCAGAGTTAAACCCGTGTGTGGATTCAGCAGTCTGCAAACACTTTCTCTGCAGAGTCCCAAAACAGGCGTTTTCAGCCCATTACCGGCATATGGAAGAAACAGCAGTAAGCACAGGGAAATATCTGCTTCTAAATCCAAAACGCAGCTATCTAACAGAACGGTTGTCAATGTGTGCACTCAACTTCCAGAGTTAAACCCGTGTGTGGATTCAGCAGTCTGCAAACGTCTTCTCTGCAGAGTCCCAAACCAGGCGTTTTCAGCCCATTACCGGCATATGGAAGAAACAGCAGTAAGCACAGGGAAATATCTGCTTCTAAATCCAAAACGCAGCTATCTAACAGAACGGTTGTCAATGTGTGCACTCAACTTACAGAGTTAAACCCGTGTGTGGATTCAGCAGTCTGCAAACACTTTGTCTGCAGAGTCCCAAAACAGGCGTTTTCAGCCCATTACCGGCATATGGAAGAAACAGCAGTAAGCACAGGGAAATATCTGCTTCTAAATCCAAAACGCAGCTATCTAACAGAACGGTTGTCAATGTGTGCACTCAACTTCCAGAGTTAAACCCGTGTGTGGATTCAGCAGTCTGCAAACACTTTGTCTGCAGAGTCCCAAAGCAGGCGTTTTCAGCCCATTACCGGCATATGGAAGAAACAGCAGTAAGCCCAGGGAAATATCTGCTTCTAAATACAAAACGCAGCTATCTAACAGAACGGTTGTCAATGTGTGCACTCAACTTCCAGAGTTAAACGCGTGTGTGGATTCAGCAGTCTGCAAACACTTTCTCTGCAGAGTCCCAAAACAGGCGTTTTCAGCCCATTACCGGCATATGGAAGAAACAGCAGTAAGCACAGGGAAATATCTGCTTCTAAATCCAAAACGCAGCTATCTAACAGAACGGTTGTCAATGTGTGCACTCAACTTCCAGAGTTAAACCCGTGTGTGGTTTCAGCAGTCTGCAAACATCTTCTCTGCAGAGTCCCAAACCAGGCGTTTTCAGCCCATTACCGGCATATGGAAGAAACAGCAGTAAGCCCAGGGAAATATCTGCTTCTAAATCCAAAACGCAGGTATCTAACAGAACGGTTGTCAATGTGTGCACTCAACTTCCAGAGTTAAACCCGTGTGTGGATTCAGCAGTCTGCAAACACTTTCTCTGCAGAGTCCCAAAACAGGCGCTTTCAGCCCATTACCGGCATATGGAAGAAACAGCAGTAAGCACAGGGAAATATCTGCTTCTAAATCCAAAACGCAGCTATCTAACAGAACGGTTGTCAATGTGTGCACTCAACTTCCAGAGTTAAACCCGTGTGTGGATTCAGCAGTCTGCAAACATCTTCTCTGCAGAGTCCCAAACCAGGCGTTTTCAGCCCATTACCGGCATATGGAAGAAACAGCAGTAAGCCCAGGGAAATATCTGCTTCTAAATCCAAAACGCAGCTATCTAACAGAACGGTTGTCAATGTGTGCACTCAACTTCCAGAGTTAAACCCGTGTGTGGATTCAGCAGTCTGCAAACACTTTCTCTGCAGAGTCCCAAAACAGGCGTTTTCAGCCCATTACCGGCATATGGAAGAAACAGCAGTAAGCACAGGGAAATATCTGCTTCTAAATCCAAAACGCAGCTATCTAACAGAACGGTTGTCAATGTGTGCACTCAACTTCCAGAGTTAAACCCGTGTGTGGATTCAGCAGTCTGCAAACACTTTGTCTGCAGAGTCCCAAAAGAGGCGATTTCAGCCCATTACCGGCATATGGAAAAAACAGCAGTAAGCACAGGGAAATATCTGCTTCTAAATCCAAAACGCAGCTATCAAACAGAACGGTTGTCAATGTGAGCACTCAACTTGCAGAGTTAAACCCGTGTGTGGATTCAGCAGTCTGCAAACACTTTCTCTGCAGAGTCCCAAAGCAGGCGTTTTCAGCCCATTACCGGCATATGGAAGAAACAGCAGTAAGCCCAGGGAAATATCTGCTTCTAAATCCAAAACGCAGCTATCTAACAGAACGGTTGTCAATGTGTGCACTCAACTTCCTGAGTTAAACCCGTGTGTGGATTCAGCAGTCTGCAAACACTTTCTCTGCAGAGTCCCAAAACAGGCATTTTCAGCCCATTACCGGCATATGGAAGAAACAGCAGTAAGCACAGGGAAATATCTGCTTCTAAATCCAAAACACAGCTATCTAACAGAACGGTTGTCAATGTGTGCACTCAACTTCCAGAGTTAAACCCGTGTGTGGATTCAGCAGTCTGCAAACACTTTCTCTGCAGAGTCCCAAAACAGGCGTTTTCAGCCCGTTACCGGCATATGGAAGAAACTGCAGTAAGCACAGGGAAATATCTGCTTCTAAATCCAAAACGCAGCTATCTAACAGAACGGTTGTCAATGTGTGCACTCAACTTCCAGAGTTAAACCCGTGTGTGGATTCAGCAGTCTGCAAACACTTTCTCTGCAGAGTCCCAAAACAGGCGTTTTCAGCCCATTACCGGCATATGGAAGAAACAGCAGTTAGCCCAGGGAAATATCTGCTTCTAAATCCAAAACGCAGCTATCTAACAGAACGGTTGTCAATGTGTGCACTCAACTTCCAGAGTTAAACCCGTGTGTGGATTCAGCAGTCTGCAAACACTTTCTCTGCAGAGTCCCAAAACAGGCGTTTTCAGCCCATTACCGGCATATGGAAGAAACAGCAGTAAGCACAGGGAAATATCTGCTTCTAAATCCAAAACGCAGCTATCTAACAGAACGGTTGTCAATGTGTGCACTCAACTTCCAGAGTTAAACCCGTGTGTGGATTCAGCAGTCTGCAAACATCTCTGCAGGGTCCGAAACCAGGCGTTTTCAGCCCATTACCGGCATATGGAAGAAACAGCAGTAAGCCCAGGGAAATATCTGCTTCTAAATCCAAAATGCAGCTATCTAACAGAACGGTTGTCAATGTGTGCACTCAACTTCTAGAGTTAAACCCGTGTGTGGATTCAGCAGTCTGCAAACACTTTCTCTGCAGAGTCCCAAAACAGGCGTTTTCAGCCCATTACCGGCATATGGAAGAAACAGCAGTAAGCACAGGGAAATATCTGCTTCTAAATCCAAAACGCAGCTATCTAACAGAACGGTTGTCAATGTGTGCACTCAACTTCCAGAGATAAACCCGTGTGTGGATTCAGCAGTCTGCAAACACTTTCTCTGCAGAGTCCCAAAACAGGCGTTTTCAGCCCATTACCGGCATATGGAAGAAACAGCAGTAAGCACAGGGAAATATCTGCTTCTAAATCCAAAACGCAGCTATCTAACAGAATGGTTGTCAATGTGTGCACTCAACTTCCAGAGTTAAACCCGTGTGTGGATTCAGCAGTCTGCAAACACTTTCTCTGCAGAGTCCCAAAACAGGCGTTTTCAGCCCATTACCGGCATATGGAAGAAACAGCAGTAAGCACAGGGAAATATCTGCTTCTAAATCCAAAACGCAGCTATCTAACAGAACGGTTGTCAATGTGTGCACTCAACATCCAGAGTTAAACCCGTGTGTGGATTCAGCAGTCTGCAAACACTTTCTCTGCAGAGTCCCAAAACAGGCATTTTCAGCCCATTACCGGCATATGGAAGAAACAGCAGTAAGCACAGGGAAATATCTGCTTCTAAATCCAAAACACAGCTATCTAACAGAACGGTTGTCAATGTGTGCACTCAACTTCCAGAGTTAAACCCGTGTGTGGATTCAGCAGTCTGCAAACACTTTCTCTGCAGAGTCCCAAAACAGGCGTTTTCAGCCCGTTACCGGCATATGGAAGAAACTGCAGTAAGCACAGGGAAATATCTGCTTCTAAATCCAAAACGCAGCTATCTAACAGAACGGTTGTCAATGTGTGCACTCAACTTCCAGAGTTAAACCCGTGTGTGGATTCAGCAGTCTGCAAACACTTTCTCTGCAGAGTCCCAAAACAGGCGTTTTCAGCCCATTACCGGCATATGGAAGAAACAGCAGTTAGCCCAGGGAAATATCTGCTTCTAAATCCAAAACGCAGCTATCTAACAGAACGGTTGTCAATGTGTGCACTCAACTTCCAGAGTTAAACCCGTGTGTGGATTCAGCAGTCTGCAAACACTTTCTCTGCAGAGTCCCAAAACAGGCGTTTTCAGCCCATTACCGGCATATGGAAGAAACAGCAGTAAGCACAGGGAAATATCTGCTTCTAAATCCAAAACGCGGCTATCTAACAGAACGGTTGTCAATGTGTGCACTCAACTTCCAGAGTTAAACCCGTGTGTGGATTCAGCAGTCTGCAAACATCTCTGCAGGGTCCGAAACCAGGCGTTTTCAGCCCATTACCGGCATATGGAAGAAACAGCAGTAAGCCCAGGGAAATATCTGCTTCTAAATCCAAAATGCAGCTATCTAACAGAACGGTTGTCAATGTGTGCACTCAACTTCTAGAGTTAAACCCGTGTGTGGATTCAGCAGTCTGCAAACACTTTCTCTGCAGAGTCCCAAAACAGGCGTTTTCAGCCCATTACCGGCATATGGAAGAAACAGCAGTAAGCACAGGGAAATATCTGCTTCTAAATCCAAAACGCAGCTATCTAACAGAACGGTTGTCAATGTGTGCACTCAACTTCCAGAGATAAACCCGTGTGTGGATTCAGCAGTCTGCAAACACTTTCTCTGCAGAGTCCCAAAACAGGCGTTTTCAGCCCATTACCGGCATATGGAAGAAACAGCAGTAAGCACAGGGAAATATCTGCTTCTAAATCCAAAACGCAGCTATCTAACAGAACGGTTGTCAATGTGTGCACTCAACTTCCAGAGTTAAACCCGTGTGTGGATTCAGCAGTCTGCAAACACTTTCTCTGCAGAGTCCCAAAACAGGCGTTTTCAGCCCATTACCGGCATATGGAAGAAACTGCAGTAAGCACAGGGAAATATCTGCTTCTAAATCCAAAACGCAGCTATCTAACAGAACGGTTGTCAATGTGTGCACTCAACATCCAGAGTTAAACCCGTGTGTGGATTCAGCAGTCTGCAAACACTTTCTCTGCAGAGTCCCAAAACAGGCGTTTTCAGCCCATTACCGGCATATGGAAGAAACAGCAGTAAGCACAGGGAAATATCTGCTTCTAAATCCAAAACGCAGCTATCTAACAGAACGGTTGTCAATGTGTGCACTCAACTTCCAGAGTTAAACCCGTGTGTGGATTCAGCAGTCTGCAAACGTCTTCTCTGCAGAGTACCAAACAAGGCGTTTTCAGCCCATTACCGGCATATGGAAGAAACAGCAGTAAGCCCAGGGAAATATCTGCTTCTAAATCCAAAACGCAGCTATCTAACAGAACGGTTGTCAATGTGTGCACTCAACTTCCAGAGTTAAACCCGTGTGTGGATTCAGCAGTCTGCAAACACTTTCTCTGCAGAGTCCCAAAACAGGCGTTTTCAGCCCATTACCGGCATATGGAAGAAACAGCAGTAAGCACAGGGAAATATCTGCTTCTAAATCCAAAACGCAGCTATCTAACAGAACGGTTGTCAATGTGTGCACTCAACTTCCAGAGTTAAATCCGTGTGTGGATTCAGTAGTCTGCAAACATCTTCTCTGCAGAGTCCCAAACCAGGCGTTTTCAGCCCATTACCGGCATATGGAAGAAACAGCAGTAAGCACAGGGAAATATCTGCTTCTAAATCCAAAACGCAGCTATCTAACAGAACGGTTGTCAATGTGTGCACTCAACTTCCAGAGTTAAATCCGTGTGTGGATTCAGCAGTCTGCAAACATCTTCTCTGCAGAGTCCCAAACCAGGCGTTTTCAGCCCATTACCGGCATATGGAAGAAACAGCAGTAAGCCCAGGGAAATATCTGCTTCTAAATCCAAAACGCAGCTATCTAACAGAACGGTTGTCAATGTGTGCACTCAACTTCCAGAGTTAAACCCGTGTGTGGATTCAGCAGTCTGCAAACACTTTCTCTGCAGAGTGCCAAAGCAGGCGTTTTCAGCCCATTACCGGCATATGGAAGAAACAGCAGTAAGCACAGGGAAATATCTGCTTCTAAATCCAAAACGCAGCTATCTAACAGAACGGTTGTCAATTTGTGCACTCAACTTCCAGAGTTAAACCCGTGTGTGGATTCAGCAGTCTGCAAACACTTTCTCTGCAGAGTCCCAAAACAGGCGTTTTCAGCCCATTACCGGCATATGGAAGAAACAGCAGTAAGCACAGGGAAATATCTGCTTCTAAATCCAAAACGCAGCTATCTAACAGAACGGTTGTCAATGTGTGCACTCAACTTCCAGAGTTAAACCCGTGTGTGGATTCAGCAGTCTGCAAACATCTTCTCTGCAGAGTCCCAAACCAGGCGTTTTCAGCCCATTACCGGCATATGGAAGAAACAGCAGTAAGCACAGGGAAATATCTGCTTCTAAATCCAAAACGCAGCTATCTAACAGAACGGTTGTCAATGTGTGCACTCAACTTCCAGAGTTAAACCCGTGTGTGGATTCAGCAGTCTGCAAACATCTTCTCTGCAGAGTCCCAAACCAGGCGTTTTCAGCCCTTTACCGGCATATGGAAGAAACAGCAGTAAGCACAGGGAAATATCTGCTTCTAAATCCAAAACGCAGCTATCTAACAGAACGGTTGTCAATGTGTGCACTCAACTTCCAGAGTTAAACCCGTGTGTGGATTCAGCAGTCTGCAAACACTTTGTCTGCAGAGTCCCAAAGCAGGCGTTTTCAGCCCATTACCGGCATATGGAAGAAACAGCAGTAAGCCCAGGGAAATATCTGCTTCTAAATCCAAAACGCAGCTATCTAACAGAACGGTTGTCAATGTGTGCACTCAACTTCCAGAGTTAAACGCGTGTGTGGATTCAGCAGTCTGCAAACACTTTCTCTGCAGAGTCCCAAAACAGGCGTTTTCAGCCCATTACCGGCATATGGAAGAAACAGCAGTAAGCACAGGGAAATATCTGCTTCTAAATCCAAAACGCAGCTATCTAACAGAACGGTTGTCAATGTGTGCACTCAACTTCCAGAGTTAAACCCGTGTGTGGTTTCAGCAGTCTGCAAACACTTTCTCTGCAGAGTCCCAAAACAGGCGTTTTCAGCCCGTTACCGGCATATGGAAGAAACTGCAGTAAGCACAGGGAAATATCTGCTTCTAAATCCAAAACGCAGCTATCTAACAGAACGGTTGTCAATGTGTGCACTCAACTTCCAGAGTTAAACCCGTGTGTGGATTCAGCAGTCTGCAAACACTTTCTCTGCAGAGTCCCAAAACAGGCGTTTTCAGCCCATTACCGGCATATGGAAGAAACAGCAGTAAGCACAGGGAAATATCTGCTTCTAAATCCAAAACGCAGCTATCTAACAGAACGGTTGTCAATGTGTGCACTCAACTTCCAGAGTTAAACCCGTGTGTGGATTCAGCAGTCTGCAAACACTTTCTCTGCAGAGTCCCAAAACAGGCGTTTTCAGCCCATTACCGGCATATGGAAGAAACAGCAGTAAGCACAGGGAAATATCTGCTTCTAAATCCAAAACGCAGCTATCTAACAGAACGGTTGTCAATGTGTGCACTCAACTTCCAGAGTTAAACCCGTGTGTGGATTCAGCAGTCTGCAAACATCTCTGCAGGGTCCGAAACCAGGCGTTTTCAGCCCATTACCGGCATATGGAAGAAACAGCAGTAAGCCCAGGGAAATATCTGCTTCTAAATCCAAAACGCAGCTATCTAACAGAACGGTTGTCAATGTGTGCACTCCACTTGCAGAGTTAAACCCGTGTGTGGATTCAGCAGTCTGCAAACACTTTCTCTGCAGAGTCCCAAAACAGGCGTTTTCAGCCCATTACCGGCATATGGAAGAAACAGCAGTAAGCCCAGGGAAATATCTGCTTCTAAATCCAAAATGCAGCTATCTAACAGAACGGTTGTCAATGTGTGCACTCAACTTCTAGAGTTAAACCCGTGTGTGGATTCAGCAGTCTGCAAACACTTTCTCTGCAGAGTCCCAAAACAGGCGTTTTCAGCCCATTACCGGCATATGGAAGAAACAGCAGTAAGCACAGGGAAATATCTGCTTCTAAATCCAAAACGCAGCTATCTAACAGAACGGTTGTCAATGTGTGCACTCAACTTCCAGAGTTAAACCCGTGTGTGGATTCAGCAGTCTGCAAACACTTTCTCTGCAGAGTCCCAAAACACGCGTTTTCAGCCCATTACCGGCATATGGAAGAAACAGCAGTAAGCACAGGGAAATATCTGCTTCTAAATCCAAAACGCAGCTATCTAACAGAACGGTTGTCAATGTGTGCACTCAACTTCCAGAGTTAAACCCGTGTGTGGATTCAGCAGTCTGCAAACATCTTCTCTGCAGAGTCCCAAACCAGGCGTTTTCAGCCCATTACCGGCATATGGAAGAAACAGCAGTAAGCCCAGGGAAATATCTGCTTCTAAATCCAAAACGCAGCTATCTAACAGAACGGTTGTCAATGTGTGCACTCAACTTCCAGAGTTAAACCCGTGTGTGGATTCAGCAGTCTGCAAACACTTTCTCTACAGAGTCCCAAAACAGGCGTTTTCAGCCCATTACCGGCATATGGAAGAAACAGCAGTAAGCCCAGGGAAATATCTGCTTCTAAATCCAAAACGCAGCTATCTAACAGAACGGTTGTCAATGTGTGCACTCAACTTCCAGAGTTAAACCCGTGTGTGGATTCAGCAGTCTGCAAACACTTTCTCTGCAGAGTCCCAAAACAGGCGTTTTCAGCCCATTACCGGCATATGGAAGAAACAGCAGTAAGCACAGGGAAATATCTGCTTCTAAATCCAAAACGCAGCTATCTAACAGAACGGTTGTCAATGTGTGCCCTCAACTTCCAGAGTTAAACCCGTGTGTGGATTCAGCAGTCTGCAAACACTTTCTCTGCAGAGTCCCAAAACAGGCGTTTTCAGCCCATTACCGGCATATGGAAGAAACTGCAGTAAGCACAGGGAAATATCTGCTTCTAAATCCAAAACGCAGCTATCTAACAGAACGGTTGTCAATGTGTGCACTCAACTTCCAGAGTTAAACCCGTGTGTGGATTCAGCAGTCTGCAAACATCTTCTCTGCAGAGTCCCAAACCAGGCGTTTTCAGCCCATTACCGGCATATGGAAGAAACAGCAGTAAGCACAGGGAAATATCTGCTTCTAAATCCAAAACGCAGCTATCTAACAGAACGGTTGTCAATGTGTGCACTCAACTTCCAGAGTTAAACCCGTGTGTGGATTCAGCAGTCTGCAAACATCTTCTCTGCAGAGTCCCAAACCAGGCGTTTTCAGCCCATTACCGGCATATGGAAGAAACAGCAGTAAGCCCAGGGAAATATCTGCTTCTAAATCCAAAACGCAGCTATCTAACAGAACGGTTGTCAATGTGTGCACTCAACTTCCAGAGTTAAACCCGTGTGTGGATTCAGCAGTCTGCAAACACTTTCTCTGCAGAGTCCCAAAACAGGCGTTTTCAGCCCATTACCGGCATATGGAAGAAACAGCAGTAAGCCCAGGGAAATATCTGCTTCTAAATCCAAAACCCAGCTATCTAACAGAACGGTTGTCAATGTGTGCACTCAACTTCCAGAGTTAAACCCGTGTGTGGATTCAGCAGTCTGCAAACATCTTCTCTGCAGAGTCCCAAACCAGGCGTTTTCAGCCCATTACCGGCATATGGAAGAAACAGCAGTAAGCACAGGGAAATATCTGCTTCTAAATCCAAAACGCAGCTATCTAACAGAACGGTTGTCAATGTGTGCACTCAACTTCCAGAGTTAAACCCGTGTGTGGATTCAGCAGTCTGCAAACATCTTCTCTGCAGAGTCCCAAACCAGGCGTTTTCAGCCCATTACCGGCATATGGAAGAAACAGCAGTAAGCACAGGGAAATATCTGCTTCTAAATCCAAAACGCAGCTATCTAACAGAACGGTTGTCAATGTGTGCACTCAACTTCCAGAGTTAAACCCGTGTGTGGATTCAGCAGTCTGCAAACATCTTCTCTGCAGAGTCCCAAACCAGGCGTTTTCAGCCCATTACCGGCATATGGAAGAAACAGCAGTAAGCCCAGGGAAATATCTGCTTCTAAATCCAAAACGCAGCTATCTAACAGAACGGTTGTCAATGTGTGCACTCAACTTCCAGAGTTAAACCCGTGTGTGGATTCAGCAGTCTGCAAACACTTTCTCTGCAGAGTCCCAAAACAGGCGTTTTCAGCCCATTACCGGCATATGGAAGAAACAGCAGTAAGCCCAGGGAAATATCTGCTTCTAAATCCAAAACGCAGCTATCTAACAGAACGGTTGTCAATGTGTGCACTCAACTTCCAGAGTTAAACCCGTGTGTGGATTCTGCAGTCTGCAAACACTTTCTCTGCAGAGTCCCAAAACAGGCGTTTTCAGCCCATTACCGGCATATGGAAGAAACAGCAGTAAGCACAGGGAAATATCTGCTCCTAAATCCAAAACGCAGCTATCTAACAGAATGGTTGTCAATGTGTGCACTCAACTTCCAGAGTTAAACCCGTGTGTGGATTCAGCAGTCTGCAAACACTTTCTCTGCAGAGTCCCAAAACAGGCGTTTTCAGCCCATTACCGGCATATGGAAGAAACTGCAGTAAGCACAGGGAAATATCTGCTTCTAAATCCAAAACGCAGCTTTCTAACAGAACGGTTGTCAATGTGTGCACTCAACTTCCAGAGTTAAACCCGTGTGTGGATTCAGCAGTCTGCAAACATCTTCTCTGCAGAGTCCCAAACCAGGCGTTTTCAGCCCATTACCGGCATATGGAAGAAACAGCAGTAAGCACAGGGAAATATCTGCTTCTAAATCCAAAACGAAGCTATCTAACAGAACGGTTGTCAATGTGTGCACTCAACTTCCAGAGTTAAACCCGTGTGTGGATTCAGCAGTCTGCAAACATCTTCTCTGCAGAGTCCCAAACCAGGCGTTTTCAGCCCATTAGCGGCATATGGAAGAAACAGCAGTAAGCACAGGGAAATATCTGCTTCTAAATCCAAAACGCAGCTATCTAACAGAACGGTTGTCAATGTGTGCACTCAACTTCCAGAGTTAAACCCGTGTGTGGATTCAGCAGTCTGCAAACACTTTGTCTGCAGAGTCCCAAAGCAGGCGTTTTCAGCCCATTACCGGCATATGGAAGAAACAGCAGTAAGCCCAGGGAAATATCTGCTTCTAAATCCAAAACGCAGCTATCTAACAGAACTGTTGTCAATGTGTGCACTCAACTTCCAGAGTTAAACCCGTGTGTGGATTCAGCAGTCTGCAAACACTTTGTCTGCAGAGTCCCAAAGCAGGCGTTTTCAGCCCATTACCGGCATATGGAAGAAACAGCAGTAAGCCCAGGGAAATATCTGCTTCTAAATCCAAAACGCAGCTATCTAACAGAACGGTTGTCAATGTGTGCACTCAACTTCCAGAGTTAAACCCGTGTGTGGATTCAGCAGTCTGCAAACACTTTCTCTGCAGAGTCCCAAAACAGGCGTTTTCAGCCCATTACCGGCATATGGAAGAAACAGCAGTAAGCACAGGGAAATATCTGCTTCTAAATCCAAAACGCAGCTATCTAACAGAACGGTTGTCAATGTGTGCACTCAACTTCCAGAGTTAAACCCGTGTGTGGATTCAGCAGTCTGCAAACGTCTTCTCTGCAGAGTCCCAAACCAGGCGTTTTCAGCCCATTACCGGCATATGGAAGAAACAGCAGTAAGCACAGGGAAATATCTGCTTCTAAATCCAAAACGCAGCTATCTAACAGAACGGTTGTCAATGTGTGCACTCAACTTACAGAGTTAAACCCGTGTGTGGATTCAGCAGTCTGCAAACACTTTGTCTGCAGAGTCCCAAAACAGGCGTTTTCAGCCCATTACCGGCATATGGAAGAAACAGCAGTAAGCACAGGGAAATATCTGCTTCTAAATCCAAAACGCAGCTATCTAACAGAACGGTTGTCAATGTGTGCACTCAACTTCCAGAGTTAAACCCGTGTGTGGATTCAGCAGTCTGCAAACACTTTCTCTGCAGAGTCCCAAAACAGGCGTTTTCAGCCCATTACCGGCATATGGAAGAAACAGCAGTAAGCACAGGGAAATATCTGCTTCTAAATCCAAAACACAGCTATCTAACAGAACGGTTGTCAATGTGTGCACTCAACTTCCAGAGATAAACCCGTGTGTGGATTCAGCAGTCTGCAAACACTTTCTCTGCAGAGTCCCAAAACAGGCGTTTTCAGCCCATTACCGGCATATGGAAGAAACAGCAGTAAGCACAGGGAAATATCTGCTTCTAAATCCAAAACGCAGCTATCTAACAGAACGGTTGTCAATGTGTGCACTCAACTTCCAGAGTTAAACCCGTGTGTGGATTCAGCAGTCTGCAAACACTTTCTCTGCAGAGTCCCAAAACAGGCGTTTTCAGCCCATTACCGGCATATGGAAGAAACTGCAGTAAGCACAGGGAAATATCTGCTTCTAAATCCAAAACGCAGCTATCTAACAGAACGGTTGTCAATGTGTGCACTCAACATCCAGAGTTAAACCCGTGTGTGGATTCAGCAGTCTGCAAACACTTTCTCTGCAGAGTCCCAAAACAGGCGTTTTCAGCCCATTACCGGCATATGGAAGAAACAGCAGTAAGCACAGGGAAATATCTGCTTCTAAATCCAAAACGCAGCTATCTAACAGAACGGTTGTCAATGTGTGCACTCAACTTCCAGAGTTAAACCCGTGTGTGGATTCAGCAGTCTGCAAACACTTTGTCTGCAGAGTCCCAAAGCAGGCGTTTTCAGCCCATTACCGGCATATGGAAGAAACAGCAGTAAGCCCAGGGAAATATCTGCTTCTAAATCGAAAACGCAGCTATCTAACAGAACGGTTGTCAATGTGTGCACTCAACTTCCAGAGTTAAACCCGTGTGTGGATTCAGCAGTCTGCAAACACTTTCTCTGCAGAGTCCCAAAACAGGCGTTTTCAGCCCATTACCGGCATATGGAAGAAACAGCAGTAAGCACAGGGAAATATCTGCTTCTAAATCCAAAACGCAGCTATCTAACAGAACGGTTGTCAATGTGTGCACTCAACTTCCAGAGTTAAACCCGTGTGTGGATTCAGCAGTCTGCAAACATCTTCTCTGCAGAGTCCCAAACCAGGCGTTTTCAGCCCATTACCGGCATATGGAAGAAACAGCAGTAAGCACAGGGAAATATCTGCTTCTAAATCCAAAACGCAGCTATCTAACAGAACGGTTGTCAATGTGTGCACTCAACTTCCAGAGTTAAACCCGTGTGTGGATTCAGCAGTCTGCAAACACTTTCTCTGCAGAGTGCCAAAGCAGGCGTTTTCAGCCCATTACCGGCATATGGAAGAAACAGCAGTAAGCACAGGGAAATATCTGCTTCTAAATCCAAAACGCAGCTATCTAACAGAACGGTTGTCAATGTGTGCACTCAACTTCCAGAGTTAAACCCGTGTGTGGATTCAGCAGTCTGCAAACATCTTCTCTGCAGAGTCCCAAACCAGGCGTTTTCAGCCCATTACCGGCATATGGAAGAAACAGCAGTAAGCACAGGGAAATATCTGCTTCTAAATCCAAAACGCAGCTATCTAACAGAACGGTTGTCAATGTGTGCACTCAACTTCCAGAGTTAAACCCGTGTGTGGATTCAGCAGTCTGCAAACATCTTCTCTGCAGAGTCCCAAACCAGGCGTTTTCAGCCCATTACCGGCATATGGAAGAAACAGCAGTAAGCACAGGGAAATATCTGCTTCTAAATCCAAAACGCAGCTATCTAACAGAACGGTTGTCAAAGTGTGCACTCAACTTCCAGAGTTAAACCCGTGTGTGGATTCAGCAGTCTGCAAACACTTTGTCTGCAGAGTCCCAAAGCAGGCGTTTTCAGCCCATTACCGGCATATGGAAGAAACAGCAGTAAGCCCAGGGAAATATCTGCTTCTAAATCCAAAACGCAGCTATCTAACAGAACGGTTGTCAATGTGTGCACTCAACTTCCAGAGTTAAACCCGTGTGTGGATTCAGCAGTCTGCAAACACTTTCTCTGCAGAGTCCCAAAACAGGCGTTTTCAGCCCATTACCGGCATATGGAAGAAACAGCAGTAAGCACAGGGAAATATCTGCTTCTAAATCCAAAACGCAGCTATCTAACAGAACGGTTGTCAATGTGTGCACTCAACTTCCAGAGTTAAACCCGTGTGTGGTTTCAGCAGTCTGCAAACATCTTCTCTGCAGAGTCCCAAACCAGGCGTTTTCAGCCCATTACCGGCATATGGAAGAAACAGCAGTAAGCCCAGGGAAATATCTGCTTCTAAATCCAAAACGCAGCTATCTAACAGAACGGTTGTCAATGTGTGCACTCAACTTCCAGAGTTAAACCCGTGTGTGGATTCAGCAGTCTGCAAACACTTTCTCTGCAGAGTCCCAAAACAGGAGTTTTCAGCCCATTACCGGCATATGGAAGAAACAGCAGTAAGCACAGGGAAATATCTGCTTCTAAATCCAAAACGCAGCTATCTAACAGAACGGTTGTCAATGTGTGCACTCAACTTCCAGAGTTAAACCCGTGTGTGGATTCAGCAGTCGGCAAACACTTTGTCTGCAGAGTCCCAAAGCAGGCGTTTTCAGCCCATTACCGGCATATGGAAGAAACAGCGGTAAGCCCAGGGAAATATCTGCTTCTAAATCCAAAACGCAGCTATCTAACAGAACGGTTGTCAATGTGTGCACTCAACTTCCAGAGTTAAACCCGTGTGTGGATTCAGCAGTCTGCAAACACTTTCTCTGCAGAGTCCCAAAACAGGCGTTTTCAGCCCATTACCGGCATATGGAAGAAACAGCAGTAAGCCCAGGGAAATATCTGCTTCTAAATCCAAAACGCAGCTATCTAACAGAACGGTTGTCAATGTGTGCACTCAACTTCCAGAGTTAAACCCGTGTGTGGATTCAGCAGTCTGCAAACACTTTCTCTGCAGAGTCCCAAAACAGGCGTTTTCAGCCCATTACCGGCATATGGAAGAAACAGCAGTAAGCACAGGGAAATATCTGCTTCTAAATCCAAAACGCAGCTATCTAACAGAACGGTTGTCAATGTGTGCACTCAACTTCCAGAGTTAAACCCGTGTGTGGATTCAGCAGTCTGCAAACACTTTCTCTGCAGAGTGCCAAAGCAGGCGTTTTCAGCCCATTACCGGCATATGGAAGAAACAGCAGTAAGCACAGGGAAATATCTGCTTCTAAATCCAAAACGCAGCTATCTAACAGAACGGTTGTCAATTTGTGCACTCAACTTCCAGAGTTAAACCCGTGTGTGGATTCAGCAGTCTGCAAACACTTTCTCTGCAGAGTCCCAAAACAGGCGTTTTCAGCCCATTACCGGCATATGGAAGAAACAGCAGTAAGCACAGGGAAATATCTGCTTCTAAATCCAAAACGCAGCTATCTAACAGAACGGTTGTCAATGTGTGCACTCAACTTCCAGAGTTAAACCCGTGTGTGGATTCAGCAGTCTGCAAACATCTTCTCTGCAGAGTCCCAAACCAGGCGTTTTCAGCCCATTACCGGCATATGGAAGAAACAGCAGTAAGCACAGGGAAATATCTGCTTCTAAATCCAAAACGCAGCTATCTAACAGAACGGTTGTCAATGTGTGCACTCAACTTCCAGAGTTAAACCCGTGTGTGGATTCAGCAGTCTGCAAACATCTTCTCTGCAGAGTCCCAAACCAGGCGTTTTCAGCCCTTTACCGGCATATGGAAGAAACAGCAGTAAGCACAGGGAAATATCTGCTTCTAAATCCAAAACGCAGCTATCTAACAGAACGGTTGTCAATGTGTGCACTCAACTTCCAGAGTTAAACCCGTGTGTGGATTCAGCAGTCTGCAAACACTTTGTCTGCAGAGTCCCAAAGCAGGCGTTTTCAGCCCATTACCGGCATATGGAAGAAACAGCAGTAAGCCCAGGGAAATATCTGCTTCTAAATCCAAAACGCAGCTATCTAACAGAACGGTTGTCAATGTGTGCACTCAACTTCCAGAGTTAAACGCGTGTGTGGATTCAGCAGTCTGCAAACACTTTCTCTGCAGAGTCCCAAAACAGGCGTTTTCAGCCCATTACCGGCATATGGAAGAAACAGCAGTAAGCACAGGGAAATATCTGCTTCTAAATCCAAAACGCAGCTATCTAACAGAACGGTTGTCAATGTGTGCACTCAACTTCCAGAGTTAAACCCGTGTGTGGTTTCAGCAGTCTGCAAACACTTTCTCTGCAGAGTCCCAAAACAGGCGTTTTCAGCCCGTTACCGGCATATGGAAGAAACTGCAGTAAGCACAGGGAAATATCTGCTTCTAAATCCAAAACGCAGCTATCTAACAGAACGGTTGTCAATGTGTGCACTCAACATCCAGAGTTAAACCCGTGTGTGGATTCAGCAGTCTGCAAACACTTTCTCTGCAGAGTCCCAAAACAGGCGTTTTCAGCCCATTACCGGCATATGGAAGAAACAGCAGTAAGCACAGGGAAATATCTGCTTCTAAATCCAAAACGCAGCTATCTAACAGAACGGTTGTCAATGTGTGCACTCAACTTCCAGAGGTAAACCCGTGTGTGGATTCAGCAGTCTGCAAACACTTTCTCTGCAGAGTCCAAAAACAGGCGTTTTCAGCCCATTACCGGCATATGGAAGAAACAGCAGTAAGCACAGGGAAATATCTGCTTCTAAATCCAAAACGCAGCTATCTAACAGAACGGTTGTCAATGTGTGCACTCAACTTCCAGAGTTAAACCCGTGTGTGGATTCAGCAGTCTGCAAACATCTCTGCAGGGTCCGAAACCAGGCGTTTTCAGCCCATTACCGGCATATGGAAGAAACAGCAGTAAGCCCAGGGAAATATCTGCTTCTAAATCCAAAACGCAGCTATCTAACAGAACGGTTGTCAATGTGTGCACTCAACTTGCAGAGTTAAACCCGTGTGTGGATTCAGCAGTCTGCAAACACTTTCTCTGCAGAGTCCCAAAACAGGCGTTTTCAGCCCATTACCGGCATATGGAAGAAACAGCAGTAAGCCCAGGGAAATATCTGCTTCTAAATCCAAAATGCAGCTATCTAACAGAACGGTTGTCAATGTGTGCACTCAACTTCTAGAGTTAAACCCGTGTGTGGATTCAGCAGTCTGCAAACACTTTCTCTGCAGAGTCCCAAAACAGGCGTTTTCAGCCCATTACCGGCATATGGAAGAAACAGCAGTAAGCACAGGGAAATATCTGCTTCTAAATCCAAAACGCAGCTATCTAACAGAACGGTTGTCAATGTGTGCACTCAACTTCCAGAGTTAAACCCGTGTGTGGATTCAGCAGTCTGCAAACACTTTCTCTGCAGAGTCCCAAAACACGCGTTTTCAGCCCATTACCGGCATATGGAAGAAACAGCAGTAAGCACAGGGAAATATCTGCTTCTAAATCCAAAACGCAGCTATCTAACAGAACGGTTGTCAATGTGTGCACTCAACTTCCAGAGTTAAACCCGTGTGTGGATTCAGCAGTCTGCAAACATCTTCTCTGCAGAGTCCCAAACCAGGCGTTTTCAGCCCATTACCGGCATATGGAAGAAACAGCAGTAAGCCCAGGGAAATATCTGCTTCTAAATCCAAAACGCAGCTATCTAACAGAACGGTTGTCAATGTGTGCACTCAACTTCCAGAGTTAAACCCGTGTGTGGATTCAGCAGTCTGCAAACACTTTCTCTACAGAGTCCCAAAACAGGCGCTTTCAGCCCATTACCGGCATATGGAAGAAACAGCAGTAAGCCCAGGGAAATATCTGCTTCTAAATCCAAAACGCAGCTATCTAACAGAACGGTTGTCAATGTGTGCACTCAACTTCCAGAGTTAAACCCGTGTGTGGATTCAGCAGTCTGCAAACACTTTCTCTGCAGAGTCCCAAAACAGGCGTTTTCAGCCCATTACCGGCATATGGAAGAAACAGCAGTAAGCACAGGGAAATATCTGCTTCTAAATCCAAAACGCAGCTATCTAACAGAATGGTTGTCAATGTGTGCCCTCAACTTCCAGAGTTAAACCCGTGTGTGGATTCAGCAGTCTGCAAACACTTTCTCTGCAGAGTCCCAAAACAGGCGTTTTCAGCCCATTACCGGCATATGGAAGAAACTGCAGTAAGCACAGGGAAATATCTGCTTCTAAATCCAAAACGCAGCTATCTAACAGAACGGTTGTCAATGTGTGCACTCAACTTCCAGAGTTAAACCCGTGTGTGGATTCAGCAGTCTGCAAACATCTTCTCTGCAGAGTCCCAAACCAGGCGTTTTCAGCCCATTACCGGCATATGGAAGAAACAGCAGTAAGCACAGGGAAATATCTGCTTCTAAATCCAAAACGCAGCTATCTAACAGAACGGTTGTCAATGTGTGCACTCAACTTCCAGAGTTAAACCCGTGTGTGGATTCAGCAGTCTGCAAACATCTTCTCTGCAGAGTCCCAAACCAGGCGTTTTAAGCCCATTACCGGCATATGGAAGAAACAGCAGCAAGCCCAGGGAAATATCTGCTTCTAAATCCAAAACGCAGCTATCTAACAGAACGGTTGTCAATGTGTGCACTCAACTTCCAGAGTTAAACCCGTGTGTGGATTCAGCAGTCTGCAAACACTTTCTCTGCAGAGTCCCAAAACAGGCGTTTTCAGCCCATTACCGGCATATGGAAGAAACAGCAGTAAGCCCAGGGAAATATCTGCTTCTAAATCCAAAACCCAGCTATCTAACAGAACGGTTGTCAATGTGTGCACTCAACTTCCAGAGTTAAACCCGTGTGTGGATTCAGCAGTCTGCAAACATCTTCTCTGCAGAGTCCCAAACCAGGCGTTTTCAGCCCATTACCGGCATATGGAAGAAACAGCAGTAAGCACAGGGAAATATCTGCTTCTAAATCCAAAACGCAGCTATCTAACAGAACGGTTGTCAATGTGTGCACTCAACTTCCAGAGTTAAACCCGTGTGTGGATTCAGCAGTCTGCAAACATCTTCTCTGCAGAGTCCCAAACCAGGCGTTTTCAGCCCATTACCGGCATATGGAAGAAACAGCAGTAAGCACAGGGAAATATCTGCTTCTAAATCCAAAACGCAGCTATCTAACAGAACGGTTGTCAATGTGTGCACTCAACTTCCAGAGTTAAACCCGTGTGTGGATTCAGCAGTCTGCAAACATCTTCTCTGCAGAGTCCCAAACCAGGCGTTTTCAGCCCATTACCGGCATATGGAAGAAACAGCAGTAAGCCCAGGGAAATATCTGCTTCTAAATCCAAAACGCAGCTATCTAACAGAACGGTTGTCAATGTGTGCACTCAACTTCCAGAGTTAAACCCGTGTGTGGATTCAGCAGTCTGCAAACACTTTCTCTGCAGAGTCCCAAAACAGGCGTTTTCAGCCCATTACCGGCATATGGAAGAAACAGCAGTAAGCCCAGGGAAATATCTGCTTCTAAATCCAAAACGCAGCTATCTAACAGAACGGTTGTCAATGTGTGCACTCA
Organism: Aotus nancymaae; assembly: GCF_030222135.1. Classification (NCBI taxonomy): domain Eukaryota; kingdom Metazoa; phylum Chordata; class Mammalia; order Primates; family Aotidae; genus Aotus; species Aotus nancymaae. The sequence goes on from NW_026988692.1 coordinate 140,607, forward strand.
ACTTCCAGAGTTAAACCCGTGTGTGGATTCAGCAGTCTGCAAACACTTTCTCTGCAGAGTCCCAAAACAGGCGTTTTCAGCCCATTACCGGCATATGGAAGAAACAGCAGTAAGCACAGGGAAATATCTGCTTCTAAATCCAAAACGCAGCTATCTAACAGAATGGTTGTCAATGTGTGCACTCAACTTCCAGAGTTAAACCCGTGTGTGGATTCAGCAGTCTGCAAACACTTTCTCTGCAGAGTCCCAAAACAGGCGTTTTCAGCCCATTACCGGCATATGGAAGAAACTGCAGTAAGCACAGGGAAATATCTGCTTCTAAATCCAAAACGCAGCTTTCTAACAGAACGGTTGTCAATGTGTGCACTCAACTTCCAGAGTTAAACCCGTGTGTGGATTCAGCAGTCTGCAAACATCTTCTCTGCAGAGTCCCAAACCAGGCGTTTTCAGCCCATTACCGGCATATGGAAGAAACAGCAGTAAGCACAGGGAAATATCTGCTTCTAAATCCAAAACGAAGCTATCTAACAGAACGGTTGTCAATGTGTGCACTCAACTTCCAGAGTTAAACCCGTGTGTGGATTCAGCAGTCTGCAAACATCTTCTCTGCAGAGTCCCAAACCAGGCGTTTTCAGCCCATTAGCGGCATATGGAAGAAACAGCAGTAAGCACAGGGAAATATCTGCTTCTAAATCCAAAACGCAGCTATCTAACAGAACGGTTGTCAATGTGTGCACTCAACTTCCAGAGTTAAACCCGTGTGTGGATTCAGCAGTCTGCAAACACTTTGTCTGCAGAGTCCCAAAGCAGGCGTTTTCAGCCCATTACCGGCATATGGAAGAAACAGCAGTAAGCCCAGGGAAATATCTGCTTCTAAATCCAAAACGCAGCTATCTAACAGAACTGTTGTCAATGTGTGCACTCAACTTCCAGAGTTAAACCCGTGTGTGGATTCAGCAGTCTGCAAACACTTTGTCTGCAGAGTCCCAAAGCAGGCGTTTTCAGCCCATTACCGGCATATGGAAGAAACAGCAGTAAGCCCAGGGAAATATCTGCTTCTAAATCCAAAACGCAGCTATCTAACAGAACGGTTGTCAATGTGTGCACTCAACTTCCAGAGTTAAACCCGTGTGTGGATTCAGCAGTCTGCAAACACTTTCTCTGCAGAGTCCCAAAACAGGCGTTTTCAGCCCATTACCGGCATATGGAAGAAACAGCAGTAAGCACAGGGAAATATCTGCTTCTAAATCCAAAACGCAGCTATCTAACAGAACGGTTGTCAATGTGTGCACTCAACTTCCAGAGTTAAACCCGTGTGTGGATTCAGCAGTCTGCAAACGTCTTCTCTGCAGAGTCCCAAACCAGGCGTTTTCAGCCCATTACCGGCATATGGAAGAAACAGCAGTAAGCACAGGGAAATATCTGCTTCTAAATCCAAAACGCAGCTATCTAACAGAACGGTTGTCAATGTGTGCACTCAACTTACAGAGTTAAACCCGTGTGTGGATTCAGCAGTCTGCAAACACTTTGTCTGCAGAGTCCCAAAACAGGCGTTTTCAGCCCATTACCGGCATATGGAAGAAACAGCAGTAAGCACAGGGAAATATCTGCTTCTAAATCCAAAACGCAGCTATCTAACAGAACGGTTGTCAATGTGTGCACTCAACTTCCAGAGTTAAACCCGTGTGTGGATTCAGCAGTCTGCAAACACTTTCTCTGCAGAGTCCCAAAACAGGCGTTTTCAGCCCATTACCGGCATATGGAAGAAACAGCAGTAAGCACAGGGAAATATCTGCTTCTAAATCCAAAACGCAGCTATCTAACAGAACGGTTGTCAATGTGTGCACTCAACTTCCAGAGATAAACCCGTGTGTGGATTCAGCAGTCTGCAAACACTTTCTCTGCAGAGTCCCAAAACAGGCGTTTTCAGCCCATTACCGGCATATGGAAGAAACAGCAGTAAGCACAGGGAAATATCTGCTTCTAAATCCAAAACGCAGCTATCTAACAGAACGGTTGTCAATGTGTGCACTCAACTTCCAGAGTTAAACCCGTGTGTGGATTCAGCAGTCTGCAAACACTTTCTCTACAGAGTCCCAAAACAGGCGTTTTCAGCCCATTACCGGCATATGGAAGAAACTGCAGTAAGCACAGGGAAATATCTGCTTCTAAATCCAAAACGCAGCTATCTAACAGAACGGTTGTCAATGTGTGCACTCAACATCCAGAGTTAAACCCGTGTGTGGATTCAGCAGTCTGCAAACACTTTCTCTGCAGAGTCCCAAAACAGGCGTTTTCAGCCCATTACCGGCATATGGAAGAAACAGCAGTAAGCACAGGGAAATATCTGCTTCTAAATCCAAAACGCAGCTATCTAACAGAACGGTTGTCAATGTGTGCACTCAACTTCCAGAGTTAAACCCGTGTGTGGATTCAGCAGTCTGCAAACATCTTCTCTGCAGAGTCCCAAACCAGGCGTTTTCAGCCCATTAGCGGCATATGGAAGAAACAGCAGTAAGCACAGGGAAATATCTGCTTCTAAATCCAAAACGCAGCTATCTAACAGAACGGTTGTCAATGTGTGCACTCAACTTCCAGAGTTAAACCCGTGTGTGGATTCAGCAGTCTGCAAACATCTTCTCTGCAGAGTCCCAAACCAGGCGTTTTCAGCCCATTACCGGCATATGGAAGAAACAGCAGTAAGCACAGGGAAATATCTGCTTCTAAATCCAAAACGCAGCTATCTAACAGAACGGTTGTCAAAGTGTGCACTCAACTTCCAGAGTTAAACCCGTGTGTGGATTCAGCAGTCTGCAAACACTTTGTCTGCAGAGTCCCAAAGCAGGCGTTTTCAGCCCATTACCGGCATATGGAAGAAACAGCAGTAAGCCCAGGGAAATATCTGCTTCTAAATCCAAAACGCAGCTATCTAACAGAACGGTTGTCAATGTGTGCACTCAACTTCCAGAGTTAAACCCGTGTGTGGATTCAGCAGTCTGCAAACACTTTCTCTGCAGAGTCCCAAAACAGGCGTTTTCAGCCCATTACCGGCATATGGAAGAAACAGCAGTAAGCACAGGGAAATATCTGCTTCTAAATCCAAAACGCAGCTATCTAACAGAACGGTTGTCAATGTGTGCACTCAACTTCCAGAGTTAAACCCGTGTGTGGTTTCAGCAGTCTGCAAACATCTTCTCTGCAGAGTCCCAAACCAGGCGTTTTCAGCCCATTACCGGCATATGGAAGAAACAGCAGTAAGCCCAGGGAAATATCTGCTTCTAAATCCAAAACGCAGCTATCTAACAGAACGGTTGTCAATGTGTGCACTCAACTTCCAGAGTTAAACCCGTGTGTGGATTCAGCAGTCTGCAAACACTTTCTCTGCAGAGTCCCAAAACAGGCGTTTTCAGCCCATTACCGGCATATGGAAGAAACAGCAGTAAGCACAGGGAAATATCTGCTTCTAAATCCAAAACGCAGCTATCTAACAGAACGGTTGTCAATGTGTGCACTCAACTTCCAGAGTTAAACCCGTGTGTGGATTCAGCAGTCGGCAAACACTTTGTCTGCAGAGTCCCAAAGCAGGCGTTTTCAGCCCATTACCGGCATATGGAAGAAACAGCGGTAAGCCCAGGGAAATATCTGCTTCTAAATCCAAAACGCAGCTATCTAACAGAACGGTTGTCAATGTGTGCACTCAACTTCCAGAGTTAAACCCGTGTGTGGATTCAGCAGTCTGCAAACACTTTCTCTGCAGAGTCCCAAAACAGGCGTTTTCAGCCCATTACCGGCATATGGAAGAAACAGCAGTAAGCACAGGGAAATATCTGCTTCTAAATCCAAAACGCAGCTATCTAACAGAACGGTTGTCAATGTGTGCACTCAACTTCCAGAGTTAAACCCGTGTGTGGATTCAGCAGTCTGCAAACATCTTCTCTGCAGAGTCCCAAACCAGGCGTTTTCAGCCCATTACCGGCATATGGAAGAAACAGCAGTAAGCCCAGGGAAATATCTGCTTCTAAATCCAAAACGCAGCTATCTAACAGAACGGTTGTCAATGTGTGCACTCAACTTCCAGAGTTAAACCCGTGTGTGGATTCAGCAGTCTGCAAACACTTTCTCTGCAGAGTCCCAAAACAGGCGTTTTCAGCCCATTACCGGCATATGGAAGAAACAGCAGTAAGCACAGGGAAATATCTGCTTCTAAATCCAAAACGCAGCTATCTAACAGAACGGTTGTCAATGTGTGCACTCAACTTCCAGAGTTAAACCCGTGTGTGGATTCAGCAGTCTGCAAACACTTTGTCTGCAGAGTCCCAAAAGAGGCGATTTCAGCCCATTACCGGCATATGGAAAAAACAGCAGTAAGCACAGGGAAATATCTGCTTCTAAATCCAAAACGCAGCTATCAAACAGAACGGTTGTCAATGTGAGCACTCAACTTGCAGAGTTAAACCCGTGTGTGGATTCAGCAGTCTGCAAACACTTTCTCTGCAGAGTCCCAAAGCAGGCGTTTTCAGCCCATTACCGGCATATGGAAGAAACAGCAGTAAGCACAGGGAAATATCTGCTTCTAAATCCAAAACGCAGCTATCTAACAGAACGGTTGTCAATGTGTGCACTCAACTTCCAGAGTTAAACCCGTGTGTGGATTCAGCAGTCTGCAAACACTTTCTCTGCAGAGTCCCAAAACAGGCGTTTTCAGCCCATTACCGGCATATGGAAGAAACTGCAGTAAGCACAGGGAAATATCTGCTTCTAAATCCAAAACGCAGCTTTCTAACAGAACGGTTGTCAATGTGTGCACTCAACTTCCAGAGTTAAACCCGTGTGTGGATTCAGCAGTCTGCAAACATCTTCTCTGCAGAGTCCCAAACCAGGTGTTTTCAGCCCATTACCGGCATATGGAAGAAACAGCAGTAAGCACAGGGAAATATCTGCTTCTAAATCCAAAACGCAGCTATCTAACAGAACGGTTGTCAATGTGTGCACTCAACTTCCAGAGTTAAACCCGTGTGTGGATTCAGCAGTCTGCAAACATCTTCTCTGCAGAGTCCCAAACCAGGCGTTTTCAGCCCATTAGCGGCATATGGAAGAAACAGCAGTAAGCACAGGGAAATATCTGCTTCTAAATCCAAAACGCAGCTATCTAACAGAACGGTTGTCAATGTGTGCACTCAACTTCCAGAGTTAAACCCGTGTGTGGATTCAGCAGTCTGCAAACACTTTGTCTGCAGAGTCCCAAAGCAGGCGTTTTCAGCCCATTACCGGCATATGGAAGAAACAGCAGTAAGCCCAGGGAAATATCTGCTTCTAAATCCAAAACGCAGCTATCTAACAGAACTGTTGTCAATGTGTGCACTCAACTTCCAGAGTTAAACCCGTGTGTGGATTCAGCAGTCTGCAAACACTTTGTCTGCAGAGTCCCAAAGCAGGCGTTTTCAGCCCATTACCGGCATATGGAAGAAACAGCAGTAAGCCCAGGGAAATATCTGCTTCTAAATCCAAAACGCAGCTATCTAACAGAACGGTTGTCAATGTGTGCACTCAACTTCCAGAGATAAACCCGTGTGTGGATTCAGCAGTCTGCAAACATCTTCTCTGCAGAGTCCCAAACCAGGCGTTTTCAGCCCATTACCGGCATATGGAAGAAACAGCAGTAAGCACAGGGAAATATCTGCTTCTAAATCCAAAACGCAGCTATCTAACAGAACGGTTGTCAATGTGTGCACTCAACTTCCAGAGTTAAACCCGTGTGTGGATTCAGCAGTCTGCAAACACTTTCTCTGCAGAGTGCCAAAGCAGGCGTTTTCAGCCCATTACCGGCATATGGAAGAAACAGCAGTAAGCACAGGGAAATATCTTCTTCTAAATCCAAAACGCAGCTATCTAACAGAACGGTTGTCAATGTGTGCACTCAACTTCCAATGTTAAACCCGTGTGTGGATTCAGCAGTCTGCAAACACTTTCTCTGCAGAGTCCCAAAACAGGCGTTTTCAGCCCATTACCGGCATATGGAAGAAACAGCAGTAAGCACAGGGAAATATCTGCTTCTAAATCCAAAACGCAGCTATCTAACAGAACGGTTGTCAATGTGTGCACTCAACTTCCAGAGTTAAACCCGTGTGTGGATTCAGCAGTCTGCAAACATCTTCTCTGCAGAGTCCCAAACCAGGCGTTTTCAGCCCATTACCGGCATATGGAAGAAACAGCAGTAAGCACAGGGAAATATCTGCTTCTAAATCCAAAACGCAGCTATCTAACAGAACGGTTGTCAATGTGTGCACTCAACTTCCAGAGTTAAACCAGTGTGTGGATTCAGCAGTCTGCAAACATCTTCTCTGCAGAGTCCCAAACCAGGCGTTTTCAGCCCATTACCGGCATATGGAAGAAACAGCAGTAAGCACAGGGAAATATCTGCTTCTAAATCCAAAACGCAGCTATCTAACAGAACGGTTGTCAAAGTGTGCACTCAACTTCCAGAGTTAAACCCGTGTGTGGATTCAGCAGTCTGCAAACACTTTGTCTGCAGAGTCCCAAAGCAGGCGTTTTCAGCCCATTACCGGCATATGGAAGAAACAGCAGTAAGCCCAGGGAAATATCTGCTTCTAAATCCAAAACGCAGCTATCTAACAGAACGGTTGTCAATGTGTGCACTCAACTTCCAGAGTTAAACGCGTGTGTGGATTCAGCAGTCTGCAAACACTTTCTCTGCAGAGTCCCAAAACAGGCGTTTTCAGCCCATTACCGGCATATGGAAGAAACAGCAGTAAGCACAGGGAAATATCTGCTTCTAAATCCAAAACGCAGCTATCTAACAGAACGGTTGTCAATGTGTGCACTCAACTTCCAGAGTTAAACCCGTGTGTGGATTCAGCAGTCTGCAAACACTTTGTCTGCAGAGTCCCAAAAGAGGCGATTTCAGCCCATTACCGGCATATGGAAAAAAACAGCAGTAAGCACAGGGAAATATCTGCTTCTAAATCCAAAACGCAGCTATCAAACAGAACGGTTGTCAATGTGAGCACTCAACTTGCAGAGTTAAACCCGTGTGTGGATTCAGCAGTCTGCAAACACTTTCTCTGCAGAGTCCCAAAGCAGGCGTTTTCAGCCCATTACCGGCATATGGAAGAAACAGCAGTAAGCACAGGGAAATATCTGCTTCTAAATCCAAAACGCAGCTATCTAACAGAACGGTTGTCAATGTGTGCACTCAACTTCCAGAGTTAAACCCGTGTGTGGATTCAGCAGTCTGCAAACACTTTCTCTGCAGAGTCCCAAAACAGGCGTTTTCAGCCCATTACCGGCATATGGAAGAAACTGCAGTAAGCACAGGGAAATATCTGCTTCTAAATCCAAAACGCAGCTTTCTAACAGAACGGTTGTCAATGTGTGCACTCAACTTCCAGAGTTAAACCCGTGTGTGGATTCAGCAGTCTGCAAACATCTTCTCTGCAGAGTCCCAAACCAGGCGTTTTCAGCCCATTACCGGCATATGGAAGAAACAGCAGTAAGCACAGGGAAATATCTGCTTCTAAATCCAAAACGCAGCTATCTAACAGAACGGTTGTCAATGTGTGCACTCAACTTCCAGAGTTAAACCCGTGTGTGGATTCAGCAGTCTGCAAACATCTTCTCTGCAGAGTCCCAAACCAGGCGTTTTCAGCCCATTAGCGGCATATGGAAGAAACAGCAGTAAGCACAGGGAAATATCTGCTTCTAAATCCAAAACGCAGCTATCTTACAGAACGGTTGTCAATGTGTGCACTCAACTTCCAGAGTTAAACCCGTGTGTGGATTCAGCAGTCTGCAAACACTTTGTCTGCAGAGTCCCAAAGCAGGCGTTTTCAGCCCATTACCGGCATATGGAAGAAACAGCAGTAAGCCCAGGGAAATATCTGCTTCTAAATCCAAAACGCAGCTATCTAACAGAACTGTTGTCAATGTGTGCACTCAACTTCCAGAGTTAAACCCGTGTGTGGATTCAGCAGTCTGCAAACACTTTGTCTGCAGAGTCCCAAAGCAGGCGTTTTCAGCCCATTACCGGCATATGGAAGAAACAGCAGTAAGCCCAGGGAAATATCTGCTTCTAAATCCAAAACGCAGCTATCTAACAGAACGGTTGTCAATGTGTGCACTCAACTTCCAGAGTTAAACCCGTGTGTGGATTCAGCAGTCTGCAAACACTTTCTCTGCAGAGTCCCAAAACAGGCGTTTTCAGCCCATTACCGGCATATGGAAGAAACAGCAGTAAGCACAGGGAAATATCTGCTTCTAAATCCAAAACGCAGCTATCTAACAGAACGGTTGTCAATGTGTGCACTCAACTTCCAGAGTTAAACCCGTGTGTGGATTCAGCAGTCTGCAAACGTCTTCTCTGCAGAGTCCCAAACCAGGCGTTTTCAGCCCATTACCGGCATATGGAAGAAACAGCAGTAAGCACAGGGAAATATCTGCTTCTAAATCCAAAACGCAGCTATCTAACAGAACGGTTGTCAATGTGTGCACTCAACTTACAGAGTTAAACCCGTGTGTGGATTCAGCAGTCTGCAAACACTTTGTCTGCAGAGTCCCAAAACAGGCGTTTTCAGCCCATTACCGGCATATGGAAGAAACAGCAGTAAGCACAGGGAAATATCTGCTTCTAAATCCAAAACGCAGCTATCTAACAGAACGGTTGTCAATGTGTGCACTCAACTTCCAGAGTTAAACCCGTGTGTGGATTCAGCAGTCTGCAAACACTTTCTCTGCAGAGTCCCAAAACAGGCGTTTTCAGCCCATTACCGGCATATGGAAGAAACAGCAGTAAGCACAGGGAAATATCTGCTTCTAAATCCAAAACGCAGCTATCTAACAGAACGGTTGTCAATGTGTGCACTCAACTTCCAGAGATAAACCCGTGTGTGGATTCAGCAGTCTGCAAACACTTTCTCTGCAGAGTCCCAAAACAGGCGTTTTCAGCCCATTACCGGCATATGGAAGAAACAGCAGTAAGCACAGGGAAATATCTGCTTCTAAATCCAAAACGCAGCTATCTAACAGAACGGTTGTCAATGTGTGCACTCAACTTCCAGAGTTAAACCCGTGTGTGGATTCAGCAGTCTGCAAACACTTTCTCTGCAGAGTCCCAAAACAGGCGTTTTCAGCCCATTACCGGCATATGGAAGAAACTGCAGTAAGCACAGGGAAATATCTGCTTCTAAATCCAAAACGCAGCTATCTAACAGAACGGTTGTCAATGTGTGCACTCCAACATCCAGAGTTAAACCCGTGTGTGGATTCAGCAGTCTGCAAACACTTTCTCTGCAGAGTCCCAAAACAGGCGTTTTCAGCCCATTACCGGCATATGGAAGAAACAGCAGTAAGCACAGGGAAATATCTGCTTCTAAATCCAAAACGCAGCTATCTAACAGAGACGGTTGTCAATGTGTGCACTCAACTTCCAGAGTTAAACCCGTGTGTGATTCAGCAGTCTGCAAACACTTTCTCTGCAGAGTCCCAAAACAGGCGTTTTCAGCCCATTACCGGCATATGGAAGAAACAGCAGCAAGCACAGGGAAATATCTGCTTCTAAATCCAAAACGCAGCTATCTAACAGAACGGTTGTCAATGTGTGCACTCAACTTCCAGAGATAAACCCGTGTGTGGATTCAGCAGTCTGCAAACATCTTCTCTGCAGAGTCCCAAACCAGGCGTTTTCAGCCCATTACCGGCATATGGAAGAAACAGCAGTAAGCACAGGGAAATATCTGCTTCTAAATCCAAAACGCAGCTATCTAACAGAACGGTTGTCAATGTGTGCACTCAACTTCCAGAGTTAAACCCGTGTGTGATTCAGCAGTCTGCAAACACTTTCTCTGCAGAGTGCCAAAGCAGGCGTTTTCAGCCCATTACCGGCATATGGAAGAAACAGCAGTAAGCACAGGGAAATATCTTCTTCTAAATCCAAAACGCAGCTATCTAACAGAACGGTTGTCAATGTGTGCACTCAACTTCCAATGTTAAACCCGTGTGTGGATTCAGCAGTCTGCAAACACTTTCTCTGCAGAGTCCCAAAACAGGCGTTTTCAGCCCATTACCGGCATATGGAAGAAACAGCAGTAAGCACAGGGAAATATCTGCTTCTAAATCCAAAACGCAGCTATCTAACAGAACGGTTGTCAATGTGTGCACTCAACTTCCAGAGTTAAACCCGTGTGTGGATTCAGCAGTCTGCAAACATCTTCTCTGCAGAGTCCCAAACCAGGCGTTTTCAGCCCATTACCGGCATATGGAAGAAACAGCAGTAAGCACAGGGAAATATCTGCTTCTAAATCCAAAACGCAGCTATCTAACAGAACGGTTGTCAATGTGTGCACTCAACTTCCAGAGTTAAACCAGTGTGTGGATTCAGCAGTCTGCAAACATCTTCTCTGCAGAGTCCCAAACCAGGCGTTTTCAGCCCATTACCGGCATATGGAAGAAGAACAGCAGTAAGCACAGGGAAATATCTGCTTCTAAATCCAAAACGCAGCTATCTAACAGAACGGTTGTCAAAGTGTGCACTCAACTTCCAGAGTTAAACCGTGTGTGGATTCAGCAGTCTGCAAACACTTTGTCTGCAGAGTCCCAAAGCAGGCGTTTTCAGCCCATTACCGGCATATGGAAGAAACAGCAGTAAGCCCAGGGAAATATCTGCTTCTAAATCCAAAACGCAGCTATCTAACAGAACGGTTGTCAATGTGTGCACTCAACTTCCAGAGTTAAACGCGTGTGTGGATTCAGCAGTCTGCAAACACTTTCTCTGCAGAGTCCCAAAACAGGCGTTTTCAGCCCATTACCGGCATATGGAAGAAACAGCAGTAAGCACAGGGAAATATCTGCTTCTAAATCCAAAACGCAGCTATCTAACAGAACGGTTGTCAATGTGTGCACTCAACTTCCAGAGTTAAACCCGTGTGTGGTTTCAGCAGTCTGCAAACATCTTCTCTGCAGAGTCCCAAACCAGGCGTTTTCAGCCCATTACCGGCATATGGAAGAAACAGCAGTAAGCCCAGGGAAATATCTGCTTCTAAATCCAAAACGCAGCTATCTAACAGAACGGTTGTCAATGTGTGCACTCAACTTCCAGAGTTAAACCCGTGTGTGGATTCAGCAGTCTGCAAACACTTTCTCTGCAGAGTCCCAAAACAGGCGTTTTCAGCCCATTACCGGCATATGGAAGAAACAGCAGTAAGCACAGGGAAATATCTGCTTCTAAATCCAAAACGCAGCTATCTAACAGAACGGTTGTCAATGTGTGCACTCAACTTCCAGAGTTAAACCCGTGTGTGGATTCAGCAGTCTGCAAACACTTTGTCTGCAGAGTCCCAAAAGAGGCGATTTCAGCCCATTACCGGCATATGGAAAAAACAGCAGTAAGCACAGGGAAATATCTGCTTCTAAATCCAAAACGCAGCTATCAAACAGAACGGTTGTCAATGTGAGCACTCAACTTGCAGAGTTAAACCCGTGTGTGGATTCAGCAGTCTGCAAACACTTTCTCTGCAGAGTCCCAAAGCAGGCGTTTTCAGCCCATTACCGGCATATGGAAGAAACAGCAGTAAGCACAGGGAAATATCTGCTTCTAAATCCAAAACGCAGCTATCTAACAGAACGGTTGTCAATGTGTGCACTCAACTTCCAGAGTTAAACCCGTGTGTGGATTCAGCAGTCTGCAAACACTTTCTCTGCAGAGTCCCAAAACAGGCGTTTTCAGCCCATTACCGGCATATGGAAGAAACTGCAGTAAGCACAGGGAAATATCTGCTTCTAAATCCAAAACGCAGCTTTCTAACAGAACGGTTGTCAATGTGTGCACTCAACTTCCAGAGTTAAACCCGTGTGTGGATTCAGCAGTCTGCAAACATCTTCTCTGCAGAGTCCCAAACCAGGCGTTTTCAGCCCATTACCGGCATATGGAAGAAACAGCAGTAAGCACAGGGAAATATCTGCTTCTAAATCCAAAACGCAGCTATCTAACAGAACGGTTGTCAATGTGTGCACTCAACTTCCAGAGTTAAACCCGTGTGTGGATTCAGCAGTCTGCAAACATCTTCTCTGCAGAGTCCCAAACCAGGCGTTTTCAGCCCATTAGCGGCATATGGAAGAAACAGCAGTAAGCACAGGGAAATATCTGCTTCTAAATCCAAAACGCAGCTATCTAACAGAACGGTTGTCAATGTGTGCACTCAACTTCCAGAGTTAAACCCGTGTGTGGATTCAGCAGTCTGCAAACACTTTGTCTGCAGAGTCCCAAAGCAGGCGTTTTCAGCCCATTACCGGCATATGGAAGAAACAGCAGTAAGCCCAGGGAAATATCTGCTTCTAAATCCAAAACGCAGCTATCTAACAGAACTGTTGTCAATGTGTGCACTCAACTTCCAGAGTTAAACCCGTGTGTGGATTCAGCAGTCTGCAAACACTTTGTCTGCAGAGTCCCAAAGCAGGCGTTTTCAGCCCATTACCGGCATATGGAAGAAACAGCAGTAAGCCCAGGGAAATATCTGCTTCTAAATCCAAAACGCAGCTATCTAACAGAACGGTTGTCAATGTGTGCACTCAACTTCCAGAGTTAAACCCGTGTGTGGATTCAGCAGTCTGCAAACACTTTCTCTGCAGAGTCCCAAAACAGGCGTTTTCAGCCCATTACCGGCATATGGAAGAAACAGCAGTAAGCACAGGGAAATATCTGCTTCTAAATCCAAAACGCAGCTATCTAACAGAACGGTTGTCAATGTGTGCACTCAACTTCCAGAGTTAAACCCGTGTGTGGATTCAGCAGTCTGCAAACGTCTTCTCTGCAGAGTCCCAAACCAGGCGTTTTCAGCCCATTACCGGCATATGGAAGAAACAGCAGTAAGCACAGGGAAATATCTGCTTCTAAATCCAAAACGCAGCTATCTAACAGAACGGTTGTCAATGTGTGCACTCAACTTACAGAGTTAAACCCGTGTGTGGATTCAGCAGTCTGCAAACACTTTGTCTGCAGAGTCCCAAAACAGGCGTTTTCAGCCCATTACCGGCATATGGAAGAAACAGCAGTAAGCACAGGGAAATATCTGCTTCTAAATCCAAAACGCAGCTATCTAACAGAACGGTTGTCAATGTGTGCACTCAACTTCCAGAGTTAAACCCGTGTGTGGATTCAGCAGTCTGCAAACACTTTCTCTGCAGAGTCCCAAAACAGGCGTTTTCAGCCCATTACCGGCATATGGAAGAAACAGCAGTAAGCACAGGGAAATATCTGCTTCTAAATCCAAAACGCAGCTATCTAACAGAACGGTTGTCAATGTGTGCACTCAACTTCCAGAGATAAACCCGTGTGTGGATTCAGCAGTCTGCAAACACTTTCTCTGCAGAGTCCCAAAACAGGCGTTTTCAGCCCATTACCGGCATATGGAAGAAACAGCAGTAAGCACAGGGAAATATCTGCTTCTAAATCCAAAACGCAGCTATCTAACAGAACGGTTGTCAATGTGTGCACTCAACTTCCAGAGTTAAACCCGTGTGTGGATTCAGCAGTCTGCAAACACTTTCTCTGCAGAGTCCCAAAACAGGCGTTTTCAGCCCATTACCGGCATATGGAAGAAACTGCAGTAAGCACAGGGAAATATCTGCTTCTAAATCCAAAACGCAGCTATCTAACAGAACGGTTGTCAATGTGTGCACTCAACATCCAGAGTTAAACCCGTGTGTGGATTCAGCAGTCTGCAAACACTTTCTCTGCAGAGTCCCAAAACAGGCGTTTTCAGCCCATTACCGGCATATGGAAGAAACAGCAGTAAGCACAGGGAAATATCTGCTTCTAAATCCAAAACGCAGCTATCTAACAGAACGGTTGTCAATGTGTGCACTCAACTTCCAGAGTTAAACCCGTGTGTGGATTCAGCAGTCTGCAAACACTTTCTCTGCAGAGTCCCAAAACAGGCGTTTTCAGCCCATTACCGGCATATGGAAGAAACAGCAGTAAGCACAGGGAAATATCTGCTTCTAAATCCAAAACGCAGCTATCTAACAGAACGGTTGTCAATGTGTGCACTCAACTTCCAGAGTTAAACCCGTGTGTGGATTCAGCAGTCTGCAAACATCTTCTCTGCAGAGTCCCAAACCAGGCGTTTTCAGCCCATTACCGGCATATGGAAGAAACAGCAGTAAGCACAGGGAAATATCTGCTTCTAAATCCAAAACGCAGCTATCTAACAGAACGGTTGTCAATGTGTGCACTCAACTTCCAGAGTTAAACCCGTGTGTGGATTCAGCAGTCTGCAAACACTTTCTCTGCAGAGTGCCAAAGCAGGCGTTTTCAGCCCATTACCAGCATATGGAAGAAACAGCAGTAAGCACAGGGAAATATCTTCTTCTAAATCCAAAACGCAGCTATCTAACAGAACGGTTGTCAATGTGTGCACTCAACTTCCAATGTTAAACCCGTGTGTGGATTCAGCAGTCTGCAAACACTTTCTCTGCAGAGTCCCAAAACAGGCGTTTTCAGCCCATTACCGGCATATGGAAGAAACAGCAGTAAGAACAGGGAAATATCTGCTTCTAAATCCAAAACGCAGCTATCTAACAGAACGGTTGTCAATGTGTGCACTCAACTTCCAGAGTTAAACCCGTGTGTGGATTCAGCAGTCTGCAAACATCTTCTCTGCAGAGTCCCAAACCAGGCGTTTTCAGCCCATTACCGGCATATGGAAGAAACAGCAGTAAGCACAGGGAAATATCTGCTTCTAAATCCAAAACGCAGCTATCTAACAGAACGGTTGTCAATGTGTGCACTCAACTTCCAGAGTTAAACCAGTGTGTGGATTCAGCAGTCTGCAAACATCTTCTCTGCAGAGTCCCAAACCAGGCGTTTTCAGCCCATTACCGGCATATGGAAGAAACAGCAGTAAGCACAGGGAAATATCTGCTTCTAAATCCAAAACGCAGCTATCTAACAGAACGGTTGTCAAAGTGTGCACTCAACTTCCAGAGTTAAACCCGTGTGTGGATTCAGCAGTCTGCAAACACTTTGTCTGCAGAGTCCCAAAGCAGGCGTTTTCAGCCCATTACCGGCATATGGAAGAAACAGCAGTAAGCCCAGGGAAATATCTGCTTCTAAATCCAAAACGCAGCTATCTAACAGAACGGTTGTCAATGTGTGCACTCAACTTCCAGAGTTAAACGCGTGTGTGGATTCAGCAGTCTGCAAACACTTTCTCTGCAGAGTCCCAAAACAGGCGTTTTCAGCCCATTACCGGCATATGGAAGAAACAGCAGTAAGCACAGGGAAATATCTGCTTCTAAATCCAAAACGCAGCTATCTAACAGAACGGTTGTCAATGTGTGCACTCAACTTCCAGAGTTAAACCCGTGTGTGGTTTCAGCAGTCTGCAAACATCTTCTCTGCAGAGTCCCAAACCAGGCGTTTTCAGCCCATTACCGGCATATGGAAGAAACAGCAGTAAGCCCAGGGAAATATCTGCTTCTAAATCCAAAACGCAGCTATCTAACAGAACGGTTGTCAATGTGTGCACTCAACTTCCAGAGTTAAACCCGTGTGTGGATTCAGCAGTCTGCAAACACTTTCTCTGCAGAGTCCCAAAACAGGCGTTTTCAGCCCATTACCGGCATATGGAAGAAACAGCAGTAAGCACAGGGAAATATCTGCTTCTAAATCCAAAACGCAGCTATCTAACAGAACGGTTGTCAATGTGTGCACTCAACTTCCAGAGTTAAACCCGTGTGTGGATTCAGCAGTCGGCAAACACTTTGTCTGCAGAGTCCCAAAGCAGGCGTTTTCAGCCCATTACCGGCATATGGAAGAAACAGCGGTAAGCCCAGGGAAATATCTGCTTCTAAATCCAAAACGCAGCTATCTAACAGAACGGTTGTCAATGTGTGCACTCAACTTCCAGAGTTAAACCCGTGTGTGGATTCAGCAGTCTGCAAACACTTTCTCTGCAGAGTCCCAAAACAGGCGTTTTCAGCCCATTACCGGCATATGGAAGAAACAGCAGTAAGCACAGGGAAATATCTGCTTCTAAATCCAAAACGCAGCTATCTAACAGAACGGTTGTCAATGTGTGCACTCAACTTCCAGAGTTAAACCCGTGTGTGGATTCAGCAGTCTGCAAACATCTTCTCTGCAGAGTCCCAAACCAGGCGTTTTCAGCCCATTACCGGCATATGGAAGAAACAGCAGTAAGCCCAGGGAAATATCTGCTTCTAAATCCAAAACGCAGCTATCTAACAGAACGGTTGTCAATGTGTGCACTCAACTTCCAGAGTTAAACCCGTGTGTGGATTCAGCAGTCTGCAAACACTTTCTCTGCAGAGTCCCAAAACAGGCGTTTTCAGCCCATTACCGGCATATGGAAGAAACAGCAGTAAGCACAGGGAAATATCTGCTTCTAAATCCAAAACGCAGCTATCTAACAGAACGGTTGTCAATGTGTGCACTCAACTTCCAGAGTTAAACCCGTGTGTGGATTCAGCAGTCTGCAAACACTTTGTCTGCAGAGTCCCAAAAGAGGCGATTTCAGCCCATTACCGGCATATGGAAAAAACAGCAGTAAGCACAGGGAAATATCTGCTTCTAAATCCAAAACGCAGCTATCAAACAGAACGGTTGTCAATGTGAGCACTCAACTTGCAGAGTTAAACCCGTGTGTGGATTCAGCAGTCTGCAAACACTTTCTCTGCAGAGTCCCAAAGCAGGCGTTTTCAGCCCATTACCGGCATATGGAAGAAACAGCAGTAAGCACAGGGAAATATCTGCTTCTAAATCCAAAACGCAGCTATCTAACAGAACGGTTGTCAATGTGTGCACTCAACTTCCAGAGTTAAACCCGTGTGTGGATTCAGCAGTCTGCAAACACTTTCTCTGCAGAGTCCCAAAACAGGCGTTTTCAGCCCATTACCGGCATATGGAAGAAACTGCAGTAAGCACAGGGAAATATCTGCTTCTAAATCCAAAACGCAGCTTTCTAACAGAACGGTTGTCAATGTGTGCACTCAACTTCCAGAGTTAAACCCGTGTGTGGATTCAGCAGTCTGCAAACATCTTCTCTGCAGAGTCCCAAACCAGGCGTTTTCAGCCCATTACCGGCATATGGAAGAAACAGCAGTAAGCACAGGGAAATATCTGCTTCTAAATCCAAAACGCAGCTATCTAACAGAACGGTTGTCAATGTGTGCACTCAACTTCCAGAGTTAAACCCGTGTGTGGATTCAGCAGTCTGCAAACATCTTCTCTGCAGAGTCCCAAACCAGGCGTTTTCAGCCCATTAGCGGCATATGGAAGAAACAGCAGTAAGCACAGGGAAATATCTGCTTCTAAATCCAAAACGCAGCTATCTAACAGAACGGTTGTCAATGTGTGCACTCAACTTCCAGAGTTAAACCCGTGTGTGGATTCAGCAGTCTGCAAACACTTTCTCTGCAGAGTGCCAAAGCAGGCGTTTTCAGCCCATTACCAGCATATGGAAGAAACAGCAGTAAGCACAGGGAAATATCTTCTTCTAAATCCAAAACGCAGCTATCTAACAGAACGGTTGTCAATGTGTGCACTCAACTTCCAATGTTAAACCCGTGTGTGGATTCAGCAGTCTGCAAACACTTTCTCTGCAGAGTCCCAAAACAGGCGTTTTCAGCCCATTACCGGCATATGGAAGAAACAGCAGTAAGCACAGGGAAATATCTGCTTCTAAATCCAAAACGCAGCTATCTAACAGAACGGTTGTCAATGTGTGCACTCAACTTCCAGAGTTAAACCCGTGTGTGGATTCAGCAGTCTGCAAACATCTTCTCTGCAGAGTCCCAAACCAGGCGTTTTCAGCCCATTACCGGCATATGGAAGAAACAGCAGTAAGCACAGGGAAATATCTGCTTCTAAATCCAAAACGCAGCTATCTAACAGAACGGTTGTCAATGTGTGCACTCAACTTCCAGAGTTAAACCAGTGTGTGGATTCAGCAGTCTGCAAACATCTTCTCTGCAGAGTCCCAAACCAGGCGTTTTCAGCCCATTACCGGCATATGGAAGAAACAGCAGTAAGCACAGGGAAATATCTGCTTCTAAATCCAAAACGCAGCTATCTAACAGAACGGTTGTCAAAGTGTGCACTCAACTTCCAGAGTTAAACCCGTGTGTGGATTCAGCAGTCTGCAAACACTTTGTCTGCAGAGTCCCAAAGCAGGCGTTTTCAGCCCATTACCGGCATATGGAAGAAACAGCAGTAAGCCCAGGGAAATATCTGCTTCTAAATCCAAAACGCAGCTATCTAACAGAACGGTTGTCAATGTGTGCACTCAACTTCCAGAGTTAAACGCGTGTGTGGATTCAGCAGTCTGCAAACACTTTCTCTGCAGAGTCCCAAAACAGGCGTTTTCAGCCCATTACCGGCATATGGAAGAAACAGCAGTAAGCACAGGGAAATATCTGCTTCTAAATCCAAAACGCAGCTATCTAACAGAACGGTTGTCAATGTGTGCACTCAACTTCCAGAGTTAAACCCGTGTGTGGTTTCAGCAGTCTGCAAACATCTTCTCTGCAGAGTCCCAAACCAGGCGTTTTCAGCCCATTACCGGCATATGGAAGAAACAGCAGTAAGCCCAGGGAAATATCTGCTTCTAAATCCAAAACGCAGCTATCTAACAGAACGGTTGTCAATGTGTGCACTCAACTTCCAGAGTTAAACCCGTGTGTGGATTCAGCAGTCTGCAAACACTTTCTCTGCAGAGTCCCAAAACAGGCGTTTTCAGCCCATTACCGGCATATGGAAGAAACAGCAGTAAGCACAGGGAAATATCTGCTTCTAAATCCAAAACGCAGCTATCTAACAGAACGGTTGTCAATGTGTGCACTCAACTTCCAGAGTTAAACCCGTGTGTGGATTCAGCAGTCGGCAAACACTTTGTCTGCAGAGTCCCAAAGCAGGCGTTTTCAGCCCATTACCGGCATATGGAAGAAACAGCGGTAAGCCCAGGGAAATATCTGCTTCTAAATCCAAAACGCAGCTATCTAACAGAACGGTTGTCAATGTGTGCACTCAACTTCCAGAGTTAAACCCGTGTGTGGATTCAGCAGTCTGCAAACACTTTCTCTGCAGAGTCCCAAAACAGGCGTTTTCAGCCCATTACCGGCATATGGAAGAAACAGCAGTAAGCACAGGGAAATATCTGCTTCTAAATCCAAAACGCAGCTATCTAACAGAACGGTTGTCAATGTGTGCACTCAACTTCCAGAGTTAAACCCGTGTGTGGATTCAGCAGTCTGCAAACATCTTCTCTGCAGAGTCCCAAACCAGGCGTTTTCAGCCCATTACCGGCATATGGAAGAAACAGCAGTAAGCCCAGGGAAATATCTGCTTCTAAATCCAAAACGCAGCTATCTAACAGAACGGTTGTCAATGTGTGCACTCAACTTCCAGAGTTAAACCCGTGTGTGGATTCAGCAGTCTGCAAACACTTTCTCTGCAGAGTCCCAAAACAGGCGTTTTCAGCCCATTACCGGCATATGGAAGAAACAGCAGTAAGCACAGGGAAATATCTGCTTCTAAATCCAAAACGCAGCTATCTAACAGAACGGTTGTCAATGTGTGCACTCAACTTCCAGAGTTAAACCCGTGTGTGGATTCAGCAGTCTGCAAACACTTTGTCTGCAGAGTCCCAAAAGAGGCGATTTCAGCCCATTACCGGCATATGGAAAAAACAGCAGTAAGCACAGGGAAATATCTGCTTCTAAATCCAAAACGCAGCTATCAAACAGAACGGTTGTCAATGTGAGCACTCAACTTGCAGAGTTAAACCCGTGTGTGGATTCAGCAGTCTGCAAACACTTTCTCTGCAGAGTCCCAAAGCAGGCGTTTTCAGCCCATTACCGGCATATGGAAGAAACA
This sequence comes from Aotus nancymaae, assembly GCF_030222135.1. Classification (NCBI taxonomy): domain Eukaryota; kingdom Metazoa; phylum Chordata; class Mammalia; order Primates; family Aotidae; genus Aotus; species Aotus nancymaae. The sequence continues at coordinate 160,510 of NW_026988692.1, forward strand.
GCAGTAAGCACAGGGAAATATCTGCTTCTAAATCCAAAACGCAGCTATCTAACAGAACGGTTGTCAATGTGTGCACTCAACTTCCAGAGTTAAACCCGTGTGTGGATTCAGCAGTCTGCAAACACTTTCTCTGCAGAGTCCCAAAACAGGCGTTTTCAGCCCATTACCGGCATATGGAAGAAACTGCAGTAAGCACAGGGAAATATCTGCTTCTAAATCCAAAACGCAGCTTTCTAACAGAACGGTTGTCAATGTGTGCACTCAACTTCCAGAGTTAAACCCGTGTGTGGATTCAGCAGTCTGCAAACATCTTCTCTGCAGAGTCCCAAACCAGGCGTTTTCAGCCCATTACCGGCATATGGAAGAAACAGCAGTAAGCACAGGGAAATATCTGCTTCTAAATCCAAAACGCAGCTATCTAACAGAACGGTTGTCAATGTGTGCACTCAACTTCCAGAGTTAAACCCGTGTGTGGATTCAGCAGTCTGCAAACATCTTCTCTGCAGAGTCCCAAACCAGGCGTTTTCAGCCCATTAGCGGCATATGGAAGAAACAGCAGTAAGCACAGGGAAATATCTGCTTCTAAATCCAAAACGCAGCTATCTAACAGAACGGTTGTCAATGTGTGCACTCAACTTCCAGAGTTAAACCCGTGTGTGGATTCAGCAGTCTGCAAACACTTTGTCTGCAGAGTCCCAAAGCAGGCGTTTTCAGCCCATTACCGGCATATGGAAGAAACAGCAGTAAGCCCAGGGAAATATCTGCTTCTAAATCCAAAACGCAGCTATCTAACAGAACTGTTGTCAATGTGTGCACTCAACTTCCAGAGTTAAACCCGTGTGTGGATTCAGCAGTCTGCAAACACTTTGTCTGCAGAGTCCCAAAGCAGGCGTTTTCAGCCCATTACCGGCATATGGAAGAAACAGCAGTAAGCCCAGGGAAATATCTGCTTCTAAATCCAAAACGCAGCTATCTAACAGAACGGTTGTCAATGTGTGCACTCAACTTCCAGAGTTAAACCCGTGTGTGGATTCAGCAGTCTGCAAACACTTTCTCTGCAGAGTCCCAAAACAGGCGTTTTCAGCCCATTACCGGCATATGGAAGAAACAGCAGTAAGCACAGGGAAATATCTGCTTCTAAATCCAAAACGCAGCTATCTAACAGAACGGTTGTCAATGTGTGCACTCAACTTCCAGAGTTAAACCCGTGTGTGGATTCAGCAGTCTGCAAACGTCTTCTCTGCAGAGTCCCAAACCAGGCGTTTTCAGCCCATTACCGGCATATGGAAGAAACAGCAGTAAGCACAGGGAAATATCTGCTTCTAAATCCAAAACGCAGCTATCTAACAGAACGGTTGTCAATGTGTGCACTCAACTTACAGAGTTAAACCCGTGTGTGGATTCAGCAGTCTGCAAACACTTTGTCTGCAGAGTCCCAAAACAGGCGTTTTCAGCCCATTACCGGCATATGGAAGAAACAGCAGTAAGCACAGGGAAATATCTGCTTCTAAATCCAAAACGCAGCTATCTAACAGAACGGTTGTCAATGTGTGCACTCAACTTCCAGAGTTAAACCCGTGTGTGGATTCAGCAGTCTGCAAACACTTTCTCTGCAGAGTCCCAAAACAGGCGTTTTCAGCCCATTACCGGCATATGGAAGAAACAGCAGTAAGCACAGGGAAATATCTGCTTCTAAATCCAAAACGCAGCTATCTAACAGAACGGTTGTCAATGTGTGCACTCAACTTCCAGAGATAAACCCGTGTGTGGATTCAGCAGTCTGCAAACACTTTCTCTGCAGAGTCCCAAAACAGGCGTTTTCAGCCCATTACCGGCATATGGAAGAAACAGCAGTAAGCACAGGGAAATATCTGCTTCTAAATCCAAAACGCAGCTATCTAACAGAACGGTTGTCAATGTGTGCACTCAACTTCCAGAGTTAAACCCGTGTGTGGATTCAGCAGTCTGCAAACACTTTCTCTGCAGAGTCCCAAAACAGGCGTTTTCAGCCCATTACCGGCATATGGAAGAAACTGCAGTAAGCACAGGGAAATATCTGCTTCTAAATCCAAAACGCAGCTATCTAACAGAACGGTTGTCAATGTGTGCACTCAACATCCAGAGTTAAACCCGTGTGTGGATTCAGCAGTCTGCAAACACTTTCTCTGCAGAGTCCCAAAACAGGCGTTTTCAGCCCATTACCGGCATATGGAAGAAACAGCAGTAAGCACAGGGAAATATCTGCTTCTAAATCCAAAACGCAGCTATCTAACAGAACGGTTGTCAATGTGTGCACTCAACTTCCAGAGTTAAACCCGTGTGTGGATTCAGCAGTCTGCAAACACTTTGTCTGCAGAGTCCCAAAGCAGGCGTTTTCAGCCCATTACCGGCATATGGAAGAAACAGCAGTAAGCCCAGGGAAATATCTGCTTCTAAATCCAAAACGCAGCTATCTAACAGAACGGTTGTCAATGTGTGCACTCAACTTCCAGAGTTAAACCCGTGTGTGGATTCAGCAGTCTGCAAACACTTTCTCTGCAGAGTCCCAAAACAGGCGTTTTCAGCCCATTACCGGCATATGGAAGAAACAGCAGTAAGCACAGGGAAATATCTGCTTCTAAATCCAAAACGCAGCTATCTAACAGAACGGTTGTCAATGTGTGCACTCAACTTCCAGAGTTAAACCCGTGTGTGGATTCAGCAGTCTGCAAACATCTTCTCTGCAGAGTCCCAAACCAGGCGTTTTCAGCCCATTACCGGCATATGGAAGAAACAGCAGTAAGCACAGGGAAATATCTGCTTCTAAATCCAAAACGCAGCTATCTAACAGAACGGTTGTCAATGTGTGCACTCAACTTCCAGAGTTAAACCCGTGTGTGGATTCAGCAGTCTGCAAACACTTTCTCTGCAGAGTCCCAAAGCAGGCGTTTTCAGCCCATTACCGGCATATGGAAGAAACAGCAGTAAGCACAGGGAAATATCTGCTTCTAAATCCAAAACGCAGCTATCTAACAGAACGGTTGTCAATGTGTGCACTCAACTTCCAGAGTTAAACCCGTGTGTGGATTCAGCAGTCTGCAAACACTTTCTCTGCAGAGTCCCAAAACAGGCGTTTTCAGCCCATTACCGGCATATGGAAGAAACAGCAGTAAGCACAGGGAAATATCTGCTTCTAAATCCAAAACGCAGCTATCTAACAGAACGGTTGTCAATGTGTGCACTCAACTTCCAGAGTTAAACCCGTGTGTGGATTCAGCAGTCTGCAAACATCTTCTCTGCAGAGTCCCAAACCAGGCGTTTTCAGCCCATTACCGGCATATGGAAGAAACAGCAGTAAGCACAGGGAAATATCTGCTTCTAAATCCAAAACGCAGCTATCTAACAGAACGGTTGTCAATGTGTGCACTCAACTTCCAGAGTTAAACCCGTGTGTGGATTCAGCAGTCTGCAAACATCTTCTCTGCAGAGTCCCAAACCAGGCGTTTTCAGCCCATTACCGGCATATGGAAGAAACAGCAGTAAGCACAGGGAAATATCTGCTTCTAAATCCAAAACGCAGCTATCTAACAGAACGGTTGTCAAAGTGTGCACTCAACTTCCAGAGTTAAACCCGTGTGTGGATTCAGCAGTCTGCAAACACTTTGTCTGCAGAGTCCCAAAGCAGGCGTTTTCAGCCCATTACCGGCATATGGAAGAAACAGCAGTAAGCCCAGGGAAATATCTGCTTCTAAATCCAAAACGCAGCTATCTAACAGAACGGTTGTCAATGTGTGCACTCAACTTCCAGAGTTAAACCCGTGTGTGGATTCAGCAGTCTGCAAACACTTTCTCTGCAGAGTCCCAAAACAGGCGTTTTCAGCCCATTACCGGCATATGGAAGAAACAGCAGTAAGCACAGGGAAATATCTGCTTCTAAATCCAAAACGCAGCTATCTAACAGAACGGTTGTCAATGTGTGCACTCAACTTCCAGAGTTAAACCCGTGTGTGGTTTCAGCAGTCTGCAAACATCTTCTCTGCAGAGTCCCAAACCAGGCGTTTTCAGCCCATTACCGGCATATGGAAGAAACAGCAGTAAGCCCAGGGAAATATCTGCTTCTAAATCCAAAACGCAGCTATCTAACAGAACGGTTGTCAATGTGTGCACTCAACTTCCAGAGTTAAACCCGTGTGTGGATTCAGCAGTCTGCAAACACTTTCTCTGCAGAGTCCCAAAACAGGCGTTTTCAGCCCATTACCGGCATATGGAAGAAACAGCAGTAAGCACAGGGAAATATCTGCTTCTAAATCCAAAACGCAGCTATCTAACAGAACGGTTGTCAATGTGTGCACTCAACTTCCAGAGTTAAACCCGTGTGTGGATTCAGCAGTCGGCAAACACTTTGTCTGCAGAGTCCCAAAGCCGGCGTTTTCAGCCCATTACCGGCATATGGAAGAAACAGCGGTAAGCCCAGGGAAATATCTGCTTCTAAATCCAAAATGCAGCTATCTAACAGAACGGTTGTCAATGTGTGCACTCAACTTCCAGAGTTAAACCCGTGTGTGGATTCAGCAGTCTGCAAACACTTTCTCTGCAGAGTCCCAAAACAGGCGTTTTCAGCCCATTACCGGCATATGGAAGAAACAGCAGTAAGCACAGGGAAATATCTGCTTCTAAATCCAAAACGCAGCTATCTAACAGAACGGTTGTCAATGTGTGCACTCAACTTCCAGAGTTAAACCCGTGTGTGGATTCAGCAGTCTGCAAACATCTTCTCTGCAGAGTCCCAAACCAGGCGTTTTCAGCCCATTACCGGCATATGGAAGAAACAGCAGTAAGCCCAGGGAAATATCTGCTTCTAAATCCAAAACGCAGCTATCTAACAGAACGGTTGTCAATGTGTGCACTCAACTTCCAGAGTTAAACCCGTGTGTGGATTCAGCAGTCTGCAAACACTTTCTCTGCAGAGTCCCAAAACAGGCGTTTTCAGCCCATTACCGGCATATGGAAGAAACAGCAGTAAGCACAGGGAAATATCTGCTTCTAAATCCAAAACGCAGCTATCTAACAGAACGGTTGTCAATGTGTGCACTCAACTTCCAGAGTTAAACCCGTGTGTGGATTCAGCAGTCTGCAAACACTTTGTCTGCAGAGTCCCAAAAGAGGCGATTTCAGCCCATTACCGGCATATGGAAAAAACAGCAGTAAGCACAGGGAAATATCTGCTTCTAAATCCAAAACGCAGCTATCAAACAGAACGGTTGTCAATGTGAGCACTCAACTTGCAGAGTTAAACCCGTGTGTGGATTCAGCAGTCTGCAAACACTTTCTCTGCAGAGTCCCAAAGCAGGCGTTTTCAGCCCATTACCGGCATATGGAAGAAACAGCAGTAAGCACAGGGAAATATCTGCTTCTAAATCCAAAACGCAGCTATCTAACAGAACGGTTGTCAATGTGTGCACTCAACTTCCAGAGTTAAACCCGTGTGTGGATTCAGCAGTCTGCAAACACTTTCTCTGCAGAGTCCCAAAACAGGCATTTTCAGCCCATTACCGGCATATGGAAGAAACAGCAGTAAGCACAGGGAAATGTCTGCTTCTAAATCCAAAACACAGCTATCTAACAGAACGGTTGTCAATGTGTGCACTCAACTTCCAGAGTTAAACCCGTGTGTGGATTCAGCAGTCTGCAAACACTTTCTCTGCAGAGTCCCAAAACAGGCGTTTTCAGCCCGTTACCGGCATATGGAAGAAACTGCAGTAAGCACAGGGAAATATCTGCTTCTAAATCCAAAACGCAGCTATCTAACAGAACGGTTGTCAATGTGTGCACTCAACTTCCAGAGTTAAACCCGTGTGTGGATTCAGCAGTCTGCAAACACTTTCTCTGCAGAGTCCCAAAACAGGCGTTTTCAGCCCATTACCGGCATATGGAAGAAACTGCAGTAAGCACAGGGAAATATCTGCTTCTAAATCCAAAACGCAGCTATCTAACAGAACGGTTGTCAATGTGTGCACTCAACTTCCAGAGTTAAACCCGTGTGTGGATTCAGCAGTCTGCAAACACTTTCTCTGCAGAGTCCCAAAACAGGCGTTTTCAGCCCATTACCGGCATATGGAAGAAACAGCAGTAAGCACAGGGAAATATCTGCTTCTAAATCCAAAACGCAGCTATCTAACAGAACGGTTGTCAATGTGTGCACTCAACTTCCAGAGTTAAACCCGTGTGTGGATTCAGCAGTCTGCAAACATCTCTGCAGGGTCCGAAACCAGGCGTTTTCAGCCCATTACCGGCATATGGAAGAAACAGCAGTAAGCACAGGGAAATATCTGCTTCTAAATCCAAAACGCAGCTATCTAACAGAACGGTTGTCAATGTGTGCACTCAACTTCCAGAGTTAAACCCGTGTGTGGATTCAGCAGTCTGCAAACACTTTCTCTGCAGAGTCCCAAAACAGGCGTTTTCAGCCCATTACCGGCATATGGAAGAAACAGCAGTAAGCACAGGGAAATATCTGCTTCTAAATCCAAAACGCAGCTATCTAACAGAACGGTTGTCAATGTGTGCACTCAACTTCCAGAGTTAAACCCGTGTGTGGATTCAGCAGTCTGCAAACACTTTCTCTGCAGAGTCCCAAAACACGCGTTTTCAGCCCATTACCGGCATATGGAAGAAACAGCAGTAAGCACAGGGAAATATCTGCTTCTAAATCCAAAACGCAGCTATCTAACAGAACGGTTGTCAATGTGTGCACTCAACTTCCAGAGTTAAACCCGTGTGTGGATTCAGCAGTCTGCAAACATCTTCTCTGCAGAGTCCCAAACCAGGCGTTTTCAGCCCATTACCGGCATATGGAAGAAACAGCAGTAAGCCCAGGGAAATATCTGCTTCTAAATCCAAAACGCAGCTATCTAACAGAACGGTTGTCAATGTGTGCACCCAACTTCCAGAGTTAAACCCGTGTGTGGATTCAGCAGTCTGCAAACACTTTCTCTACAGAGTCCCAAAACAGGCGTTTTCAGCCCATTACCGGCATATGGAAGAAACAGCAGTAAGCACAGGGAAATATCTGCTTCTAAATCCAAAACGCAGCTATCTAACAGAACGGTTGTCAATGTGTGCACTCAACTTACAGAGTTAAACCCGTGTGTGGATTCAGCAGTCTGCAAACACTTTCTCTGCAGAGTCCCAAAACAGGCGTTTTCAGCCCATTACCGGCATATGGAAGAAACAGCAGTAAGCACAGGGAAATATCTGCTTCTAAATCCAAAACGCAGCTATCTAACAGAACGGTTGTCAATGTGTGCACTCAACTTCCAGAGTTAAACCCGTGTGTGGATTCAGCAGTCTGCAAACACTTTCTCTGCAGAGTCCCAAAACAGGCGTTTTCAGCCCATTACCGGCATATGGAAGAAACTGCAGTAAGCACAGGGAAATATCTGCTTCTAAATCCAAAACGCAGCTATCTAACAGAACGGTTGTCAATGTGTGCACTCAACTTCCAGAGTTAAACCCATGTGTGGATTCAGCAGTCTGCAAACATCTTCTCTGCAGAGTCCCAAACCAGGCGTTTTCAGCCCATTACCGGCATATGGAAGAAACAGCAGTAAGCACAGGGAAATATCTGCTTCTAAATCCAAAACGCAGCTATCTAACAGAACGGTTGTCAATGTGTGCACTCAACTTCCAGAGTTAAACCCGTGTGTGGATTCAGCAGTCTGCAAACATCTTCTCTGCAGAGTCCCAAACCAGGCGTTTTCAGCCCATTACCGGCATATGGAAGAAACAGCAGTAAGCCCAGGGATATATCTGCTTCTAAATCCAAAACGCAGCTATCTAACAGAACGGTTGTCAATGTGTGCACTCAACTTCCAGAGTTAAACCCGTGTGTGGATTCAGCAGTCTGCAAACACTTTCTCTGCAGAGTCCCAAAACAGGCGTTTTCAGCCCATTACCGGCATATGGAAGAAACAGCAGTAAGCCCAGGGAAATATCTGCTTCTAAATCCAAAACCCAGCTATCTAACAGAACGGTTGTCAATGTGTGCACTCAACTTCCAGAGTTAAACCCGTGTGTGGATTCAGCAGTCTGCAAACATCTTCTCTGCAGAGTCCCAAACCAGGCGTTTTCAGCCCATTACCGGCATATGGAAGAAACAGCAGTAAGCCCAGGGAAATATCTGCTTCTAAATCCAAAACGCAGCTATCTAACAGAACGGTTGTCAATGTGTGCACTCAACTTCCAGAGTTAAACCCGTGTGTGGATTCAGCAGTCTGCAAACATCTTCTCTGCAGAGTCCCAAACCAGGCGTTTTCAGCCCATTACCGGCATATGGAAGAAACAGCAGTAAGCACAGGGAAATATCTGCTTCTAAATCCAAAACGCAGCTATCTAACAGAACGGTTGTCAATGTGTGCACTCAACTTCCAGAGTTAAACCCGTGTGTGGATTCAGCAGTCTGCAAACACTTTGTCTGCAGAGTCCCAAAGCAGGCGTTTTCAGCCCATTACCGGCATATGGAAGAAACAGCAGTAAGCCCAGGGAAATATCTGCTTCTAAATCCAAAACGCAGCTATCTAACAGAACGGTTGTCAATGTGTGCACTCAACTTCCAGAGTTAAACCCGTGTGTGGATTCAGCAGTCTGCAAACACTTTCTCTGCAGAGTCCCAAAACAGGCGTTTTCAGCCCATTACCGGCATATGGAAGAAACAGCAGTAAGCACAGGGAAATATCTGCTTCTAAATCCAAAACGCAGCTATCTAACAGAACGGTTGTCAATGTGTGCACTCAACTTCCAGAGTTAAACCCGAGTGTGGATTCAGCAGTCTGCAAACATCTTCTCTGCAGAGTCCCAAACCAGGCGTTTTCAGCCCATTACCGGCATATGGAAGAAACAGCAGTAAGCACAGGGAAATATCTGCTTCTAAATCCAAAACGCAGCTATCTAACAGAACGGTTGTCAATGTGTGCACTCAACTTCCAGAGTTAAACCCGTGTGTGGATTCAGCAGTCTGCAAACACTTTCTCTACAGAGTCCCAAAACAGGCGTTTTCAGCCTATTACCGGCATATGGAAGAAACAGCAGTAAGCACAGGGAAATATCTGCTTCTAAATCCAAAACGCAGCTATCTAACAGAACGGTTGTCAATGTGTGCACTCAACTTCCAGAGTTAAACCCGTGTGTGGATTCAGCAGTCTGCAAACACTTTCTCTGCAGAGTCCCAAAACAGGCGTTTTCAGCCCGTTACCGGCATATGGAAGAAACAGCAGTAAGCACAGGGAAATATCTGCTTCTAAATCCAAAACGCAGCTATCTAACAGAACGGTTGTCAATGTGTGCACTCAACTTCCAGAGTTAAACCCGTGTGTGGATTCAGCAGTCTGCAAACACTTTCTCTGCAGAGTCCCAAAACAGGCGTTTTCAGCCCATTACCGGCATATGGAAGAAACTGCAGTAAGCACAGGGAAATATCTGCTTCTAAATCCAAAACGCAGCTATCTAACAGAACGGTTGTCAATGTGTGCACTCAACTTCCAGAGTTAAACCCGTGTGTGGATTCAGCAGTCTGCAAACATCTTCTCTGCAGAGTACCAAACCAGGCGTTTTCAGCCCATTACCGGCATATGGAAGAAACAGCAGTAAGCACAGGGAAATATCTGCTTCTAAATCCAAAACGCAGCTATCTAACAGAACGGTTGTCAATGTGTGCACTCAACTTCCAGAGTTAAACCCGTGTGTGGATTCAGCAGTCTGCAAACATCTTCTCTGCAGAGTCCCAAACCAGGCGTTTTCAGCCCATTACCGGCATATGGAAGAAACAGCAGTAAGCCCAGGGAAATATCTGCTTCTAAATCCAAAACGCAGCTATCTAACAGAACGGTTGTCAATGTGTGCACTCAACTTCCAGAGTTAAACCCGTGCGTGGATTCAGCAGTCTGCAAACACTTTCTCTGCAGAGTCCCAAAACAGGCGTTTTCAGCCCATTACCGGCATATGGAAGAAACAGCAGTAAGCCCAGGGAAATATCTGCTTCTAAATCCAAAACCCAGCTATCTAACAGAACGGTTGTCAATGTGTGCACTCAACTTCCAGAGTTAAACCCGTGTGTGGATTCAGCAGTCTGCAAACACTTTCTCTGCAGAGTCCCAAAACAGGCGTTTTCAGCCCATTTCCGTCATATGGAAGAAACAGCAGTAAGCACAGGGAAATATCTGCTTCTAAATCCAAAACGCAGCTATCTAACAGAACGGTTGTCAATGTGTGCACTCAACTTCCAGAGTTAAACCCGTGTGTGGATTCAGCAGTCTGCAAACATCTTCTCTGCAGAGTCCCAAACCAGGCGTTTTCAGCCCATTACCGGCATATGGAAGAAACAGCAGTAAGCACAGGGAAATATCTGCTTCTAAATCCAAAACGCAGCTATCTAACAGAACGGTTGTCAATGTGTGCACTCAACTTCCAGAGTTAAACCCGTGTGTGGATTCAGCAGTCTGCAAACACTTTGTCTGCAGAGTCTCAAAGCAGACGTTTTCAGCCCATTAACGGCATATGGAAGAAACAGCAGTAAGCCCAGGGAAATATCTGCTTCTAAATCCAAAACGCAGCTATCTAACAGAACGGTTGTCAATGTGTGCACTCAACTTCCAGAGTTAAACCCGTGTGTGGATTCAGCAGTCTGCAAACACTTTCTCTGCAGAGTCCCAAAACAGGCGTTTTCAGCCCATTACCGGCATATGGAAGAAACAGCAGTAAGCACAGGGAAATATCTGCTTCTAAATCCAAAACGCAGCTATCTAACAGAACGGTTGTCAATGTGTGCACTCAACTTCCAGAGTTAAACCCGTGTGTGGATTCAGCAGTCTGCAAACATCTTCTCTGCAGAGTCCCAAACCAGGCGTTTTCAGCCCATTACCGGCATATGGAAGAAACAGCAGTAAGCCCAGGGAAATATCTGCTTCTAAATCCAAAACGCAGCTATCTAACAGAACGGTTGTCAATGTGTGCACTCAACTTCCAGAGTTAAACCCGTGTGTGGATTCAGCAGTCTGCAAACACTTTCTCTGCAGAGTCCCAAAACAGGCGTTTTCAGCCCATTACCGGCATATGGAAGAAACAGCAGTAAGCACAGGGAAATATCTGCTTCTAAATCCAAAACGTAGCTATCTAACAGAACGGTTGTCAATGTGTGCACTCAACTTCCAGAGTTAAACCCGTGTGTGGATTCATCAGTCTGCAAACACTTTGTCTGCAGAGTCCCAAAAGAGGCGATTTCAGCCCATTACCGGCATATGGAAAAAACAGCAGTAAGCACAGGGAAATATCTGCTTCTAAATCCAAAACGCAGCTATCTAACAGAACGGTTGTCAATGTGTGCACTCAACTTGCAGAGTTAAACCCGTGTGTGGATTCAGCAGTCTGCAAACACTTTCTCTGCAGAGTCCCAAAACAGGCGTTTTCAGCCCATTACCGGCATATGGAAGAAACAGCAGTAAGCACAGGGAAATATCTGCTTCTAAATCCAAAACGCAGCTATCTAACAGAACGGTTGTCAATGTGTGCACTCAACTTCCAGAGTTAAACCCGTGTGTGGATTCAGCAGTCTGCAAACACTTTCTCTGCAGAGTCCCAAAACAGGGGTTTTCAGCCCGTTACCGTCATATGGAAGAAACTGCAGTAAGCACAGGGAAATATCTGCTTCTAAATCCAAAACGCAGCTATCTAACAGAACGGTTGTCAATGTGTGCACTCAACTTCCAGAGTTAAACCCGTGTGTGGATTCAGCAGTCTGCAAAGACTTTCTCTGCAGAGTCCCAAAACAGGCGTTTTCAGCCCATTACCGGCATATGAAAGAAACAGCAGTAAGCACAGGGAAATATCTGCTTCTAAATCCAAAACGCAGCTATCTAACAGAACGGTTGTCAATGTGTGCACTCAACTTCCAGAGTTAAACCCGTGTGTGGATTCAGCAGTCTGCAAACACTTTCTCTGCAGAGTCCCAAAACAGGCGATTTCAGCCCATTACCGGCATATGGAAGAAACAGCAGTAAGCACAGGGAAATATCTGCTTCTAAATCCAAAACGCAGCTATCTAACAGAACGGTTGTCAATGTGTGCACTCAACTTCCAGAGTTAAACCCGTGTGTGGATTCAGCAGTCTGCAAACATCTCTGCAGGGTCCGAAACCAGGCGTTTTCAGCCCATTACCGGCATATGGAAGAAACAGCAGTAAGCCCAGGGAAATATCTGCTTCTAAATCCAAAACGCAGCTATCTAACAGAACGGTTGTCAATGTGTGCACTCAACTTCCAGAGTTAAACCCGTGTGTGGATTCAGCAGTCTGCAAACACTTTCTCTGCAGAGTCCCAAAACAGGCGTTTTCAGCCCATTACCGGCATATGGAAGAAACTGCAGTAAGCCCAGGAAAATATCTGTTTCTAAATCCAAAACCCAGCTATCTAACAGAACGGTTGTCAATGTGTGCACTCAACTTCCAGAGTTAAACCCGTGTGTGGATTCAGCAGTCTGCAAACATCTTCTCTGCAGAGTCCCAAACCAGGCGTTTTCAGCCCATTACCGGCATATGGAAGAAACAGCAGTAAGCACAGGGAAATATCTGCTTCTAAATCCAAAACGCAGCTATCTAACAGAACGGTTGTCAATGTGTGCACTCAACTTCCAGAGTTAAACCCGTGTGTGGATTCAGCAGTCTGCAAACATCTTCTCTGCAGAGTCCCAAACCAGGCGTTTTCAGCCCATTACCGGCATATGGAAGAAACAGCAGTAAGCACAGGGAAATATCTGCTTCTAAATCCAAAACGCAGCTATCTAACAGAACGGTTGTCAATGTGTGCACTCAACTTCCAGAGTTAAACCCGTGTGTGGATTCAGCAGTCTGCAAACACTTTGTCTGCAGAGTCCCAAAGCAGACGTTTTCAGCCCATTACCGGCATATGGAAGAAACAGCAGTACGCCCAGGGAAATATCTGCTTCTAAATCCAAAACGCAGCTATCTAACAGAACGGTTGTCAATGTGTGCACTCAACTTCCAGAGTTAAACCCGTGTGTGGATTCAGCAGTCTGCAAACACTTTCTCTGCAGAGTCCCAAAACAGGCGTTTTCAGCCCATTACCGGCATATGGAAGAAACAGCAGTAAGCACAGGGAAATATCTGCTTCTAAATCCAAAACGCAGCTATCTAACAGAACGGTTGTCAATGTGTGCACTCAACTTCCAGAGTTAAACCCGTGTGTGGATTCAGCAGTCTGCAAACATCTTCTCTGCAGAGTCCCAAACCAGGCGTTTTCAGCCCATTACCGGCATATGGAAGAAACAGCAGTAAGCCCAGGGAAATATCTGCTTCTAAATCCAAAACGCAGCTATCTAACAGAACGGTTGTCAATGTGTGCACTCAACTTCCAGAGTTAAACCCGTGTGTGGATTCAGCAGTCTGCAAACACTTTCTCTGCAGAGTCCCAAAGCAGGCGTTTTCAGCCCATTACCGGCATATGGAAGAAACAGCAGTAAGCACAGGGAAATATCTGCTTCTAAATCCAAAACGCAGCTATCTAACAGAACGGTTGTCAATGTGTGCACTCAACTTCCAGAGTTAAACCCGTGTGTGGATTCAGCAGTCTGCAAACACTTTCTCTGCAGAGTCCCAAAACAGGCGTTTTCAGCCCATTACCGGCATATGGAAGAAACAGCAGTAAGCACAGGGAAATATCTGCTTCTAAATCCAAAACGCAGCTATCTAACAGAACGGTTGTCAATGTGTGCACTCAACTTCCAGAGATAAACCCGTGTGTGGATTCAGCAGTCTGCAAACACTTTCTCTGCAGAGTCCCAAAACAGGCGTTTTCAGCCCATTACCGGCATATGGAAGAAACAGCAGTAAGCACAGGGAAATATCTGCTTCTAAATCCAAAACGCAGCTATCTAACAGAACGGTTGTCAATGTGTGCACTCAACTTCCAGAGTTAAACCCGTGTGTGGATTCAGCAGTCTGCAAACACTTTCTCTGCAGAGTCCCAAAACAGGCGTTTTCAGCCCATTACCGGCATATGGAAGAAACTGCAGTAAGCACAGGGAAATATCTGCTTCTAAATCCAAAACGCAGCTATCTAACAGAACGGTTGTCAATGTGTGCACTCAACATCCAGAGTTAAACCCGTGTGTGGATTCAGCAGTCTGCAAACACTTTCTCTGCAGAGTCCCAAAACAGGCGTTTTCAGCCCATTACCGGCATATGGAAGAAACAGCAGTAAGCACAGGGAAATATCTGCTTCTAAATCCAAAACGCAGCTATCTAACAGAACGGTTGTCAATGTGTGCACTCAACTTCCAGAGTTAAACCCGTGTGTGGATTCAGCAGTCTGCAAACGTCTTCTCTGCAGAGTACCAAACCAGGCGTTTTCAGCCCATTACCGGCATATGGAAGAAACAGCAGTAAGCACAGGGAAATATCTGCTTCTAAATCCAAAACGCAGCTATCTAACAGAACGGTTGTCAATGTGTGCACTCAACTTCCAGAGTTAAACCCGTGTGTGGATTCAGCAGTCTGCAAACACTTTCTCTGCAGAGTCACAAAACAGGCGTTTTCAGCCCATTACCGGCATATGGAAGAAACAGCAGTAAGCACAGGGAAATATCTGCTTCTAAATCCAAAACGCAGCTATCTAACAGAACGGTTGTCAATGTGTGCACTCAACTTCCAGAGTTAAACCCGTGTGTGGATTCAGCAGTCTGCAAACATCTTCTCTGCAGAGTCCCAAACCAGGCGTTTTCAGCCCATTACCGGCATATGGAAGAAACAGGAGTAAGCCCAGGGAAATATCTGCTTCTAAATCCAAAACGCAGCTATCTAACAGAACGGTTGTCAATGTGTGCACTCAACTTCCAGAGTTAAACCCGTGTGTGGATTCAGCAGTCTGCAAACACTTTCTCTGCAGAGTGCCAAAGCAGGCGTTTTCAGCCCATTACCGGCATATGGAAGAAACAGCAGTAAGCACAGGGAAATATCTGCTTCTAAATCCAAAACGCAGCTATCTAACAGAACGGTTGTCAATGTGTGCACTCAACTTCCAGAGTTAAACCCGTGTGTGGATTCAGCAGTCTGCAAACACTTTCTCTGCAGAGTCCCAAAACAGGCGTTTTCAGCCCATTACCGGCATATGGAAGAAACAGCAGCAAGCACAGGGAAATATCTGCTTCTAAATCCAAAACGCAGCTATCTAACAGAACGGTTGTCAATGTGTGCACTCAACTTCCAGAGTTAAACCCGTGTGTGGATTCAGCAGTCTGCAAACATCTTCTCTGCAGATTCCCAAACCAGGCGTTTTCAGCCCATTACCGGCATATGGAAGAAACAGCAGTAAGCACAGGGAAATATCTGCTTCTAAATCCAAAACGCAGCTATCTAACAGAACGGTTGTCAATGTGTGCACTCAACTTCCAGAGTTAAACCCGTGTGTGGATTCAGCAGTCTGCAAACATCTTCTCTGCAGAGTCCCAAACCAGGCGTTTTCAGCCCATTACCGGCATATGGAAGAAACAGCAGTAAGCACAGGGAAATATCTGCTTCTAAATCCAAAACGCAGCTATCTAACAGAACGGTTGTCAATGTGTGCACTCAACTTCCAGAGTTAAACCCGTGTGTGGATTCAGCAGTCTGCAAACATTTTGTCTGCAGAGTCCCAAAGCAGGCGTTTTCAGCCCATTACCGGCATATGGAAGAAACAGCAGTAAGCCCAGGGAAATATCTGCTTCTAAATCCAAAACGCAGCTATCTAACAGAACGGTTGTCAATGTGTGCACTCAACTTCCAGAGTTAAACCCGTGTGTGGATTCAGCAGTCTGCAAACACTTTCTCTGCAGAGTCCCAAAACAGGCGTTTTCAGCCCATTACCGGCATATGGAAGAAACAGCAGTAAGCACAGGGAAATATCTGCTTCTAAATCCAAAACGCAGCTATCTAACAGAACGGTTGTCAATGTGTGCACTCAACTTCCAGAGTTAAACCCGTGTGTGGATTCAGCAGTCTGCAAACATCTTCTCTGCAGAGTCCCAAACCAGGCGTTTTCAGCCCATTACCGGCATATGGAAGAAACAGCAGTAAGCCCAGGGAAATATCTGCTTCTAAATCCAAAACGCAGCTATCTAACAGAACGGTTGTCAATGTGTGCACTCAACTTCCAGAGTTAAACCCGTGTTTGGATTCAGCAGTCTGCAAACACTTTCTCTGCAGAGTCCCAAAACAGGCGTTTTCAGCCCATTACCGGCATATGGAAGAAACAGCAGTAAGCACAGGGAAATATCTGCTTCTAAATCCAAAACGCAGCTATCTAACAGAACGGTTGTCAATGTGTGCACTCAACTTCCAGAGTTAAACCCGTGTGTGGATTCAGCAGTCGGCAAACACTTTGTCTGCAGAGTCCCAAAGCAGGCGTTTTCAGCCCATTACCGGCATATGGAAGAAACAGCAGTAAGCCCAGGGAAATATCTGCTTCTAAATCCAAAACGCAGGTATCTAACAGAACGGTTGTCAATGTGTGCACTCAACTTCCAGAGTTAAACCCGTGTGTGGATTCAGCAGTCTGCAAACACTTTCTCTGCAGAGTCCCAAAACAGGCGTTTTCAGCCCATTACCGGCATATGGAAGAAACAGCAGTAAGCACAGGGAAATATCTGCTTCTAAATCCAAAACGCAGCTATCTAACAGAACGGTTGTCAATGTGTGCACTCAACTTCCAGAGTTAAACCCGTGTGTGGATTCAGCAGTCTGCAAACATCTTCTCTGCAGAGTCCCAAACCAGGCGTTTTCAGCCCATTACCGGCATATGGAAGAAACAGCAGTAAGCCCAGGGAAATATCTGCTTCTAAATCCAAAACGCAGCTATCTAACAGAACGGTTGTCAATGTGTGCACTCAACTTCCAGAGTTAAACCCGTGTGTGGATTCAGCAGTCTGCAAACACTTTCTCTGCAGAGTCCCAAAACAGGCGTTTTCAGCCCATTACCGGCATATGGAAGAAACAGCAGTAAGCACAGGGAAATATCTGCTTCTAAATCCAAAACGCAGCTATCTAACAGAACGGTTGTCAATGTGTGCACTCAACTTCCAGAGTTAAACCCGTGTGTGGATTCAGCAGTCTGCAAACACTTTGTCTGCAGAGTCCCAAAAGAGGCGATTTCAGCCCATTACCGGCATATGGAAAAAACAGCAGTAAGCACAGGGAAATATCTGCTTCTAAATCCAAAACGCAGCTATCAAACAGAACGGTTGTCAATGTGAGCACTCAACTTGCAGAGTTAAACCCGTGTGTGGATTCAGCAGTCTGCAAACACTTTCTCTGCAGAGTCCCAAAGCAGGCGTTTTCAGCCCATTACCGGCATATGGAAGAAACAGCAGTAAGCCCAGGGAAATATCTGCTTCTAAATCCAAAACGCAGCTATCTAACAGAACGGTTGTCAATGTGTGCACTCAACTTCCAGAGTTAAACCCGTGTGTGGATTCAGCAGTCTGCAAACACTTTCTCTGCAGAGTCCCAAAACAGGCATTTTCAGCCCATTACCGGCATATGGAAGAAACAGCAGTAAGCACAGGGAAATATCTGCTTCTAAATCCAAAACACAGCTATCTAACAGAACGGTTCTCAATGTGTGCACTCAACTTCCAGAGTTAAACCCGTGTGTGGATTCAGCAGTCTGCAAACACTTTCTCTGCAGAGTCCCAAAACAGGCGTTTTCAGCCCGTTACCGGCATATGGAAGAAACTGCAGTAAGCACAGGGAAATATCTGCTTCTAAATCCAAAACGCAGCTATCTAACAGAACGGTTGTCAATGTGTGCACTCAACTTCCAGAGTTAAACCCGTGTGTGGATTCAGCAGTCTGCAAACACTTTCTCTGCAGAGTCCCAAAACAGGCGTTTCAGCCCATTACCGGCATATGGAAGAAACAGCAGTAAGCACAGGGAAATATCTGCTTCTAAATCCAAAACGCAGCTATCTAACAGAACGGTTGTCAATGTGTGCACTCAACTTCCAGAGTTAAACCCGTGTGTGGATTCAGCAGTCTGCAAACACTTTCTCTGCAGAGTCCCAAAACAGGCGTTTTCAGCCCATTACCGGCATATGGAAGAAACTGCAGTAAGCACAGGGAAATATCTGCTTCTAAATCCAAAACGCAGCTATCTAACAGAACGGTTGTCAATGTGTGCACTCAACTTCCAGAGTTAAACCCGTGTGTGGATTCAGCAGTCTGCAAACACTTTCTCTGCAGAGTCCCAAAACAGGCGTTTCAGCCCATTACCGGCATATGGAAGAAACAGCAGTAAGCACAGGGAAATATCTGCTTCTAAATCCAAAACGCAGCTATCTAACAGAACGGTTGTCAATGTGTGCACTCAACATCCAGAGTTAAACCCGTGTGTGGATTCAGCAGTCTGCAAACACTTTCTCTGCAGAGTCCCAAAACAGGCGTTTTCAGCCCATTACCGGCATATGGAAGAAACAGCAGTAAGCACAGGGAAATATCTGCTTCTAAATCCAAAACGCAGCTATCTAACAGAACGGTTGTCAATGTGTGCACTCAACTTCCAGAGTTAAACCCGTGTGTGGATTCAGCAGTCTGCAAACATTTTGTCTGCAGAGTCCCAAAGCAGGCGTTTTCAGCCCATTACCGGCATATGGAAGAAACAGCAGTAAGCCCAGGGAAATATCTGCTTCTAAATCCAAAACGCAGCTATCTAACAGAACGGTTGTCAATGTGTGCACTCAACTTCCAGAGTTAAACGCGTGTGTGGATTCAGCAGTCTGCAAACACTTTCTCTGCAGAGTCCCAAAACAGGCGTTTTCAGCCCATTACCGGCATATGGAAGAAACAGCAGTAAGCACAGGGAAATATCTGCTTCTAAATCCAAAACGCAGCTATCTAACAGAACGGTTGTCAATGTGTGCACTCAACTTCCAGAGTTAAACCGGTGTGTGGATTCAGCAGTCTGCAAACATCTTCTCTGCAGAGTCCCAAACCAGGCGTTTTCAGCCCATTACCGGCATATGGAAGAAACAGCAGTAAGCCCAGGGAAATATCTGCTTCTAAATCCAAAACGCAGCTATCTAACAGAACGGTTGTCAATGTGTGCACTCAACTTCCAGAGTTAAACCCGTGTTTGGATTCAGCAGTCTGCAAACACTTTCTCTGCAGAGTCCCAAAACAGGCGTTTTCAGCCCATTACCGGCATATGGAAGAAACAGCAGTAAGCACAGGGAAATATCTGCTTCTAAATCCAAAACGCAGCTATCTAACAGAACGGTTGTCAATGTGTGCACTCAACTTCCAGAGTTAAACCCGTGTGTGGATTCAGCAGTCGGCAAACACTTTGTCTGCAGAGTCCCAAAGCAGGCGTTTTCAGCCCATTACCGGCATATGGAAGAAACAGCAGTAAGCCCAGGGAAATATCTGCTTCTAAATCCAAAACGCAGGTATCTAACAGAACGGTTGTCAATGTGTGCACTCAACTTCCAGAGTTAAACCCGTGTGTGGATTCAGCAGTCTGCAAACACTTTCTCTGCAGAGTCCCAAAACAGGCGTTTTCAGCCCATTACCGGCATATGGAAGAAACAGCAGTAAGCACAGGGAAATATCTGCTTCTAAATCCAAAACGCAGCTATCTAACAGAACGGTTGTCAATGTGTGCACTCAACTTCCAGAGTTAAACCCGTGTGTGGATTCAGCAGTCTGCAAACATCTTCTCTGCAGAGTCCCAAACCAGGCGTTTTCAGCCCATTACCGGCATATGGAAGAAACAGCAGTAAGCCCAGGGAAATATCTGCTTCTAAATCCAAAACGCAGCTATCTAACAGAACGGTTGTCAATGTGTGCACTCAACTTCCAGAGTTAAACCCGTGTGTGGATTCAGCAGTCTGCAAACGTCTTCTCTGCAGAGTACCAAACCAGGCGTTTTCAGCCCATTACCGGCATATGGAAGAAACAGCAGTAAGCACAGGGAAATATCTGCTTCTAAATCCAAAACGCAGCTATCTAACAGAACGGTTGTCAATGTGTGCACTCAACTTCCAGAGTTAAACCCGTGTGTGGATTCAGCAGTCTGCAAACACTTTCTCTGCAGAGTCACAAAACAGGCGTTTTCAGCCCATTACCGGCATATGGAAGAAACAGCAGTAAGCACAGGGAAATATCTGCTTCTAAATCCAAAACGCAGCTATCTAACAGAACGGTTGTCAATGTGTGCACTCAACTTCCAGAGTTAAACCCGTGTGTGGATTCAGCAGTCTGCAAACATCTTCTCTGCAGAGTCCCAAACCAGGCGTTTTCAGCCCATTACCGGCATATGGAAGAAACAGCAGCAAGCACAGGGAAATATCTGCTTCTAAATCCAAAACGCAGCTATCTAACAGAACGGTTGTCAATGTGTGCACTCAACTTCCAGAGTTAAACCCGTGTGTGGATTCAGCAGTCTGCAAACATCTTCTCTGCAGAGTCCCAAACCAGGCGTTTTCAGCCCATTACCGGCATATGGAAGAAACGGCAGTAAGCCCAGGGAAATATCTGCTTCTAAATCCAAAACACAGCTATCTAACAGAACGGTTGTCAATGTGTGCACTCAACTTCCAGAGTTAAACCCGTGTGTGGATTCAGCAGTCTGCAAACACTTTCTCTGCAGAGTCCCAAAACAGGCGTTTTCAGCCCATTACCGGCATATGGAAGAAACAGCAGTAAGCACAGGGAAATATCTGCTTCTAAATCCAAAACGCAGCTATCTAACAGAACGGTTGTCAATGTGTGCACTCAACTTCCAGAGTTAAACCCGTGTGTGGATTCAGCAGTCTGCAAACACTTTCTCTGCAGAGTCCCAAAACAGGCGTTTTCAGCCCATTACCGGCATATGGAAGAAACAGCAGTAAGCACAGGGAAATATCTGCTTCTAAATCCAAAACGCAGCTATCTAACAGAACGGTTGTCAATGTGTGCACTCAACTTCCAGAGATAAACCCGTGTGTGGATTCAGCAGTCTGCAAACACTTTCTCTGCAGAGTCCCAAAACAGGCGTTTTCAGCCCATTACCGGCATATGGAAGAAACAGCAGTAAGCACAGGGAAATATCTGCTTCTAAATCCAAAACGCAGCTATCTAACAGAACGGTTGTCAATGTGTGCACTCAACTTCCAGAGTTAAACCCGTGTGTGGATTCAGCAGTCTGCAAACACTTTCTCTGCAGAGTCCCAAAACAGGCGTTTTCAGCCCATTACCGGCATATGGAAGAAACTGCAGTAAGCACAGGGAAATATCTGCTTCTAAATCCAAAACGCAGCTATCTAACAGAACGGTTGTCAATGTGTGCACTCAACATCCAGAGTTAAACCCGTGTGTGGATTCAGCAGTCTGCAAACACTTTCTCTGCAGAGTCCCAAAACAGGCGTTTTCAGCCCATTACCGGCATATGGAAGAAACAGCAGTAAGCACAGGGAAATATCTGCTTCTAAATCCAAAACGCAGCTATCTAACAGAACGGTTGTCAATGTGTGCACTCAACTTCCAGAGTTAAACCCGTGTGTGGATTCAGCAGTCTGCAAACGTCTTCTCTGCAGAGTACCAAACCAGGCGTTTTCAGCCCATTACCGGCATATGGAAGAAACAGCAGTAAGCACAGGGAAATATCTGCTTCTAAATCCAAAACGCAGCTATCTAACAGAACGGTTGTCAATGTGTGCACTCAACTTCCAGAGTTAAACCCGTGTGTGGATTCAGCAGTCTGCAAACACTTTCTCTGCAGAGTCACAAAACAGGCGTTTTCAGCCCATTACCGGCATATGGAAGAAACAGCAGTAAGCACAGGGAAATATCTGCTTCTAAATCCAAAACGCAGCTATCTAACAGAACGGTTGTCAATGTGTGCACTCAACTTCCAGAGTTAAACCCGTGTGTGGATTCAGCAGTCTGCAAACATCTTCTCTGCAGAGTCCCAAACCAGGCGTTTTCAGCCCATTACCGGCATATGGAAGAAACAGGAGTAAGCCCAGGGAAATATCTGCTTCTAAATCCAAAACGCAGCTATCTAACAGAACGGTTGTCAATGTGTGCACTCAACTTCCAGAGTTAAACCCGTGTGTGGATTCAGCAGTCTGCAAACACTTTCTCTGCAGAGTGCCAAAGCAGGCGTTTTCAGCCCATTACCGGCATATGGAAGAAACAGCAGTAAGCACAGGGAAATATCTGCTTCTAAATCCAAAACGCAGCTATCTAACAGAACGGTTGTCAATGTGTGCACTCAACTTCCAGAGTTAAACCCGTGTGTGGATTCAGCAGTCTGCAAACACTTTCTCTGCAGAGTCCCAAAACAGGCGTTTTCAGCCCATTACCGGCATATGGAAGAAACAGCAGCAAGCACAGGGAAATATCTGCTTCTAAATCCAAAACGCAGCTATCTAACAGAACGGTTGTCAATGTGTGCACTCAACTTCCAGAGTTAAACCCGTGTGTGGATTCAGCAGTCTGCAAACATCTTCTCTGCAGATTCCCAAACCAGGCGTTTTCAGCCCATTACCGGCATATGGAAGAAACAGCAGTAAGCACAGGGAAATATCTGCTTCTAAATCCAAAACGCAGCTATCTAACAGAACGGTTGTCAATGTGTGCACTCAACTTCCAGAGTTAAACCCGTGTGTGGATTCAGCAGTCTGCAAACATCTTCTCTGCAGAGTCCCAAACCAGGCGTTTTCAGCCCATTACCGGCATATGGAAGAAACAGCAGTAAGCACAGGGAAATATCTGCTTCTAAATCCAAAACGCAGCTATCTAACAGAACGGTTGTCAATGTGTGCACTCAACTTCCAGAGTTAAACCCGTGTGTGGATTCAGCAGTCTGCAAACATTTTGTCTGCAGAGTCCCAAAGCAGGCGTTTTCAGCCCATTACCGGCATATGGAAGAAACAGCAGTAAGCCCAGGGAAATATCTGCTTCTAAATCCAAAACGCAGCTATCTAACAGAACGGTTGTCAATGTGTGCACTCAACTTCCAGAGTTAAACCCGTGTGTGGATTCAGCAGTCTGCAAACACTTTCTCTGCAGAGTCCCAAAACAGGCATTTTCAGCCCATTACCGGCATATGGAAGAAACAGCAGTAAGCACAGGGAAATATCTGCTTCTAAATCCAAAACGCAGCTATCTAACAGAACGGTTGTCAATGTGTGCACTCAACTTCCAGAGTTAAACCCGTGTGTGGATTCAGCAGTCTGCAAACACTTTCTCTGCAGAGTCCCAAAACAGGCGTTTTCAGCCCATTACCGGCATATGGAAGAAACAGCAGTAAGCACAGGGAAATATCTGCTTCTAAATCCAAAACGCAGCTATCTAACAGAACGGTTGTCAATGTGTGCACTCAACTTCCAGAGTTAAACCCGTGTTTGGATTCAGCAGTCTGCAAACACTTTCTCTGCAGAGTCCCAAAACAGGCGTTTTCAGCCCATTACCGGCATATGGAAGAAACAGCAGTAAGCACAGGGAAATATCTGCTTCTAAATCCAAAACGCAGCTATCTAACAGAACGGTTGTCAATGTGTGCACTCAACTTCCAGAGTTAAACCCGTGTGTGGATTCAGCAGTCGGCAAACACTTTGTCTGCAGAGTCCCAAAGCAGGCGTTTTCAGCCCATTACCGGCATATGGAAGAAACAGCAGTAAGCCCAGGGAAATATCTGCTTCTAAATCCAAAACGCAGGTATCTAACAGAACGGTTGTCAATGTGTGCACTCAACTTCCAGAGTTAAACCCGTGTGTGGATTCAGCAGTCTGCAAACACTTTCTCTGCAGAGTCCCAAAACAGGCGTTTTCAGCCCATTACCGGCATATGGAAGAAACAGCAGTAAGCACAGGGAAATATCTGCTTCTAAATCCAAAACGCAGCTATCTAACAGAACGGTTGTCAATGTGTGCACTCAACTTCCAGAGTTAAACCCGTGTGTGGATTCAGCAGTCTGCAAACATCTTCTCTGCAGAGTCCCAAACCAGGCGTTTTCAGCCCATTACCGGCATATGGAAGAAACAGCAGTAAGCCCAGGGAAATATCTGCTTCTAAATCCAAAACGCAGCTATCTAACAGAACGGTTGTCAATGTGTGCACTCAACTTCCAGAGTTAAACCCGTGTGTGGATTCAGCAGTCTGCAAACACTTTCTCTGCAGAGTCCCAAAACAGGCGTTTTCAGCCCATTACCGGCATATGGAAGAAACAGCAGTAAGCACAGGGAAATATCTGCTTCTAAATCCAAAACGCAGCTATCTAACAGAACGGTTGTCAATGTGTGCACTCAACTTCCAGAGTTAAACCCGTGTGTGGATTCAGCAGTCTGCAAACACTTTGTCTGCAGAGTCCCAAAAGAGGCGATTTCAGCCCATTACCGGCATATGGAAAAAACAGCAGTAAGCACAGGGAAATATCTGCTTCTAAATCCAAAACGCAGCTATCAAACAGAACGGTTGTCAATGTGAGCACTCAACTTGCAGAGTTAAACCCGTGTGTGGATTCAGCAGTCTGCAAACACTTTCTCTGCAGAGTCCCAAAGCAGGCGTTTTCAGCCCATTACCGGCATATGGAAGAAACAGCAGTAAGCCCAGGGAAATATCTGCTTCTAAATCCAAAACGCAGCTATCTAACAGAACGGTTGTCAATGTGTGCACTCAACTTCCAGAGTTAAACCCGTGTGTGGATTCAGCAGTCTGCAAACACTTTCTCTGCAGAGTCCCAAAACAGGCATTTTCAGCCCATTACCGGCATATGGAAGAAACAGCAGTAAGCACAGGGAAATATCTGCTTCTAAATCCAAAACACAGCTATCTAACAGAACGGTTCTCAATGTGTGCACTCAACTTCCAGAGTTAAACCCGTGTGTGGATTCAGCAGTCTGCAAACACTTTCTCTGCAGAGTCCCAAAACAGGCGTTTTCAGCCCGTTACCGGCATATGGAAGAAACTGCAGTAAGCACAGGGAAATATCTGCTTCTAAATCCAAAACGCAGCTATCTAACAGAACGGTTGTCAATGTGTGCACTCAACTTCCAGAGTTAAACCCGTGTGTGGATTCAGCAGTCTGCAAACACTTTCTCTGCAGAGTCCCAAAACAGGCGTTTCAGCCCATTACCGGCATATGGAAGAAACAGCAGTAAGCACAGGGAAATATCTGCTTCTAAATCCAAAACGCAGCTATCTAACAGAACGGTTGTCAATGTGTGCACTCAACTTCCAGAGTTAAACCCGTGTGTGGATTCAGCAGTCTGCAAACACTTTCTCTGCAGAGTCCCAAAACAGGCGTTTTCAGCCCATTACCGGCATATGGAAGAAACTGCAGTAAGCACAGGGAAATATCTGCTTCTAAATCCAAAACGCAGCTATCTAACAGAACGGTTGTCAATGTGTGCACTCAACTTCCAGAGTTAAACCCGTGTGTGGATTCAGCAGTCTGCAAACACTTTCTCTGCAGAGTCCCAAAACAGGCGTTTCAGCCCATTACCGGCATATGGAAGAAACAGCAGTAAGCACAGGGAAATATCTGCTTCTAAATCCAAAACGCAGCTATCTAACAGAACGGTTGTCAATGTGTGCACTCAACATCCAGAGTTAAACCCGTGTGTGGATTCAGCAGTCTGCAAACACTTTCTCTGCAGAGTCCCAAAACAGGCGTTTTCAGCCCATTACCGGCATATGGAAGAAACAGCAGTAAGCACAGGGAAATATCTGCTTCTAAATCCAAAACGCAGCTATCTAACAGAACGGTTGTCAATGTGTGCACTCAACTTCCAGAGTTAAACCCGTGTGTGGATTCAGCAGTCTGCAAACGTCTTCTCTGCAGAGTACCAAACCAGGCGTTTTCAGCCCATTACCGGCATATGGAAGAAACAGCAGTAAGCACAGGGAAATATCTGCTTCTAAATCCAAAACGCAGCTATCTAACAGAACGGTTGTCAATGTGTGCACTCAACTTCCAGAGTTAAACCCGTGTGTGGATTCAGCAGTCTGCAAACACTTTCTCTGCAGAGTCACAAAACAGGCGTTTTCAGCCCATTACCGGCATATGGAAGAAACAGCAGTAAGCACAGGGAAATATCTGCTTCTAAATCCAAAACGCAGCTATCTAACAGAACGGTTGTCAATGTGTGCACTCAACTTCCAGAGTTAAACCCGTGTGTGGATTCAGCAGTCTGCAAACATCTTCTCTGCAGAGTCCCAAACCAGGCGTTTTCAGCCCATTACCGGCATATGGAAGAAACAGGAGTAAGCCCAGGGAAATATCTGCTTCTAAATCCAAAACGCAGCTATCTAACAGAACGGTTGTCAATGTGTGCACTCAACTTCCAGAGTTAAACCCGTGTGTGGATTCAGCAGTCTGCAAACACTTTCTCTGCAGAGTGCCAAAGCAGGCGTTTTCAGCCCATTACCGGCATATGGAAGAAACAGCAGTAAGCACAGGGAAATATCTGCTTCTAAATCCAAAACGCAGCTATCTAACAGAACGGTTGTCAATGTGTGCACTCAACTTCCAGAGTTAAACCCGTGTGTGGATTCAGCAGTCTGCAAACACTTTCTCTGCAGAGTCCCAAAACAGGCGTTTTCAGCCCATTACCGGCATATGGAAGAAACAGCAGCAAGCACAGGGAAATATCTGCTTCTAAATCCAAAACGCAGCTATCTAACAGAACGGTTGTCAATGTGTGCACTCAACTTCCAGAGTTAAACCCGTGTGTGGATTCAGCAGTCTGCAAACATCTTCTCTGCAGATTCCCAAACCAGGCGTTTTCAGCCCATTACCGGCATATGGAAGAAACAGCAGTAAGCACAGGGAAATATCTGCTTCTAAATCCAAAACGCAGCTATCTAACAGAACGGTTGTCAATGTGTGCACTCAACTTCCAGAGTTAAACCCGTGTGTGGATTCAGCAGTCTGCAAACATCTTCTCTGCAGAGTCCCAAACCAGGCGTTTTCAGCCCATTACCGGCATATGGAAGAAACAGCAGTAAGCACAGGGAAATATCTGCTTCTAAATCCAAAACGCAGCTATCTAACAGAACGGTTGTCAATGTGTGCACTCAACTTCCAGAGTTAAACCCGTGTGTGGATTCAGCAGTCTGCAAACATTTTGTCTGCAGAGTCCCAAAGCAGGCGTTTTCAGCCCATTACCGGCATATGGAAGAAACAGCAGTAAGCCCAGGGAAATATCTGCTTCTAAATCCAAAACGCAGCTATCTAACAGAACGGTTGTCAATGTGTGCACTCAACTTCCAGAGTTAAACCCGTGTGTGGATTCAGCAGTCTGCAAACACTTTCTCTGCAGAGTCCCAAAACAGGCATTTTCAGCCCATTACCGGCATATGGAAGAAACAGCAGTAAGCACAGGGAAATATCTGCTTCTAAATCCAAAACGCAGCTATCTAACAGAACGGTTGTCAATGTGTGCACTCAACTTCCAGAGTTAAACCCGTGTGTGGATTCAGCAGTCTGCAAACATCTTCTCTGCAGAGTCCCAAACCAGGCGTTTTCAGCCCATTACCGGCATATGGAAGAAACAGCAGTAAGCCCAGGGAAATATCTGCTTCTAAATCCAAAACGCAGCTATCTAACAGAACGGTTGTCAATGTGTGCACTCAACTTCCAGAGTTAAACCCGTGTTTGGATTCAGCAGTCTGCAAACACTTTCTCTGCAGAGTCCCAAAACAGGCGTTTTCAGCCCATTACCGGCATATGGAAGAAACAGCAGTAAGCACAGGGAAATATCTGCTTCTAAATCCAAAACGCAGCTATCTAACAGAACGGTTGTCAATGTGTGCACTCAACTTCCAGAGTTAAACCCGTGTGTGGATTCAGCAGTCGGCAAACACTTTGTCTGCAGAGTCCCAAAGCAGGCGTTTTCAGCCCATTACCGGCATATGGAAGAAACAGCAGTAAGCCCAGGGAAATATCTGCTTCTAAATCCAAAACGCAGGTATCTAACAGAACGGTTGTCAATGTGTGCACTCAACTTCCAGAGTTAAACCCGTGTGTGGATTCAGCAGTCTGCAAACACTTTCTCTGCAGAGTCCCAAAACAGGCGTTTTCAGCCCATTACCGGCATATGGAAGAAACAGCAGTAAGCACAGGGAAATATCTGCTTCTAAATCCAAAACGCAGCTATCTAACAGAACGGTTGTCAATGTGTGCACTCAACTTCCAGAGTTAAACCCGTGTGTGGATTCAGCAGTCTGCAAACATCTTCTCTGCAGAGTCCCAAACCAGGCGTTTTCAGCCCATTACCGGCATATGGAAGAAACAGCAGTAAGCCCAGGGAAATATCTGCTTCTAAATCCAAAACGCAGCTATCTAACAGAACGGTTGTCAATGTGTGCACTCAACTTCCAGAGTTAAACCCGTGTGTGGATTCAGCAGTCTGCAAACACTTTCTCTGCAGAGTCCCAAAACAGGCGTTTTCAGCCCATTACCGGCATATGGAAGAAACAGCAGTAAGCACAGGGAAATATCTGCTTCTAAATCCAAAACGCAGCTATCTAACAGAACGGTTGTCAATGTGTGCACTCAACTTCCAGAGTTAAACCCGTGTGTGGATTCAGCAGTCTGCAAACACTTTGTCTGCAGAGTCCCAAAAGAGGCGATTTCAGCCCATTACCGGCATATGGAAAAAACAGCAGTAAGCACAGGGAAATATCTGCTTCTAAATCCAAAACGCAGCTATCAAACAGAACGGTTGTCAATGTGAGCACTCAACTTGCAGAGTTAAACCCGTGTGTGGATTCAGCAGTCTGCAAACACTTTCTCTGCAGAGTCCCAAAGCAGGCGTTTTCAGCCCATTACCGGCATATGGAAGAAACAGCAGTAAGCCCAGGGAAATATCTGCTTCTAAATCCAAAACGCAGCTATCTAACAGAACGGTTGTCAATGTGTGCACTCAACTTCCAGAGTTAAACCCGTGTGTGGATTCAGCAGTCTGCAAACACTTTCTCTGCAGAGTCCCAAAACAGGCATTTTCAGCCCATTACCGGCATATGGAAGAAACAGCAGTAAGCACAGGGAAATATCTGCTTCTAAATCCAAAACACAGCTATCTAACAGAACGGTTCTCAATGTGTGCACTCAACTTCCAGAGTTAAACCCGTGTGTGGATTCAGCAGTCTGCAAACACTTTCTCTGCAGAGTCCCAAAACAGGCGTTTTCAGCCCGTTACCGGCATATGGAAGAAACTGCAGTAAGCACAGGGAAATATCTGCTTCTAAATCCAAAACGCAGCTATCTAACAGAACGGTTGTCAATGTGTGCACTCAACTTCCAGAGTTAAACCCGTGTGTGGATTCAGCAGTCTGCAAACACTTTCTCTGCAGAGTCCCAAAACAGGCGTTTCAGCCCATTACCGGCATATGGAAGAAACAGCAGTAAGCACAGGGAAATATCTGCTTCTAAATCCAAAACGCAGCTATCTAACAGAACGGTTGTCAATGTGTGCACTCAACTTCCAGAGTTAAACCCGTGTGTGGATTCAGCAGTCTGCAAACACTTTCTCTGCAGAGTCCCAAAACAGGCGTTTTCAGCCCATTACCGGCATATGGAAGAAACTGCAGTAAGCACAGGGAAATATCTGCTTCTAAATCCAAAACGCAGCTATCTAACAGAACGGTTGTCAATGTGTGCACTCAACTTCCAGAGTTAAACCCGTGTGTGGATTCAGCAGTCTGCAAACACTTTCTCTGCAGAGTCCCAAAACAGGCGTTTCAGCCCATTACCGGCATATGGAAGAAACAGCAGTAAGCACAGGGAAATATCTGCTTCTAAATCCAAAACGCAGCTATCTAACAGAACGGTTGTCAATGTGTGCACTCAACATCCAGAGTTAAACCCGTGTGTGGATTCAGCAGTCTGCAAACACTTTCTCTGCAGAGTCCCAAAACAGGCGTTTTCAGCCCATTACCGGCATATGGAAGAAACAGCAGTAAGCACAGGGAAATATCTGCTTCTAAATCCAAAACGCAGCTATCTAACAGAACGGTTGTCAATGTGTGCACTCAACTTCCAGAGTTAAACCCGTGTGTGGATTCAGCAGTCTGCAAACATTTTGTCTGCAGAGTCCCAAAGCAGGCGTTTTCAGCCCATTACCGGCATATGGAAGAAACAGCAGTAAGCCCAGGGAAATATCTGCTTCTAAATCCAAAACGCAGCTATCTAACAGAACGGTTGTCAATGTGTGCACTCAACTTCCAGAGTTAAACGCGTGTGTGGATTCAGCAGTCTGCAAACACTTTCTCTGCAGAGTCCCAAAACAGGCGTTTTCAGCCCATTACCGGCTTATGGAAGAAACAGCAGTAAGCACAGGGAAATATCTGCTTCTAAATCCAAAACGCAGCTATCTAACAGAACGGTTGTCAATGTGTGCACTCAACTTCCAGAGTTAAACCGGTGTGTGGATTCAGCAGTCTGCAAACATCTTCTCTGCAGAGTCCCAAACCAGGCGTTTTCAGCCCATTACCGGCATATGGAAGAAACAGCAGTAAGCCCAGGGAAATATCTGCTTCTAAATCCAAAACGCAGCTATCTAACAGAACGGTTGTCAATGTGTGCACTCAACTTCCAGAGTTAAACCCGTGTTTGGATTCAGCAGTCTGCAAACACTTTCTCTGCAGAGTCCCAAAACAGGCGTTTTCAGCCCATTACCGGCATATGGAAGAAACAGCAGTAAGCACAGGGAAATATCTGCTTCTAAATCCAAAACGCAGCTATCTAACAGAACGGTTGTCAATGTGTGCACTCAACTTCCAGAGTTAAACCCGTGTGTGGATTCAGCAGTCGGCAAACACTTTGTCTGCAGAGTCCCAAAGCAGGCGTTTTCAGCCCATTACCGGCATATGGAAGAAACAGCAGTAAGCCCAGGGAAATATCTGCTTCTAAATCCAAAACGCAGGTATCTAACAGAACGGTTGTCAATGTGTGCACTCAACTTCCAGAGTTAAACCCGTGTGTGGATTCAGCAGTCTGCAAACACTTTCTCTGCAGAGTCCCAAAACAGGCGTTTTCAGCCCATTACCGGCATATGGAAGAAACAGCAGTAAGCACAGGGAAATATCTGCTTCTAAATCCAAAACGCAGCTATCTAACAGAACGGTTGTCAATGTGTGCACTCAACTTCCAGAGTTAAACCCGTGTGTGGATTCAGCAGTCTGCAAACACTTTGTCTGCAGAGTCCCAAAAGAGGCGATTTCAGCCCATTACCGGCATATGGAAAAAACAGCAGTAAGCACAGGGAAATATCTGCTTCTAAATCCAAAACGCAGCTATCAAACAGAACGGTTGTCAATGTGAGCACTCAACTTGCAGAGTTAAACCCGTGTGTGGATTCAGCAGTCTGCAAACACTTTCTCTGCAGAGTCCCAAAGCAGGCGTTTTCAGCCCATTACCGGCATATGGAAGAAACAGCAGTAAGCCCAGGGAAATATCTGCTTCTAAATCCAAAACGCAGCTATCTAACAGAACGGTTGTCAATGTGTGCACTCAACTTCCAGAGTTAAACCCGTGTGTGGATTCAGCAGTCTGCAAACACTTTCTCTGCAGAGTCCCAAAACAGGCATTTTCAGCCCATTACCGGCATATGGAAGAAACAGCAGTAAGCACAGGGAAATATCTGCTTCTAAATCCAAAACACAGCTATCTAACAGAACGGTTCTCAATGTGTGCACTCAACTTCCAGAGTTAAACCCGTGTGTGGATTCAGCAGTCTGCAAACACTTTCTCTGCAGAGTCCCAAAACAGGCGTTTTCAGCCCGTTACCGGCCTATGGAAGAAACTGCAGTAAGCACAGGGAAATATCTGCTTCTAAATCCAAAACGCAGCTATCTAACAGAACGGTTGTCAATGTGTGCACTCAACTTCCAGAGTTAAACCCGTGTGTGGATTCAGCAGTCTGCAAACACTTTCTCTGCAGAGTCCCAAAACAGGCGTTTCAGCCCATTACCGGCATATGGAAGAAACAGCAGTAAGCACAGGGAAATATCTGCTTCTAAATCCAAAACGCAGCTATCTAACAGAACGGTTGTCAATGTGTGCACTCAACTTCCAGAGTTAAACCCGTGTGTGGATTCAGCAGTCTGCAAACACTTTCTCTGCAGAGTCCCAAAACAGGCGTTTTCAGCCCATTACCGGCATATGGAAGAAACTGCAGTAAGCACAGGGAAATATCTGCTTCTAAATCCAAAACGCAGCTATCTAACAGAACGGTTGTCAATGTGTGCACTCAACTTCCAGAGTTAAACCCGTGTGTGGATTCAGCAGTCTGCAAACACTTTCTCTGCAGAGTCCCAAAACAGGCGTTTCAGCCCATTACCGGCATATGGAAGAAACAGCAGTAAGCACAGGGAAATATCTGCTTCTAAATCCAAAACGCAGCTATCTAACAGAACGGTTGTCAATGTGTGCACTCAACATCCAGAGTTAAACCCGTGTGTGGATTCAGCAGTCTGCAAACACTTTCTCTGCAGAGTCCCAAAACAGGCGTTTTCAGCCCATTACCGGCATATGGAAGAAACAGCAGTAAGCACAGGGAAATATCTGCTTCTAAATCCAAAACGCAGCTATCTAACAGAACGGTTGTCAATGTGTGCACTCAACTTCCAGAGTTAAACCCGTGTGTGGATTCAGCAGTCTGCAAACATTTTGTCTGCAGAGTCCCAAAGCAGGCGTTTTCAGCCCATTACCGGCATATGGAAGAAACAGCAGTAAGCCCAGGGAAATATCTGCTTCTAAATCCAAAACGCAGCTATCTAACAGAACGGTTGTCAATGTGTGCACTCAACTTCCAGAGTTAAACGCGTGTGTGGATTCAGCAGTCTGCAAACACTTTCTCTGCAGAGTCCCAAAACAGGCGTTTTCAGCCCATTACCGGCATATGGAAGAAACAGCAGTAAGCACAGGGAAATATCTGCTTCTAAATCCAAAACGCAGCTATCTAACAGAACGGTTGTCAATGTGTGCACTCAACTTCCAGAGTTAAACCGGTGTGTGGATTCAGCAGTCTGCAAACATCTTCTCTGCAGAGTCCCAAACCAGGCGTTTTCAGCCCATTACCGGCATATGGAAGAAACAGCAGTAAGCCCAGGGAAATATCTGCTTCTAAATCCAAAACGCAGCTATCTAACAGAACGGTTGTCAATGTGTGCACTCAACTTCCAGAGTTAAACCCGTGTTTGGATTCAGCAGTCTGCAAACACTTTCTCTGCAGAGTCCCAAAACAGGCGTTTTCAGCCCATTACCGGCATATGGAAGAAACAGCAGTAAGCACAGGGAAATATCTGCTTCTAAATCCAAAACGCAGCTATCTAACAGAACGGTTGTCAATGTGTGCACTCAACTTCCAGAGTTAAACCCGTGTGTGGATTCAGCAGTCGGCAAACACTTTGTCTGCAGAGTCCCAAAGCAGGCGTTTTCAGCCCATTACCGGCATATGGAAGAAACAGCAGTAAGCCCAGGGAAATATCTGCTTCTAAATCCAAAACGCAGGTATCTAACAGAACGGTTGTCAATGTGTGCACTCAACTTCCAGAGTTAAACCCGTGTGTGGATTCAGCAGTCTGCAAACACTTTCTCTGCAGAGTCCCAAAACAGGCGTTTTCAGCCCATTACCGGCATATGGAAGAAACAGCAGTAAGCACAGGGAAATATCTGCTTCTAAATCCAAAACGCAGCTATCTAACAGAACGGTTGTCAATGTGTGCACTCAACTTCCAGAGTTAAACCCGTGTGTGGATTCAGCAGTCTGCAAACATCTTCTCTGCAGAGTCCCAAACCAGGCGTTTTCAGCCCATTACCGGCATATGGAAGAAACAGCAGTAAGCCCAGGGAAATATCTGCTTCTAAATCCAAAACGCAGCTATCTAACAGAACGGTTGTCAATGTGTGCACTCAACTTCCAGAGTTAAACCCGTGTGTGGATTCAGCAGTCTGCAAACACTTTCTCTGCAGAGTCCCAAAACAGGCGTTTTCAGCCCATTACCGGCATATGGAAGAAACAGCAGTAAGCACAGGGAAATATCTGCTTCTAAATCCAAAACGCAGCTATCTAACAGAACGGTTGTCAATGTGTGCACTCAACTTCCAGAGTTAAACCCGTGTGTGGATTCAGCAGTCTGCAAACACTTTCTCTGCAGAGTCCCAAACCAGGCGTTTTCAGCCCATTACCGGCATATGGAAGAAACAGCAGTAAGCACAGGGAAATATCTGCTTCTAAATCCAAAACGCAGCTATCTAACAGAACGGTTGTCAATGTGTGCACTCAACTTCCAGAGATAAACCCGTGTGTGGATTCAGCAGTCTGCAAACACTTTCTCTGCAGAGTCCCAAAACAGGCGTTTTCAGCCCATTACCGGCATATGGAAGAAACAGCAGTAAGCACAGGGAAATATCTGCTTCTAAATCCAAAACGCAGCTATCTAACAGAACGGTTGTCAATGTGTGCACTCAACTTCCAGAGTTAAACCCGTGTGTGGATTCAGCAGTCTGCAAACACTTTCTCTGCAGAGTCCCAAAACAGGCGTTTTCAGCCCATTACCGGCATATGGAAGAAACTGCAGTAAGCACAGGGAAATATCTGCTTCTAAATCCAAAACGCAGCTATCTAACAGAACGGTTGTCAATGTGTGCACTCAACATCCAGAGTTAAACCCGTGTGTGGATTCAGCAGTCTGCAAACACTTTCTCTGCAGAGTCCCAAAACAGGCGTTTTCAGCCCATTACCGGCATATGGAAGAAACAGCAGTAAGCACAGGGAAATATCTGCTTCTAAATCCAAAACGCAGCTATCTAACAGAACGGTTGTCAATGTGTGCACTCAACTTCCAGAGTTAAACCCGTGTGTGGATTCAGCAGTCTGCAAACGTCTTCTCTGCAGAGTACCAAACCAGGCGTTTTCAGCCCATTACCGGCATATGGAAGAAACAGCAGTAAGCCCAGGGAAATATCTGCTTCTAAATCCAAAACGCAGCTATCTAACAGAACGGTTGTCAATGTGTGCACTCAACTTCCAGAGTTAAACCCGTGTGTGGATTCAGCAGTCTGCAAACACTTTCTCTGCAGAGTCCCAAAACAGGCGTTTTCAGCCCATTACCGGCATATGGAAGAAACAGCAGTAAGCACAGGGAAATATCTGCTTCTAAATCCAAAACGCAGCTATCTAACAGAACGGTTGTCAATGTGTGCACTCAACTTCCAGAGTTAAACCCGTGTGTGGATTCAGCAGTCTGCAAACATCTTCTCTGCAGAGTCCCAAACCAGGCGTTTTCAGCCCATTACCGGCATATGGAAGAAACAGCAGTAAGCCCAGGGAAATATCTGCTTCTAAATCCAAAACGCAGCTATCTAACAGAACGGTTGTCAATGTGTGCACTCAACTTCCAGAGTTAAACCCGTGTGTGGATTCAGCAGTCTGCAAACACTTTCTCTGCAGAGTGCCAAAGCAGGCGTTTTCAGCCCATTACCGGCATATGGAAGAAACAGCAGTAAGCACAGGGAAATATCTGCTTCTAAATCCAAAACGCAGCTATCTAACAGAACGGTTGTCAATGTGTGCACTCAACTTCCAGAGTTAAACCCGTGTGTGGATTCAGCAGTCTGCAAACACTTTCTCTGCAGAGTCCCAAAACAGGCGTTTTCAGCCCATTACCGGCATATGGAAGAAACAGCAGCAAGCACAGGGAAATATCTGCTTCTAAATCCAAAACGCAGCTATCTAACAGAACGGTTGTCAATGTGTGCACTCAACTTCCAGAGTTAAACCCGTGTGTGGATTCAGCAGTCTGCAAACATCTTCTCTGCAGATTCCCAAACCAGGCGTTTTCAGCCCATTACCGGCATATGGAAGAAACAGCAGTAAGCACAGGGAAATATCTGCTTCTAAATCCAAAACGCAGCTATCTAACAGAACGGTTGTCAATGTGTGCACTCAACTTCCAGAGTTAAACCCGTGTGTGGATTCAGCAGTCTGCAAACATCTTCTCTGCAGAGTCCCAAACCAGGCGTTTTCAGCCCATTACCGGCATATGGAAGAAACAGCAGTAAGCACAGGGAAATATCTGCTTCTAAATCCAAAACGCAGCTATCTAACAGAACGGTTGTCAATGTGTGCACTCAACTTCCAGAGTTAAACCCGTGTGTGGATTCAGCAGTCTGCAAACATCTTCTCTGCAGAGTCCCAAACCAGGCGTTTTCAGCCCATTACCGGCATATGGAAGAAACAGCAGTAAGCACAGGGAAATATCTGCTTCTAAATCCAAAACGCAGCTATCTAACAGAACGGTTGTCAATGTGTTCACTCAACTTCCAGAGTTAAACCCGTGTGTGGATTCAGCAGTCTGCAAACATTTTGTCTGCAGAGTCCCAAAGCAGGCGTTTTCAGCCCATTACCGGCATATGGAAGAAACAGCAGTAAGCCCAGGGAAATATCTGCTTCTAAATCCAAAACGCAGCTATCTAACAGAACGGTTGTCAATGTGTGCACTCAACTTCCAGAGTTAAACGCGTGTGTGGATTCAGCAGTCTGCAAACACTTTCTCTGCAGAGTCCCAAAACAGGCGTTTTCAGCCCATTACCGGCATATGGAAGAAACAGCAGTAAGCACAGGGAAATATCTGCTTCTAAATCCAAAACGCAGCTATCTAACAGAACGGTTGTCAATGTGTGCACTCAACTTCCAGAGTTAAACCCGTGTGTGGATTCAGCAGTCTGCAAACATCTTCTCTGCAGAGTCCCAAACCAGGCGTTTTCAGCCCATTACCGGCATATGGAAGAAACAGCAGTAAGCCCAGGGAAATATCTGCTTCTAAATCCAAAACGCAGCTATCTAACAGAACGGTTGTCAATGTGTGCACTCAACTTCCAGAGTTAAACCCGTGTGTGGATTCAGCAGTCTGCAAACACTTTCTCTGCAGAGTCCCAAAACAGGCGTTTTCAGCCCATTACCGGCATATGGAAGAAACAGCAGTAAGCACAGGGAAATATCTGCTTCTAAATCCAAAACGCAGCTATCTAACAGAACGGTTGTCAATGTGTGCACTCAACTTCCAGAGTTAAACCCGTGTGTGGATTCAGCAGTCGGCAAACACTTTGTCTGCAGAGTCCCAAAGCAGGCGTTTTCAGCCCATTACCGGCATATGGAAGAAACAGCAGTAAGCCCAGGGAAATATCTGCTTCTAAATCCAAAACGCAGGTATCTAACAGAACGGTTGTCAATGTGTGCACTCAACTTCCAGAGTTAAACCCGTGTGTGGATTCAGCAGTCTGCAAACACTTTCTCTGCAGAGTCCCAAAACAGGCGTTTTCAGCCCATTACCGGCATATGGAAGAAACAGCAGTAAGCACAGGGAAATATCTGCTTCTAAATCCAAAACGCAGCTATCTAACAGAACGGTTGTCAATGTGTGCACTCAACTTCCAGAGTTAAACCCGTGTGTGGATTCAGCAGTCTGCAAACATCTTCTCTGCAGAGTCCCAAACCAGGCGTTTTCAGCCCATTACCGGCATATGGAAGAAACAGCAGTAAGCCCAGGGAAATATCTGCTTCTAAATCCAAAACGCAGCTATCTAACAGAACGGTTGTCAATGTGTGCACTCAACTTCCAGAGTTAAACCCGTGTGTGGATTCAGCAGTCTGCAAACACTTTCTCTGCAGAGTCCCAAAACAGGCGTTTTCAGCCCATTACCGGCATATGGAAGAAACAGCAGTAAGCACAGGGAAATATCTGCTTCTAAATCGAAAACGCAGCTATCTAACAGAACGGTTGTCAATGTGTGCACTCAACTTCCAGAGTTAAACCTGTGTGTGGATTCAGCAGTCTGCAAACACTTTGTCTGCAGAGTCCCAAAAGAGGCGATTTCAGCCCATTACCGGCATATGGAAAAAACAGCAGTAAGCACAGGGAAATATCTGCTTCTAAATCCAAAACGCAGCTATCAAACAGAACGGTTGTCAATGTGAGCACTCAACTTGCAGAGTTAAACCCGTGTGTGGATTCAGCAGTCTGCAAACACTTTCTCTGCAGAGTCCCAAAGCAGGCGTTTTCAGCCCATTACCGGCATATGGAAGAAACAGCAGTAAGCCCAGGGAAATATCTGCTTCTAAATCCAAAACGCAGCTATCTAACAGAACGGTTGTCAATGTGTGCACTCAACTTCCAGAGTTAAACCCGTGTGTGGATTCAGCAGTCTGCAAACACTTTCTCTGCAGAGTCCCAAACCAGGCATTTTCAGCCCATTACCGGCATATGGAAGAAACAGCAGTAAGCACAGGGAAATATCTGCTTCTAAATCCAAAACACAGCTATCTAACAGAACGGTTCTCAATGTGTGCACTCAACTTCCAGAGTTAAACCCGTGTGTGGATTCAGCAGTCTGCAAACACTTTCTCTGCAGAGTCCCAAAACAGGCGTTTTCAGCCCGTTACCGGCATATGGAAGAAACTGCAGTAAGCACAGGGAAATATCTGCTTCTAAATCCAAAACGCAGCTATCTAACAGAACGGTTGTCAATGTGTGCACTCAACTTCCAGAGTTAAACCCGTGTGTGGATTCAGCAGTCTGCAAACACTTTCTCTGCAGAGTCCCAAAACAGGCGTTTCAGCCCATTACCCTCATATGGAAGAAACAGCAGTAAGCACAGGGAAATATCTGCTTCTAAATCCAAAACGCAGCTATCTAACAGAACGGTTGTCAATGTGTGCACTCAACTTCCAGAGTTAAACCCGTGTGTGGATTCAGCAGTCTGCAAACACTTTCTCTGCAGAGTCCCAAAACAGGCGTTTTCAGCCCATTACCGGCATATGGAAGAAACTGCAGTAAGCACAGGGAAATATCTGCTTCTAAATCCAAAACGCAGCTATCTAACAGAACGGTTGTCAATGTGTGCACTCAACTTCCAGAGTTAAACCCGTGTGTGGATTCAGCAGTCTGCAAACATCTCTGCAGGGTCCGAAACCAGGCGTTTTCAGCCCATTACCGGCATATGGAAGAAACAGCAGTAAGCCCAGGGAAATATCTGCTTCTAAATCCAAAACGCAGCTATCTAACAGAACGGTTGTCAATGTGTGCACTCAACTTCCAGAGTTAAACCCGTGTGTGGATTCAGCAGTCTGCAAACATTTTGTCTGCAGAGTCCCAAAGCAGGCGTTTTCAGCCCATTACCGGCATATGGAAGAAACAGCAGTAAGCCCAGGGAAATATCTGCTTCTAAATCCAAAACGCAGCTATCTAACAGAACGGTTGTCAATGTGTGCACTCAACTTCCAGAGTTAAACGCGTGTGTGGATTCAGCAGTCTGCAAACACTTTCTCTGCAGAGTCCCAAAACAGGCGTTTTCAGCCCATTACCGGCATATGGAAGAAACAGCAGTAAGCACAGGGAAATATCTGCTTCTAAATCCAAAACGCAGCTATCTATCAGAACGGTTGTCAATGTGTGCACTCAACTTCCAGAGTTAAACCCGTGTGTGGATTCAGCAGTCTGCAAACATCTTCTCTGCAGAGTCCCAAACCAGGCGTTTTCAGCCCATTACCGGCATATGGAAGAAACAGCAGTAAGCCCAGGGAAATATCTGCTTCTAAATCCAAAACGCAGCTATCTAACAGAACGGTTG
Organism: Aotus nancymaae; assembly: GCF_030222135.1. Lineage (NCBI taxonomy): Eukaryota > Metazoa > Chordata > Mammalia > Primates > Aotidae > Aotus > Aotus nancymaae. The sequence goes on from NW_026988692.1 coordinate 200,145, forward strand.
TCAATGTGTGCACTCAACTTCCAGAGTTAAACCCGTGTTTGGATTCAGCAGTCTGCAAACACTTTCTCTGCAGAGTCCCAAAACAGGCGTTTTCAGCCCATTACCGGCATATGGAAGAAACAGCAGTAAGCACAGGGAAATATCTGCTTCTAAATCCAAAACGCAGCTATCTAACAGAACGGTTGTCAATGTGTGCACTCAACTTCCAGAGTTAAACCCGTGTGTGGATTCAGCAGTCGGCAAACACTTTGTCTGCAGAGTCCCAAAGCAGGCGTTTTCAGCCCATTACCGGCATATGGAAGAAACAGCAGTAAGCCCAGGGAAATATCTGCTTCTAAATCCAAAACGCAGGTATCTAACAGAACGGTTGTCAATGTGTGCACTCAACTTCCAGAGTTAAACCCGTGTGTGGATTCAGCAGTCTGCAAACACTTTCTCTGCAGAGTCCCAAAACAGGCGTTTTCAGCCCATTACCGGCATATGGAAGAAACAGCAGTAAGCACAGGGAAATATCTGCTTCTAAATCCAAAACGCAGCTATCTAACAGAACGGTTGTCAATGTGTGCACTCAACTTCCAGAGTTAAACCCGTGTGTGGATTCAGCAGTCTGCAAACATCTTCTCTGCAGAGTCCCAAACCAGGCGTTTTCAGCCCATTACCGGCATATGGAAGAAACAGCAGTAAGCCCAGGGAAATATCTGCTTCTAAATCCAAAACGCAGCTATCTAACAGAACGGTTGTCAATGTGTGCACTCAACTTCCAGAGTTAAACCCGTGTGTGGATTCAGCAGTCTGCAAACACTTTCTCTGCAGAGTCCCAAAACAGGCGTTTTCAGCTCATTACCGGCATATGGAAGAAACAGCAGTAAGCACAGGGAAATATCTGCTTCTAAATCCAAAACGCAGCTATCTAACAGAACGGTTGTCAATGTGTGCACTCAACTTCCAGAGTTAAACCCGTGTGTGGATTCAGCAGTCTGCAAACACTTTGTCTGCAGAGTCCCAAAAGAGGCGATTTCAGCCCATTACCGGCATATGGAATAAACAGCAGTAAGCACAGGGAAATATCTGCTTCTAAATCCAAAACGCAGCTATCAAACAGAACGGTTGTCAATGTGAGCACTCAACTTGCAGAGTTAAACCCGTGTGTGGATTCAGCAGTCTGCAAACACTTTCTCTGCAGAGTCCCAAAGCAGGCGTTTTCAGCCCATTACCGGCATATGGAAGAAACAGCAGTAAGCCCAGGGAAATATCTGCTTCTAAATCCAAAACGCAGCTATCTAACAGAACGGTTGTCAATGTGTGCACTCAACTTCCAGAGTTAAACCCGTGTGTGGATTCAGCAGTCTGCAAACACTTTCTCTGCAGAGTCCCAAAACAGGCATTTTCAGCCCATTACCGGCATATGGAAGAAACAGCAGTAAGCACAGGGAAATATCTGCTTCTAAATCCAAAACACAGCTATCTAACAGAACGGTTCTCAATGTGTGCACTCAACTTCCAGAGTTAAACCCGTGTGTGGATTCAGCAGTCTGCAAACACTTTCTCTGCCGAGTCCCAAAACAGGCGTTTTCAGCCCATTACCGGCATATGGAAGAAACAGCAGTAAGCACAGGGAAATATCTGCTTCTAAATCCAAAACGCAGCTATCTAACAGAACGGTTGTCAATGTGTGCACTCAACTTCCAGAGTTAAACCCGTGTGTGGATTCAGCAGTCTGCAAACACTTTCTCTGCAGAGTCCCAAAACACGCGTTTTCAGCCCATTACCGGCATATGGAAGAAACAGCAGTAAGCACAGGGAAATATCTGCTTCTAAATCCAAAACGCAGGATCTAACAGAACGGTTGTCAATGTGTGCACTCAACTTCCAGAGTTAAACCCGTGTGTGGATTCAGCAGTCTGCAAACATCTTCTCTGCAGATTCCCAAACCAGGCGTTTTCAGCCCATTACCGGCATATGGAAGAAACAGCAGTAAGCACAGGGAAATATCTGCTTCTAAATCCAAAACGCAGCTATCTAACAGAACGGTTGTCAATGTGTGCACTCAACTTCCAGAGTTAAACCCGTGTGTGGATTCAGCAGTCTGCAAACATCTTCTCTGCAGAGTCCCAAACCAGGCGTTTTCAGCCCATTACCGGCATATGGAAGAAACAGCAGTAAGCACAGGGAAATATCAGCTTCTAAATCCAAAACGCAGCTATCTAACAGAACGGTTGTCAATGTGTGCACTCAACTTCCAGAGTTAAACCCGTGTGTGGATTCAGCAGTCTGCAAACATTTTGTCTGCAGAGTCCCAAAGCAGGCGTTTTCAGCCCATTACCGGCATATGGAAGAAACAGCAGTAAGCCCAGGGAAATATCTGCTTCTAAATCCAAAACGCAGCTATCTAACAGAACGGTTGTCAATGTGTGCACTCAACTTCCAGAGTTAAACGCGTGTGTGGATTCAGCAGTCTGCAAACACTTTCTCTGCAGAGTCCCAAAACAGGCGTTTTCAGCCCATTACCGGCATATGGAAGAAACAGCAGTAAGCACAGGGAAATATCTGCTTCTAAATCCAAAACGCAGCTATCTAACAGAACGGTTGTCAATGTGTGCACTCAACTTCCAGAGTTAAACCCGTGTGTGGATTCAGCAGTCTGCAAACATCTTCTCTGCAGAGTCCCAAACCAGGCGTTTTCAGCCCATTACCGGCATATGGAAGAAACAGCAGGAAGCACAGGGAAATATCTGCTTCTAAATCCAAAACGCAGCTATCTAACAGAACGGTTGTCAATGTGTGCACTCAACTTCCAGAGGTAAACCCGTGTTTGGATTCAGCAGTCTGCAAACACTTTCTCTGCAGAGTCCCAAAACAGGCGTTTTCAGCCCATTACCGGCATATGGAAGAAACAGCAGTAAGCACAGGGAAATATCTGCTTCTAAATCCAAAACGCAGCTATCTAACAGAACGGTTGTCAATGTGTGCACTCAACTTCCAGAGTTAAACCCGTGTGTGGATTCAGCAGTCGGCAAACACTTTGTCTGCAGAGTCCCAAAGCAGGCGTTTTCAGCCCATTACCGGCATATGGAAGAAACAGCAGTAAGCCCAGGGAAATATCTGCTTCTAAATCCAAAACGCAGGTATCTAACAGAACGGTTGTCAATGTGTGCACTCAACTTCCAGAGTTAAACCCGTGTGTGGATTCAGCAGTCTGCAAACACTTTCTCTGCAGAGTCCCAAAACAGGCGTTTTCAGCCCATTACCGGCATATGGAAGAAACAGCAGTAAGCACAGGGAAATATCTGCTTCTAAATCCAAAACGCAGCTATCTAACAGAACGGTTGTCAATGTGTGCACTCAACTTCCAGAGTTAAACCCGTGTGTGGATTCAGCAGTCTGCAAACATCTTCTCTGCAGAGTCCCAAACCAAGCGTTTTCAGCCCATTACCGGCATATGGAAGAAACAGCAGTAAGCCCAGGGAAATATCTGCTTCTAAATCCAAAACGCAGCTATCTAACAGAACGGTTGTCAATGTGTGCACTCAACTTCCAGAGTTAAACCCGTGTGTGGATTCAGCAGTCTGCAAACACTTTCTCTGCAGAGTCCCAAAACAGGCGTTTTCAGCCCATTACCGGCATATGGAAGAAACAGCAGTAAGCACAGGGAAATATCTGCTTCTAAATCCAAAACGCAGCTATCTAACAGAACGGTTGTCAATGTGTGCACTCAACTTCCAGAGTTAAACCCGTGTGTGGATTCAGCAGTCTGCAAACACTTTGTCTGCAGAGTCCCAAAAGAGGCGATTTCAGCCCATTACCGGCATATGGAAAAAACAGCAGTAAGCACAGGGAAATATCTGCTTCTAAATCCAAAACGCAGCTATCAAACAGAACGGTTGTCAATGTGAGCACTCAACTTGCAGAGTTAAACCCGTGTGTGGATTCAGCAGTCTGCAAACACTTTCTCTGCAGAGTCCCAAAGCAGGCGTTTTCAGCCCATTACCGGCATATGGAAGAAACTGCAGTAAGCACAGGGAAATATCTGCTTCTAAATCCAAAACGCAGCTATCTAACAGAACGGTTGTCAATGTGTGCACTCAACTTCCAGAGTTAAACCCGTGTGTGGATTCAGCAGTCTGCAAACACTTTCTCTGCAGAGTCCCAAAACAGGCATTTTCAGCCCATTACCGGCATATGGAAGAAACAGCAGTAAGCACAGGGAAATATCTGCTTCTAAATCCAAAACACAGCTATCTAACAGAACGGTTCTCAATGTGTGCACTCAACTTCCAGAGTTAAACCCGTGTGTGGATTCAGCAGTCTGCAAACACTTTCTCTGCAGAGTCCCAAAACAGGCGTTTTCAGCCCGTTACCGGCATATGGAAGAAACTGCAGTAAGCACAGGGAAATATCTGCTTCTAAATCCAAAACGCAGCTATCTAACAGAACGGTTGTCAATGTGTGCACTCAACTTCCAGAGTTAAACCCGTGTGTGGATTCAGCAGTCTGCAAACACTTTCTCTGCAGAGTCCCAAAACAGGCGTTTCAGCCCATTACCGGCATATGGAAGAAACAGCAGTAAGCACAGGGAAATATCTGCTTCTAAATCCAAAACGCAGCTATCTAACAGAACGGTTGTCAATGTGTGCACTCAACTTCCAGAGTTAAACCCGTGTGTGGATTCAGCAGTCTGCAAACACTTTCTCTGCAGAGTCCCAAAACAGGCGTTTTCAGCCCATTACCGGCATATGGAAGAAACTGCAGTAAGCACAGGGAAATATCTGCTTCTAAATCCAAAACGCAGCTATCTAACAGAACGGTTGTCAATGTGTGCACTCAACTTCCAGAGTTAAACCCGTGTGTGGATTCAGCAGTCTGCAAACATCTCTGCAGGGTCCGAAACCAGGCGTTTTCAGCCCATTACCGGCATATGGAAGAAACAGCAGTAAGCCCAGGGAAATATCTGCTTCTAAATCCAAAACGCAGCTATCTAACAGAACGGTTGTCAATGTGTGCACTCAACTTCCAGAGTTAAACCTGTGTGTGGATTCAGCAGTCTGCAAACATTTTGTCTGCAGAGTCCCAAAGCAGGCGTTTTCAGCCCATTACCGGCATATGGAAGAAACAGCAGTAAGCACAGGGAAATATCTGCTTCTAAATCCAAAACGCAGCTATCTAACAGAACGGTTGTCAATGTGTGCACTCAACTTCCAGAGTTAAACGCGTGTGTGGATTCAGCAGTCTGCAAACACTTTCTCTGCAGAGTCCCAAAACAGGCGTTTTCAGCCCATTACCGGCATATGGAAGAAACAGCAGTAAGCCCAGGGAAATATCTGCTTCTAAATCCAAAACGCAGCTATCTAACAGAACGGTTGTCAATGTGTGCACTCAACTTCCAGAGTTAAACCGGTGTGTGGATTCAGCAGTCTGCAAACACTTTCTCTGCCGAGTCCCAAAACAGGCATTTTCAGCCCATTACCGGCATATGGAAGAAACAGCAGTAAGTACAGGGAAATATCTGCTTCTAAATCCAAAACACAGCTATCTAACAGAACGGTTCTCAATGTGTGCACTCAACTTCCAGAGTTAAACCCGTGTGTGGATTCAGCAGTCTGCAAACACTTTCTCTGCAGAGTCCCAAAACAGGCGTTTTCAGCCCGTTACCGGCATATGGAAGAAACTGCAGTAAGCACAGGGAAATATCTGCTTCTAAATCCAAAACGCAGCTATCTAACAGAACGGTTGTCAATGTGTGCACTCAACTTCCAGAGTTAAACCCGTGTGTGGATTCAGCAGTCTGCAAACACTTTCTCTGCAGAGTCCCAAAACAGGCGTTTCAGCCCATTACCGGCATATGGAAGAAACAGCAGTAAGCACAGGGAAATATCTGCTTCTAAATCCAAAACGCAGCTATCTAACAGAACGGTTGTCAATGTGTGCACTCAACTTCCAGAGTTAAACCCGTGGGTGGATTCAGCAGTCTGCAAACACTTTCTCTGCAGAGTCCCAAAACAGGCGTTTTCAGCCCATTACCGGCATATGGAAGAAACTGCAGTAAGCACAGGGAAATATCTGCTTCTAAATCCAAAACGCAGCTATCTAACAGAACGGTTGTCAATGTGTGCACTCAACTTCCAGAGTTAAACCCGTGTGTGGATTCAGCAGTCTGCAAACATCTCTGCAGGGTCCGAAACCAGGCGTTTTCAGCCCATTACCGGCATATGGAAGAAACAGCAGTAAGCCCAGGGAAATATCTGCTTCTAAATCCAAAACGCAGCTATCTAACAGAACGGTTGTCAATGTGTGCACTCAACTTGCAGAGTTAAACCCGTGTGTGGATTCAGCAGTCTGCAAACACTTTCTCTGCAGAGTCCCAAAACAGGCGTTTTCAGCCCATTACCGGCATATGGAAGAAACAGCAGTAAGCCCAGGGAAATATCTGCTTCTAAATCCAAAATGCAGCTATCTAACAGAACGGTTGTCAATGTGTGCACTCAACTTCTAGAGTTAAACCCGTGTGTGGATTCAGCAGTCTGCAAACACTTTCTCTGCCGAGTCCCAAAACAGGCGTTTTCAGCCCATTACCGGCATATGGAAGAAACAGCAGTAAGCACAGGGAAATATCTGCTTCTAAATCCAAAACGCAGCTATCTAACAGAACGGTTGTCAATGTGTGCACTCAACTTCCAGAGTTAAACCCGTGTGTGGATTCAGCAGTCTGCAAACACTTTCTCTGCAGAGTCCCAAAACACGCGTTTTCAGCCCATTACCGGCATATGGAAGAAACAGCAGTAAGCACAGGGAAATATCTGCTTCTAAATCCAAAACGCAGCTATCTAACAGAACGGTTGTCAATGTGTGCACTCAACTTCCAGAGTTAAACCCGTGTGTGGATTCAGCAGTCTGCAAACATCTTCTCTGCAGAGTCCCAAACCAGGCGTTTTCAGCCCATTACCGGCATATGGAAGAAACAGCAGTAAGCCCAGGGAAATATCTGCTTCTAAATCCAAAACGCAGCTATCTAACAGAACGGTTGTCAATGTGTGCACTCAACTTCCAGAGTTAAACCCGTGTGTGGATTCAGCAGTCTGCAAACACTTTCTCTGCAGAGTCCCAAAACAGGCGTTTTCAGCCCATTACCGGCATATGGAAGAAACAGCAGTAAGCACAGGGAAATATCTGCTTCTAAATCCAAAACGCAGCTATCTAACAGAACGGTTGTCAATGTGTGCACTCAACTTCCAGAGTTAAACCCGTGTGTGGATTCAGCAGTCTGCAAACACTTTCTCTGCAGAGTCCCAAAACAGGCGTTTTCAGCCCATTACCGGCATATGGAAGAAACTGCAGTAAGCACAGGGAAATATCTGCTTCTAAATCCAAAACGCAGCTATCTAACAGAACGGTTGTCAATGTGTGCACTCAACTTCCAGAGTTAAACCCGTGTGTGGATTCAGCAGTCTGCAAACATCTCTGCAGGGTCCGAAACCAGGCGTTTTCAGCCCATTACCGGCATATGGAAGAAACAGCAGTAAGCCCAGGGAAATATCTGCTTCTAAATCCAAAACGCAGCTATCTAACAGAACGGTTGTCAATGTGTGCACTCAACTTGAAGAGTTAAACCCGTGTGTGGATTCAGCAGTCTGCAAACACTTTCTCTGCAGAGTCCCAAAACAGGCGTTTTCAGCCCATTACCGGCATATGGAAGAAACAGCAGTAAGCCCAGGGAAATATCTGCTTCTAAATCCAAAATGCAGCTATCTAACAGAACGGTTGTCAATGTGTGCACTCAACTTCTAGAGTTAAACCCGTGTGTGGATTCAGCAGTCTGCAAACACTTTCTCTGCCGAGTCCCAAAACAGGCGTTTTCAGCCCATTACCGGCATATGGAAGAAACAGCAGTAAGCACAGGGAAATATCTGCTTCTAAATCCAAAACGCAGCTATCTAACAGAACGGTTGTCAATGTGTGCACTCAACTTCCAGAGTTAAACCCGTGTGTGGATTCAGCAGTCTGCAAACACTTTCTCTGCAGAGTCCCAAAACACGCGTTTTCAGCCCATTACCGGCATAAGGAAGAAACAGCAGTAAGCACAGGGAAATATCTGCTTCTAAATCCAAAACGCAGCTATCTAACAGAACGGTTGTCAATGTGTGCACTCAACTTCCAGAGTTAAACCCGTGTGTGGATTCAGCAGTCTGCAAACACTTTGTCTGCAGAGTCCCAAACCAGGCGTTTTCAGCCCATTACCGGCATATGGAAGAAACAGCAGTAAGCCCAGGGAAATATCTGCTTCTAAATCCAAAACGCAGCTATCTAACAGAACGGTTGTCAATGTGTGCACTCAACTTCCAGAGTTAAACCCGTGTGTGGATTCAGCAGTCTGCAAACACTTTCTCTACAGAGTCCCAAAACAGGCGTTTTCAGCCCATTACCGGCATATGGAAGAAACAGCAGTAAGCACAGGGAAATATCTGCTTCTAAATCCAAAACGCAGCTATCTAACAGAACGGTTGTCAATGTGTGCACTCAACTTCCAGAGTTAAACCCGTGTGTGGATTCAGCAGTCTGCAAACACTTTCTCTGCAGAGTCCCAAAACAGGCGTTTTCAGCCCATTACCGGCATATGGAAGAAACAGCAGTAAGCACAGGGAAATATCTGCTTCTAAATCCAAAACGCAGCTATCTAACAGAACGGTTGTCAATGTGTGCACTCAACTTCCAGAGTTAAACCCGTGTGTGGATTCAGCAGTCTGCAAACACTTTCTCTGCAGAGTCCCAAAACAGGCGTTTTCAGCCCATTACCGGCATATGGAAGAAACTGCAGTAAGCACAGGGAAATATCTGCTTCTAAATCCAAAACGCAGCTATCTAACAGAACGGTTGTCAATGTGTGCACTCAACTTCCAGAGTTAAACCCGTGTGTGGATTCAGCAGTCTGCAAACATCTTCTCTGCAGAGTCCCAAACCAGGCGTTTTCAGCCCATTACCGGCATATGGAAGAAACAGCAGTAAGCACAGGGAAATATCTGCTTCTAAATCCAAAACGCAGTTATCTAACAGAACGGTTGTCAATGTGTGCACTCAACTTCCAGAGTTAAACCCGTGTGTGGATTCAGCAGTCTGCAAACATCTTCTCTGCAGAGTCCCAAACCAGGCGTTTTCAGCCCATTACCGGCATATGGAAGAAACAGCAGTAAGCCCAGGGAAATATCTGCTTCTAAATCCAAAACGCAGCTATCTAACAGAACGGTTGTCAATGTGTGCACTCAACTTCCAGAGTTAAACCCGTGTGTGGATTCAGCAGTCTGCAAACACTTTCTCTGCAGAGTCCCAAAACAGGCGTTTTCAGCCCATTACCGGCATATGGAAGAAACAGCAGTAAGCACAGGGAAATATCTGCTTCTAAATCCAAAACGCAGCTATCTAACAGAACGGTTGTCAATGTGTGCACTCAACTTCCAGAGTTAAACCCGTGTGTGGATTCAGCAGTCTGCAAACACTTTCTCTGCAGAGTCCCAAACCAGGCGTTTTCAGCCCATTACCGGCATATGGAAGAAACAGCAGTAAGCACAGGGAAATATCTGCTTCTAAATCCAAAACGCAGCTATCTAACAGAACGGTTGTCAATGTGTGCACTCAACTTCCAGAGATAAACCCGTGTGTGGATTCAGCAGTCTGCAAACACTTTCTCTGCAGAGTCCCAAAACAGGCGTTTTCAGCCCATTACCGGCATATGGAAGAAACAGCAGTAAGCACAGGGAAATATCTGCTTCTAAATCCAAAACGCAGCTATCTAACAGAACGGTTGTCAATGTGTGCACTCAACTTCCAGAGTTAAACCCGTGTGTGGATTCAGCAGTCTGCAAACGTCTTCTCTGCAGAGTACCAAACCAGGCGTTTTCAGCCCATTACCGGCATATGGAAGAAACAGCAGTAAGCCCAGGGAAATATCTGCTTCTAAATCCAAAACGCAGCTATCTAACAGAACGGTTGTCAATGTGTGCACTCAACTTCCAGAGTTAAACCCGTGTGTGGATTCAGCAGTCTGCAAACACTTTCTCTGCAGAGTCCCAAAACAGGCGTTTTCAGCCCATTACCGGCATATTGAAGAAACAGCAGTAAGCACAGGGAAATATCTGCTTCTAAATCCAAAACGCAGCTATCTAACAGAACGGTTGTCAATGTGTGCACTCAACTTCCAGAGTTAAACCCGTGTGTGGATTCAGCAGTCTGCAAACATCTTCTCTGCAGAGTCCCAAACCAGGCGTTTTCAGCCCATTACCGGCATATGGAAGAAACAGCAGTAAGCCCAGGGAAATATCTGCTTCTAAATCCAAAACGCAGCTATCTAACAGAACGGTTGTCAATGTGTGCACTCAACTTCCAGAGTTAAACCCGTGTGTGGATTCAGCAGTCTGCAAACACTTTCTCTGCAGAGTGCCAAAGCAGGCGTTTTCAGCCCATTACCGGCATATGGAAGAAACAGCAGTAAGCACAGGGAAATATCTGCTTCTAAATCCAAAACGCAGCTATCTAACAGAACGGTTGTCAATGTGTGCACTCAACTTCCAGAGTTAAACCCGTGTGTGGATTCAGCAGTCTGCAAACACTTTCTCTGCAGAGTCCCAAAACAGGCGTTTTCAGCCCATTACCGGCATATGGAAGAAACAGCAGCAAGCACAGGGAAATATCTGCTTCTAAATCCAAAACGCAGCTATCTAACAGAACGGTTGTCAATGTGTGCACTCAACTTCCAGAGTTAAACCCGTGTGTGGATTCAGCAGTCTGCAAACATCTTCTCTGCAGATTCCCAAACCAGGCGTTTTCAGCCCATTACCGGCATATGGAAGAAACAGCAGTAAGCACAGGGAAATATCTGCTTCTAAATCCAAAACGCAGCTATCTAACAGAACGGTTGTCAATGTGTGCACTCAACTTCCAGAGTTAAACCCGTGTGTGGATTCAGCAGTCTGCAAACATCTTCTCTGCAGAGTCCCAAACCAGGCGTTTTCAGCCCATTACCGGCATATGGAAGAAACAGCAGTAAGCACAGGGAAATATCTGCTTCTAAATCCAAAACGCAGCTATCTAACAGAACGGTTGTCAATGTGTTCACTCAACTTCCAGAGTTAAACCCGTGTGTGGATTCAGCAGTCTGCAAACATTTTGTCTGCAGAGTCCCAAAGCAGGCGTTTTCAGCCCATTACCGGCATATGGAAGAAACAGCAGTAAGCCCAGGGAAATATCTGCTTCTAAATCCAAAACGCAGCTATCTAACAGAACGGTTGTCAATGTGTGCACTCAACTTCCAGAGTTAAACGCGTGTGTGGATTCAGCAGTCTGCAAACACTTTCTCTGCAGAGTCCCAAAACAGGCGTTTTCAGCCCATTACCGGCATATGGAAGAAACAGCAGTAAGCACAGGGAAATATCTGCTTCTAAATCCAAAATGCAGCTATCTAACAGAACGGTTGTCAATGTGTGCACTCAACTTCCAGAGTTAAACCCGTGTGTGGATTCAGCAGTCTGCAAACATCTTCTCTGCAGAGTCCCAAACCAGGCGTTTTCAGCCCATTACCGGCTTATGGAAGAAACAGCAGTAAGCCCAGGGAAATATCTGCTTCTAAATCCAAAACGCAGCTATCTAACAGAACGGTTGTCAATGTGTGCACTCAACTTCCAGAGTTAAACCCGTGTTTGGATTCAGCAGTCTGCAAACACTTTCTCTGCAGAGTCCCAAAACAGGCGTTTTCAGCCCATTACCGGCATATGGAAGAAACAGCAGTAAGCACAGGGAAATATCTGCTTCTAAATCCAAAACGCAGCTATCTAACAGAACGGTTGTCAATGCGTGCACTCAACTTCCAGAGTTAAACCCGTGTGTGGATTCAGCAGTCGGCAAACACTTTGTCTGCAGAGTCCCAAAGCAGGCGTTTTCAGCCCATTACCGGCTTATGGAAGAAACAGCAGTAAGCCCAGGGAAATATCTGCTTCTAAATCCAAAACGCAGGTATCTAACAGAACGGTTGTCAATGTGTGCCCTCAACTTCCAGAGTTAAACCCGTGTGTGGATTCAGCAGTCTGCAAACACTTTCTCTGCAGAGTCCCAAAACAGGCGTTTTCAGCCCATTACCGGCATATGGAAGAAACAGCAGTAAGCACAGGGAAATATCTGCTTCTAAATCCAAAACGCAGCTATCTAACAGAACGGTTGTCAATGTGTGCACTCAACTTCCAGAGTTAAACCCGTGTGTGGATTCAGCAGTCTGCAAACATCTTCTCTGCAGAGTCCCAAACCAGGCGTTTTCAGCCCATTACCGGCATATGGAAGAAACAGCAGTAAGCCCAGGGAAATATCTGCTTCTAAATCCAAAACGCAGCTATCTAACAGAACGGTTGTCAATGTGTGCACTCAACTTCCAGAGTTAAACCCGTGTGTGGATTCAGCAGTCTGCAAACACTTTCTCTGCAGAGTCCCAAAACAGGCGTTTTCAGCCCATTACCGGCATATGGAAGAAACAGCAGTAAGCACAGGGAAATATCTGCTTCTAAATCCAAAACGCAGCTATCTAACAGAACGGTTGTCAATGTGTGCACTCAACTTCCAGAGTTAAACCCGTGTGTGGATTCAGCAGTCTGCAAACACTTTGTCTGCAGAGTCCCAAAAGAGGCGATTTCAGCCCATTACCGGCATATGGAAAAAACAGCAGTAAGCACAGGGAAATATCTGCTTCTAAATCCAAAACGCAGCTATCAAACAGAACGGTTGTCAATGTGAGCACTCAACTTGCAGAGTTAAACCCGTGTGTGGATTCAGCAGTCTGCAAACACTTTCTCTGCAGAGTCCCAAAGCAGGCGTTTTCAGCCCATTACCGGCATATGGAAGAAACAGCAGTAAGCCCAGGGAAATATCTGCTTCTAAATCCAAAACGCAGCTATCTAACAGAACGGTTGTCAATGTGTGCACTCAACTTCCAGAGTTAAACCCGTGTGTGGATTCAGCAGTCTGCAAACACTTTCTCTGCAGAGTCCCAAAACAGGCATTTTCAGCCCATTACCGGCATATGGAAGAAACAGCAGTAAGCACAGGGAAATATCTGCTTCTATATCCAAAACACAGCTATCTAACAGAACGGTTCTCAATGTGTGCACTCAACTTCCAGAGTTAAACCCGTGTGTGGATTCAGCAGTCTGCAAACACTTTCTCTGCAGAGTCCCAAAACAGGCGTTTTCAGCCCGTTACCGGCATATGGAAGAAACTGCAGTAAGCACAGGGAAATATCTGCTTCTAAATCCAAAACGCAGCTATCTAACAGAACGGTTGTCAATGTGTGCACTCAACTTCCAGAGTTAAACCCGTGTGTGGATTCAGCAGTCTGCAAACACTTTCTCTGCAGAGTCCCAAAACAGGCGTTTCAGCCCATTACCGGCATATGGAAGAAACAGCAGTAAGCACAGGGAAATATCTGCTTCTAAATCCAAAACGCAGCTATCTAACAGAACGGTTGTCAATGTGTGCACTCAACTTCCAGAGTTAAACCCGTGTGTGGATTCAGCAGTCTGCAAACACTTTCTCTGCAGGGTCCGAAACCAGGCGTTTTCAGCCCATTACCGGCATATGGAAGAAACAGCAGTAAGCACAGGGAAATATCTGCTTCTAAATCCAAAACGCAGCTATCTAACAGAACGGTTGTCAATGTGTGCACTCAACTTCCAGAGTTAAACCCGTGTGTGGATTCAGCAGTCTGCAAACATTTTGTCTGCAGAGTCCCAAAGCAGGCGTTTTCAGCCCATTACCGGCATATGGAAGAAACAGCAGTAAGCCCAGGGAAATATCTGCTTCTAAATCCAAAACGCAGCTATCTAACAGAACGGTTGTCAATGTGTGCACTCAACTTCCAGAGTTAAACGCGTGTGTGGATTCAGCAGTCTGCAAACACTTTCTATGCAGAGTCCCAAAACAGGCGTTTTCAGCCCATTACCGGCATATGGAAGAAACAGCAGTAAGCACAGGGAAATATCTGCTTCTAAATCCAAAACGCAGCTATCTAACAGAACGGTTGTCAATGTGTGCACTCAACTTCCAGAGTTAAACCCGTGTGTGGATTCAGCAGTCTGCAAACATCTTCTCTGCAGAGTCCCAAACCAGGCGTTTTCAGCCCATTACCGGCATATGGAAGAAACAGCAGTAAGCCCAGGGAAATATCTGCTTCTAAATCCAAAACGCAGCTATCTAACAGAACGGTTGTCAATGTGTGCACTCAACTTCCAGAGTTAAACCCGTGTTTGGATTCAGCAGTCTGCAAACACTTTCTCTGCAGAGTCCCAAAACAGGCGTTTTCAGCCCATTACCGGCATATGGAAGAAACAGCAGTAAGCACAGGGAAATATCTGCTTCTAAATCCAAAACGCAGCTATCTAACAGAACGGTTGTCAATGTGTGCACTCAACTTCCAGAGTTAAACCCGTGTGTGGATTCAGCAGTCGGCAAACACTTTGTCTGCAGAGTCCCAAAGCAGGCGTTTTCAGCCCATTACCGGCATATGGAAGAAACAGCAGTAAGCCCAGGGAAATATCTGCTTCTAAATCCAAAACGCAGGTATCTAACAGAACGGTTGTCAATGTGTGCACTCAACTTCCAGAGTTAAACCCGTGTGTGGATTCAGCAGTCTGCAAACACTTTCTCTGCAGAGTCCCAAAACAGGCGTTTTCAGCCCATTACCGGCATATGGAAGAAACAGCAGTAAGCACAGGGAAATATCTGCTTCTAAATCCAAAACGCAGCTATCTAACAGAACGGTTGTCAATGTGTGCACTCAACTTCCAGAGTTAAACCCGTGTGTGGATTCAGCAGTCTGCAAACATCTTCTCTGCAGAGTCCCAAACCAGGCGTTTTCAGCCCATTACCGGCATATGGAAGAAACAGCAGTAAGCCCAGGGAAATATCTGCTTCTAAATCCAAAACGCAGCTATCTAACAGAACGGTTGTCAATGTGTGCACTCAACTTCCAGAGTTAAACCCGTGTGTGGATTCAGCAGTCTGCAAACACTTTCTCTGCAGAGTCCCAAAACAGGCGTTTTCAGCCCATTACCGGCATATGGAAGAAACAGCAGTAAGCACAGGGAAATATCTGCTTCTAAATCCAAAACGCAGCTATCTAACAGAACGGTTGTCAATGTGTGCACTCAACTTCCAGAGTTAAACCCGTGTGTGGATTCAGCAGTCTGCAAACACTTTGTCTGCAGAGTCCCAAAAGAGGCGATTTCAGCCCATTACCGGCATATGGAAGAAACAGCAGTAAGCACAGGGAAATATCTGCTTCTAAATCCAAAACGCAGCTATCAAACAGAACGGTTGTCAATGTGAGCACTCAACTTGCAGAGTTAAACCCGTGTGTGGATTCAGCAGTCTGCAAACACTTTCTCTGCAGAGTCCCAAAGCAGGCGTTTTCAGCCCATTACCGGCATATGGAAGAAACAGCAGTAAGCCCAGGGAAATATCTGCTTCTAAATCCAAAACGCAGCTATCTAACAGAACGGTTGTCAATGTGTGCACTCAACTTCCAGAGTTAAACCCGTGTGTGGATTCAGCAGTCTGCAAACACTTTCTCTGCAGAGTCCCAAAACAGGCATTTTCAGCCCATTACCGGCATATGGAAGAAACAGCAGTAAGCACAGGGAAATATCTGCTTCTAAATCCAAAACACAGCTATCTAACAGAACGGTTCTCAATGTGTGCACTCAACTTCCAGAGTTAAACCCGTGTGTGGATTCAGCAGTCTGCAAACACTTTCTCTGCAGAGTCCCAAAACAGGCGTTTTCAGCCCGTTACCGGCATATGGAAGAAACTGCAGTAAGCACAGGGAAATATCTGCTTCTAAATCCAAAACGCAGCTATCTAACAGAACGGTTGTCAATGTGTGCACTCAACTTCCAGAGTTAAACCCGTGTGTGGATTCAGCAGTCGGCAAACACTTTGTCTGCAGAGTCCCAAAGCAGGCGTTTTCAGCCCATTACCGGCATATGGAAGAAACAGCAGTAAGCCCAGGGAAATATCTGCTTCTAAATCCAAAACGCAGGTATCTAACAGAACGGTTGTCAATGTGTGCACTCAACTTCCAGAGTTAAACCCGTGTGTGGATTCAGCAGTCTGCAAACACTTTCTCTGCAGAGTCCCAAAACAGGCGTTTTCAGCCCATTACCGGCATATGGAAGAAACAGCAGTAAGCACAGGGAAATATCTGCTTCTAAATCCAAAACGCAGCTATCTAACAGAACGGTTGTCAATGTGTGCACTCAACTTCCAGAGTTAAACCCGTGTGTGGATTCAGCAGTCTGCAAACATCTTCTCTGCAGAGTCCCAAACCAGGCGTTTTCAGCCCATTACCGGCATATGGAAGAAACAGCAGTAAGCCCAGGGAAATATCTGCTTCTAAATCCAAAACGCAGCTATCTAACAGAACGGTTGTCAATGTGTGCACTCAACTTCCAGAGTTAAACCCGTGTGTGGATTCAGCAGTCTGCAAACACTTTCTCTGCAGAGTCCCAAAACAGGCGTTTTCAGCCCATTACCGGCATATGGAAGAAACAGCAGTAAGCACAGGGAAATATCTGCTTCTAAATCCAAAACGCAGCTATCTAACAGAACGGTTGTCAATGTGTGCACTCAACTTCCAGAGTTAAACCCGTGTGTGGATTCAGCAGTCTGCAAACACTTTGTCTGCAGAGTCCCAAAAGAGGCGATTTCAGCCCATTACCGGCATATGGAAAAAACAGCAGTAAGCACAGGGAAATATCTGCTTCTAAATCCAAAACGCAGCTATCAAACAGAACGGTTGTCAATGTGAGCACTCAACTTGCAGAGTTAAACCCGTGTGTAGATTCAGCAGTCTGCAAACACTTTCTCTGCAGAGTCCCAAAGCAGGCGTTTTCAGCCCATTACCGGCATATGGAAGAAACTGCAGTAAGCACAGGGAAATATCTGCTTCTAAATCCAAAACGCAGCTATCTAACAGAACGGTTCTCAATGTGTGCACTCAACTTCCAGAGTTAAACCCGTGTGTGGATTCAGCAGTCTGCAAACACTTTCTCTGCAGAGTCCCAAAACAGGCGTTTTCAGCCCGTTACCGGCATATGGAAGAAACTGCAGTAAGCACAGGGAAATATCTGCTTCTAAATCCAAAACGCAGCTATCTAACAGAACGGTTGTCAATGTGTGCACTCAACTTCCAGAGTTAAACCCGTGTGTGGATTCAGCAGTCTGCAAACACTTTCTCTGCAGAGTCCCAAAACAGGCGTTTCAGCCCATTACCGGCATATGGAAGAAACAGCAGTAAGCACAGGGAAATATCTGCTTCTAAATCCAAAACGCAGCTATCTAACAGAACGGTTGTCAATGTGTGCACTCAACTTCCAGAGTTAAACCCGTGTGTGGATTCAGCAGTCTGCAAACACTTTCTCTGCAGAGTCCCAAAACAGGCGTTTTCAGCCCATTACCGGCATATGGAAGAAACTGCAGTAAGCACAGGGAAATATCTGCTTCTAAATCCAAAACGCAGCTATCTAACAGAACGGTTGTCAATGTGTGCACTCAACTTCCAGAGTTAAACCCGTGTGTGGATTCAGCAGTCTGCAAACACTTTCTCTGCAGAGTCCCAAAACAGGCGTTTTCAGCCCATTACCGGCATATGGAAGAAACAGCAGTAAGCACAGGGAAATATCTGCTTCTAAATCCAAAACGCAGCTATCTAACAGAACGGTTGTCAATGTGTGCACTCAACTTCCAGAGTTAAACCCGTGTGTGGATTCAGCAGTCTGCAAACACTTTGTCTGCAGAGTCCCAAAAGAGGCGATTTCAGCCCATTACCGGCATATGGAAAAAACAGCAGTAAGCACAGGGAAATATCTGCTTCTAAATCCAAAACGCAGCTATCAAACAGAACGGTTGTCAATGTGAGCACTCAACTTGCAGAGTTAAACCCGTGTGTGGATTCAGCAGTCTGCAAACACTTTCTCTGCAGAGTCCCAAAGCAGGCGTTTTCAGCCCATTACCGGCATATGGAAGAAACAGCAGTAAGCCCAGGGAAATATCTGCTTCTAAATCCAAAACGCAGCTATCTAACAGAACGGTTGTCAATGTGTGCACTCAACTTCCAGAGTTAAACCCGTGTGTGGATTCAGCAGTCTGCAAACACTTTCTCTGCAGAGTCCCAAAACAGGCATTTTCAGCCCATTACCGGCATATGGAAGAAACAGCAGTAAGCACAGGGAAATATCTGCTTCTATATCCAAAACACAGCTATCTAACAGAACGGTTCTCAATGTGTGCACTCAACTTCCAGAGTTAAACCCGTGTGTGGATTCAGCAGTCTGCAAACACTTTCTCTGCAGAGTCCCAAAACAGGCGTTTTCAGCCCGTTACCGGCATATGGAAGAAACTGCAGTAAGCACAGGGAAATATCTGCTTCTAAATCCAAAACGCAGCTATCTAACAGAACGGTTGTCAATGTGTGCACTCAACTTCCAGAGTTAAACCCGTGTGTGGATTCAGCAGTCTGCAAACACTTTCTCTGCAGAGTCCCAAAACAGGCGTTTCAGCCCATTACCGGCATATGGAAGAAACAGCAGTAAGCACAGGGAAATATCTGCTTCTAAATCCAAAACGCAGCTATCTAACAGAACGGTTGTCAATGTGTGCACTCAACTTCCAGAGTTAAACCCGTGTGTGGATTCAGCAGTCTGCAAACACTTTCTCTGCAGAGTCCCAAAACAGGCGTTTTCAGCCCATTACCGGCATATGGAAGAAACTGCAGTAAGCACAGGGAAATATCTGCTTCTAAATCCAAAACGCAGCTATCTAACAGAACGGTTGTCAATGTGTGCACTCAACTTCCAGAGTTAAACCCGTGTGTGGATTCAGCAGTCTGCAAACATCTCTGCAGGGTCCGAAACCAGGCGTTTTCAGCCCATTACCGGCATATGGAAGAAACAGCAGTAAACCCAGGGAAATATCTGCTTCTAAATCCAAAACGCAGCTATCTAACAGAACGGTTGTCAATGTGTGCACTCAACTTCCAGAGTTAAACCCGTGTGTGGATTCAGCAGTCTGCAAACATTTTGTCTGCAGAGTCCCAAAGCAGGCGTTTTCAGCCCATTACCGGCATATGGAAGAAACAGCAGTAAGCCCAGGGAAATATCTGCTTCTAAATCCAAAACGCAGCTATCTAACAGAACGGTTGTCAATGTGTGCACTCAACTTCCAGAGTTAAACGCGTGTGTGGATTCAGCAGTCTGCAAACACTTTCTATGCAGAGTCCCAAAACAGGCGTTTTCAGCCCATTACCGGCATATGGAAGAAACAGCAGTAAGCACAGGGAAATATCTGCTTCTAAATCCAAAACGCAGCTATCTAACAGAACGGTTGTCAATGTGTGCACTCAACTTCCAGAGTTAAACCCGTGTGTGGATTCAGCAGTCTGCAAACATCTTCTCTGCAGAGTCCCAAACCAGGCGTTTTCAGCCCATTACCGGCATATGGAAGAAACAGCAGTAAGCCCAGGGAAATATCTGCTTCTAAATCCAAAACGCAGCTATCTAACAGAACGGTTGTCAATGTGTGCACTCAACTTCCAGAGTTAAACCCGTGTTTGGATTCAGCAGTCTGCAAACACTTTCTCTGCAGAGTCCCAAAACAGGCGTTTTCAGCCCATTACCGGCATATGGAAGAAACAGCAGTAAGCACAGGGAAATATCTGCTTCTAAAATCAAAACGCAGCTATCTAACAGAACGGTTGTCAATGTGTGCACTCAACTTCCAGAGTTAAACCCGTGTGTGGATTCAGCAGTCGGCAAACACTTTGTCTGCAGAGTCCCAAAGCAGGCGTTTTCAGCCCATTACCGGCATATGGAAGAAACAGCAGTAAGCCCAGGGAAATATCTGCTTCTAAATCCAAAACGCAGGTATCTAACAGAACGGTTGTCAATGTGTGCACTCAACTTCCAGAGTTAAACCCGTGTGTGGTTTCAGCAGTCTGCAAACACTTTCTCTGCAGAGTCCCAAAACAGGCGTTTTCAGCCCATTACCGGCATATGGAAGAAACAGCAGTAAGCACAGGGAAATATCTGCTTCTAAATCCAAAACGCAGCTATCTAACAGAACGGTTGTCAATGTGTGCACTCAACTTCCAGAGTTAAACCCGTGTGTGGATTCAGCAGTCTGCAAACATCTTCTCTGCAGAGTCCCAAACCAGGCGTTTTCAGCCCATTACCGGCATATGGAAGAAACAGCAGTAAGCCCAGGGAAATATCTGCTTCTAAATCCAAAACGCAGCTATCTAACAGAACGGTTGTCAATGTGTGCACTCAACTTCCAGAGTTAAACCCGTGTGTGGATTCAGCAGTCTGCAAACACTTTCTCTGCAGAGTCCCAAAACAGGCGTTTTCAGCCCATTACCGGCATATGGAAGAAACAGCAGTAAGCACAGGGAAATATCTGCTTCTAAATCCAAAACGCAGCTATCTAACAGAACGGTTGTCAATGTGTGCACTCAACTTCCAGAGTTAAACCCGTGTGTGGATTCAGCAGTCTGCAAACACTTTGTCTGCAGAGTCCCAAAAGAGGCGATTTCAGCCCATTACCGGCATATGGAAGAAACAGCAGTAAGCACAGGGAAATATCTGCTTCTAAATCCAAAACGCAGCTATCAAACAGAACGGTTGTCAATGTGAGCACTCAACTTGCAGAGTTAAACCCGTGTGTGGATTCAGCAGTCTGCAAACACTTTCTCTGCAGAGTCCCAAAGCAGGCGTTTTCAGCCCATTACCGGCATATGGAAGAAACAGCAGTAAGCCCAGGGAAATATCTGCTTCTAAATCCAAAACGCAGCTATCTAACAGAACGGTTGTCAATGTGTGCACTCAACTTCCAGAGTTAAACCCGTGTGTGGATTCAGCAGTCTGCAAACACTTTCTCTGCAGAGTCCCAAAACAGGCATTTTCAGCCCATTACCGGCATATGGAAGAAACAGCAGTAAGCACAGGGAAATATCTGCTTCTAAATCCAAAACACAGCTATCTAACAGAACGGTTCTCAATGTGTGCACTCAACTTCCAGAGTTAAACCCGTGTGTGGATTCAGCAGTCTGCAAACACTTTCTCTGCAGAGTCCCAAAACAGGCGTTTTCAGCCCGTTACCGGCATATGGAAGAAACTGCAGTAAGCACAGGGAAATATCTGCTTCTAAATCCAAAACGCAGCTATCTAACAGAACGGTTGTCAATGTGTGCACTCAACTTCCAGAGTTAAACCCGTGTGTGGATTCAGCAGTCTGCAAACACTTTCTCTGCAGAGTCCCAAAACAGGCGTTTCAGCCCATTACCGGCATATGGAAGAAACAGCAGTAAGCACAGGGAAATATCTGCTTCTAAATCCAAAACGCAGCTATCTAACAGAACGGTTGTCAATGTGTGCACTCAACTTCCAGAGTTAAACCCGTGTGTGGATTCAGCAGTCTGCAAACACTTTCTCTGCAGAGTCCCAAAACAGGCGTTTTCAGCCCATTACCGGCATATGGAAAAACTGCAGTAAGCACAGGGAAATATCTGCTTCTAAATCCAAAACGCAGCTATCTAACAGAACGGTTGTCAATGTGTGCACTCAACTTCCAGAGTTAAACCCGTGTGTGGATTCAGCAGTCTGCAAACATCTCTGCAGGGTCCGAAACCAGGCGTTTTCAGCCCATTACCGGCATATGGAAGAAACAGCAGTAAGCACAGGGAAATATCTGCTTCTAAATCCAAAACGCAGCTATCTAACAGAACGGTTGTCAATGTGTGCACTCAACTTCCAGAGTTAAACCCGTGTGTGGATTCAGCAGTCTGCAAACACTTTCTCTGCAGAGTCCCAAAACACGCGTTTTCAGCCCATTACCGGCATATGGAAGAAACAGCAGTAAGCACAGGGAAATATCTGCTTCTAAATCCAAAACGCAGCTATCTAACAGAACGGTTGTCAATGTGTGCACTCAACTTCCAGAGTTAAACCCGTGTGTGGATTCAGCAGTCTGCAAACATTTTGTCTGCAGAGTCCCAAAGCAGGCGTTTTCAGCCCATTACCGGCATATGGAAGAAACAGCAGTAAGCCCAGGGAAGTATCTGCTTCTAAATCCAAAACGCAGCTATCTAACAGAACGGTTGTCAATGTGTGCACTCAACTTCCAGAGTTAAACGCGTGTGTGGATTCAGCAGTCTGCAAACACTTTCTCTGCAGAGTCCCAAAACAGGCGTTTTCAGCCCATTACCGGCATATGGAAGAAACAGCAGTAAGCACAGGGAAATATCTGCTTCTAAATCCAAAACGCAGCTATCTAACAGAACGGTTGTCAATGTGTGCACTCAACTTCCAGAGTTAAACCCGTGTGTGGATTCAGCAGTCTGCAAACATCTTCTCTGCAGAGTCCCAAACCAGGCGTTTTCAGCCCATTACCGGCATATGGAAGAAACAGCAGGAAGCACAGGGAAATATCTGCTTCTAAATCCAAAACGCAGCTATCTAACAGAACGGTTGTCAATGTGTGCACTCAACTTCCAGAGGTAAACCCGTGTTTGGATTCAGCAGTCTGCAAACACTTTCTCTGCAGAGTCCCAAAACAGGCGTTTTCAGCCCATTACCGGCATATGGAAGAAACAGCAGTAAGCACAGGGAAATATCTGCTTCTAAATCCAAAACGCAGCTATCTAACAGAACGGTTGTCAATGTGTGCACTCAACTTCCAGAGTTAAACCCGTGTGTGGATTCAGCAGTCGGCAAACACTTTGTCTGCAGAGTCCCAAAGCAGGCGTTTTCAGCCCATTACCGGCATATGGAAGAAACAGCAGTAAGCCCAGGGAAATATCTGCTTCTAAATCCAAAACGCAGGTATCTAACAGAACGGTTGTCAATGTGTGCACTCAACTTCCAGAGTTAAACCCGTGTGTGGATTCAGCAGTCTGCAAACACTTTCTCTGCAGAGTCCCAAAACAGGCGTTTTCAGCCCATTACCGGCATATGGAAGAAACAGCAGTAAGCACAGGGAAATATCTGCTTCTAAATCCAAAACGCAGCTATCTAACAGAACGGTTGTCAATGTGTGCACTCAACTTCCAGAGTTAAACCCGTGTGTGGATTCAGCAGTCTGCAAACATCTTCTCTGCAGAGTCCCAAACCAGGCGTTTTCAGCCCATTACCGGCATATGGAAGAAACAGCAGTAAGCCCAGGGAAATATCTGCTTCTAAATCCAAAACGCAGCTATCTAACAGAACGGTTGTCAATGTGTGCACTCAACTTCCAGAGTTAAACCCGTGTGTGGATTCAGCAGTCTGCAAACACTTTCTCTGCAGAGTCCCAAAACAGGCGTTTTCAGCCCATTACCGGCATATGGAAGAAACAGCAGTAAGCACAGGGAAATATCTGCTTCTAAATCCAAAACGCAGCTATCTAACAGAACGGTTGTCAATGTGTGCACTCAACTTCCAGAGTTAAACCCGTGTGTGGATTCAGCAGTCTGCAAACACTTTGTCTGCAGAGTCCCAAAAGAGGCGATTTCAGCCCATTACCGGCATATGGAAAAAACAGCAGTAAGCACAGGGAAATATCTGCTTCTAAATCCAAAACGCAGCTATCAAACAGAACGGTTGTCAATGTGAGCACTCAACTTGCAGAGTTAAACCCGTGTGTAGATTCAGCAGTCTGCAAACACTTTCTCTGCAGAGTCCCAAAGCAGGCGTTTTCAGCCCATTACCGGCATATGGAAGAAACTGCAGTAAGCACAGGGAAATATCTGCTTCTAAATCCAAAACGCAGCTATCTAACAGAACGGTTCTCAATGTGTGCACTCAACTTCCAGAGTTAAACCCGTGTGTGGATTCAGCAGTCTGCAAACACTTTCTCTGCAGAGTCCCAAAACAGGCGTTTTCAGCCCGTTACCGGCATATGGAAGAAACTGCAGTAAGCACAGGGAAATATCTGCTTCTAAATCCAAAACGCAGCTATCTAACAGAACGGTTGTCAATGTGTGCACTCAACTTCCAGAGTTAAACCCGTGTGTGGATTCAGCAGTCTGCAAACACTTTCTCTGCAGAGTCCCAAAACAGGCGTTTCAGCCCATTACCGGCATATGGAAGAAACAGCAGTAAGCACAGGGAAATATCTGCTTCTAAATCCAAAACGCAGCTATCTAACAGAACGGTTGTCAATGTGTGCACTCAACTTCCAGAGTTAAACCCGTGTGTGGATTCAGCAGTCTGCAAACACTTTCTCTGCAGAGTCCCAAAACAGGCGTTTTCAGCCCATTACCGGCATATGGAAGAAACTGCAGTAAGCACAGGGAAATATCTGCTTCTAAATCCAAAACGCAGCTATCTAACAGAACGGTTGTCAATGTGTGCACTCAACTTCCAGAGTTAAACCCGTGTGTGGATTCAGCAGTCTGCAAACATCTCTGCAGGGTCCGAAACCAGGCGTTTTCAGCCCATTACCGGCATATGGAAGAAACAGCAGTAAGCCCAGGGAAATATCTGCTTCTAAATCCAAAACGCAGCTATCTAACAGAACGGTTGTCAATGTGTGCACTCAACTTCCAGAGTTAAACCCGTGTGTGGATTCAGCAGTCTGCAAACATTTTGTCTGCAGAGTCCCAAAGCAGGCGTTTTCAGCCCATTACCGGCATATGGAAGAAACAGCAGTAAGCCCAGGGAAATATCTGCTTCTAAATCCAAAACGCAGCTATCTAACAGAACGGTTGTCAATGTGTGCACTCAACTTCCAGAGTTAAACGCGTGTGTGGATTCAGCAGTCTGCAAACACTTTCTCTGCAGAGTCCCAAAACAGGCGTTTTCAGCCCATTACCGGCATATGGAAGAAACAGCAGTAAGCACAGGGAAATATCTGCTTCTAAATCCAAAACGCAGCTATCTAACAGAACGGTTGTCAATGTGTGCACTCAACTTCCAGAGTTAAACCCGTGTGTGGATTCAGCAGTCTGCAAACATCTTCTCTGCAGAGTCCCAAACCAGGCGTTTTCAGCCCATTACCGGCATATGGAAGAAACAGCAGTAAGCCCAGGGAAATATCTGCTTCTAAATCCAAAACGCAGCTATCTAACAGAACGGTTGTCAATGTGTGCACTCAACTTCCAGAGTTAAACCCGTGTTTGGATTCAGCAGTCTGCAAACACTTTCTCTGCAGAGTCCCAAAACAGGCGTTTTCAGCCCATTACCGGCATATGGAAGAAACAGCAGTAAGCACAGGAAATATCTGCTTCTAAATCCAAAACGCAGCTATCTAACAGAACGGTTGTCAATGTGTGCACTCAACTTCCAGAGTTAAACCCGTGTGTGGATTCAGCAGTCGGCAAACACTTTGTCTGCAGAGTCCCAAAGCAGGCGTTTTCAGCCCATTACCGGCATATGGAAGAAACAGCAGTAAGCCCAGGGAAATATCTGCTTCTAAATCCAAAACGCAGGTATCTAACAGAACGGTTGTCAATGTGTGCACTCAACTTCCAGAGTTAAACCCGTGTGTGGATTCAGCAGTCTGCAAACACTTTCTCTGCAGAGTCCCAAAACAGGCGTTTTCAGCCCATTACCGGCATATGGAAGAAACAGCAGTAAGCACAGGGAAATATCTGCTTCTAAATCCAAAACGCAGCTATCTAACAGAACGGTTGTCAATGTGTGCACTCAACTTCCAGAGTTAAACCCGTGTGTGGATTCAGCAGTCTGCAAACACTTTCTCTGCAGAGTCCCAAAACAGGCGTTTTCAGCCCATTACCGGCATATGGAAGAAACAGCAGTAAGCACAGGGAAATATCTGCTTCTAAATCCAAAACGCAGCTATCTAACAGAACGGTTGTCAATGTGTGCACTCAACTTCCAGAGTTAAACCCGTGTGTGGATTCAGCAGTCTGCAAACACTTTGTCTGCAGAGTCCCAAAAGAGGCGATTTCAGCCCATTACCGGCATATGGAAGAAACAGCAGTAAGCACAGGGAAATATCTGCTTCTAAATCCAAAACGCAGCTATCAAACAGAACGGTTGTCAATGTGAGCACTCAACTTGCAGAGTTAAACCCGTGTGTGGATTCAGCAGTCTGCAAACACTTTCTCTGCAGAGTCCCAAAGCAGGCGTTTTCAGCCCATTACCGGCATATGGAAGAAACAGCAGTAAGCCCAGGGAAATATCTGCTTCTAAATCCAAAACGCAGCTATCTAACAGAACGGTTGTCAATGTGTGCACTCAACTTCCAGAGTTAAACCCGTGTGTGGATTCAGCAGTCTGCAAACACTTTCTCTGCAGAGTCCCAAAACAGGCATTTTCAGCCCATTACCGGCATATGGAAGAAACAGCAGTAAGCACAGGGAAATATCTGCTTCTAAATCCAAAACACAGCTATCTAACAGAACGGTTCTCAATGTGTGCACTCAACTTCCAGAGTTAAACCCGTGTGTGGATTCAGCAGTCTGCAAACACTTTCTCTGCAGAGTCCCAAAACAGGCGTTTTCAGCCCGTTACCGGCATATGGAAGAAACTGCAGTAAGCACAGGGAAATATCTGCTTCTAAATCCAAAACGCAGCTATCTAACAGAACGGTTGTCAATGTGTGCACTCAACTTCCAGAGTTAAACCCGTGTGTGGATTCAGCAGTCTGCAAACACTTTCTCTGCAGAGTCCCAAAACAGGCGTTTCAGCCCATTACCGGCATATGGAAGAAACAGCAGTAAGCACAGGGAAATATCTGCTTCTAAATCCAAAACGCAGCTATCTAACAGAACGGTTGTCAATGTGTGCACTCAACTTCCAGAGTTAAACCCGTGTGTGGATTCAGCAGTCTGCAAACACTTTCTCTGCAGAGTCCCAAAACAGGCGTTTTCAGCCCATTACCGGCATATGGAAGAAACTGCAGTAAGCACAGGGAAATATCTGCTTCTAAATCCAAAACGCAGCTATCTAACAGAACGGTTGTCAATGTGTGCACTCAACTTCCAGAGTTAAACCCGTGTGTGGATTCAGCAGTCTGCAAACATCTCTGCAGGGTCCGAAACCAGGCGTTTTCAGCCCATTACCGGCATATGGAAGAAACAGCAGTAAGCCCAGGGAAATATCTGCTTCTAAATCCAAAACGCAGCTATCTAACAGAACGGTTGTCAATGTGTGCACTCAACTTGCAGAGTTAAACCCGTGTGTGGATTCAGCAGTCTGCAAACACTTTCTCTGCAGAGTCCCAAAACAGGCGTTTTCAGCCCATTACCGGCATATGGAAGAAACAGCAGTAAGCCCAGGGAAATATCTGCTTCTAAATCCAAAATGCAGCTATCTAACAGAACGGTTGTCAATGTGTGCACTCAACTTCTAGAGTTAAACCCGTGTGTGGATTCAGCAGTCTGCAAACACTTTCTCTGCCGAGTCCGAAAACAGGCGTTTTCAGCCCATTACCGGCATATGGAAGAAACAGCAGTAAGCACAGGGAAATATCTGCTTCTAAATCCAAAACGCAGCTATCTAACAGAACGGTTGTCAATGTGTGCACTCAACTTCCAGAGTTAAACCCGTGTGTGGATTCAGCAGTCTGCAAACACTTTCTCTGCAGAGTCCCAAAACACGCGTTTTCAGCCCATTACCGGCATATGGAAGAAACAGCAGTAAGCACAGGGAAATATCTGCTTCTAAATCCAAAACGCAGCTATCTAACAGAACGGTTGTCAATGTGTGCACTCAACTTCCAGAGTTAAACCCGTGTGTGGATTCAGCAGTCTGCAAACATCTTCTCTGCAGATTCCCAAACCAGGCGTTTTCAGCCCATTACCGGCATATGGAAGAAACAGCAGTAAGCACAGGGAAATATCTGCTTCTAAATCCAAAACGCAGCTATCTAACAGAACGGTTGTCAATGTGTGCACTCAACTTCCAGAGTTAAACCCGTGTGTGGATTCAGCAGTCTGCAAACATCTTCTCTGCAGAGTCCCAAACCAGGCGTTTTCAGCCCATTACCGGCATATGGAAGAAACAGCAGTAAGCACAGGGAAATATCTGCTTCTAAATCCAAAACGCAGCTATCTAACAGAACGGTTGTCAATGTGTGCACTCAACTTCCAGAGTTAAACCCGTGTGTGGATTCAGCAGTCTGCAAACATTTTGTCTGCAGAGTCCCAAAGCAGGCGTTTTCAGCCCATTACCGGCATATGGAAGAAACAGCAGTAAGCCCAGGGAAATATCTGCTTCTAAATCCAAAACGCAGCTATCTAACAGAACGGTTGTCAATGTGTGCACTCAACTTCCAGAGTTAAACGCGTGTGTGGATTCAGCAGTCTGCAAACACTTTCTCTGCAGAGTCCCAAAACAGGCGTTTTCAGCCCATTACCGGCATATGGAAGAAACAGCAGTAAGCACAGGGAAATATCTGCTTCTAAATCCAAAACGCAGCTATCTAACAGAACGGTTGTCAATGTGTGCACTCAACTTCCAGAGTTAAACCCGTGTGTGGATTCAGCAGTCTGCAAACATCTTCTCTGCAGAGTCCCAAACCAGGCGTTTTCAGCCCATTACCGGCATATGGAAGAAACAGCAGGAAGCACAGGGAAATATCTGCTTCTAAATCCAAAACGCAGCTATCTAACAGAACGGTTGTCAATGTGTGCACTCAACTTCCAGAGGTAAACCCGTGTTTGGATTCAGCAGTCTGCAAACACTTTCTCTGCAGAGTCCCAAAACAGGCGTTTTCAGCCCATTACCGGCATATGGAAGAAACAGCAGTAAGCACAGGGAAATATCTGCTTCTAAATCCAAAACGCAGCTATCTAACAGAACGGTTGTCAATGTGTGCACTCAACTTCCAGAGTTAAACCCGTGTGTGGATTCAGCAGTCGGCAAACACTTTGTCTGCAGAGTCCCAAAGCAGGCGTTTTCAGCCCATTACCGGCATATGGAAGAAACAGCAGTAAGCCCAGGGAAATATCTGCTTCTAAATCCAAAACGCAGGTATGTAACAGAACGGTTGTCAATGTGTGCACTCAACTTCCAGAGTTAAACCCGTGTGTGGATTCAGCAGTCTGCAAACACTTTCTCTGCAGAGTCCCAAAACAGGCGTTTTCAGCCCATTACCGGCATATGGAAGAAACAGCAGTAAGCACAGGGAAATATCTGCTTCTAAATCCAAAACGCAGCTATCTAACAGAACGGTTGTCAATGTGTGCACTCAACTTCCAGAGTTAAACCCGTGTGTGGATTCAGCAGTCTGCAAACATCTTCTCTGCAGAGTCCCAAACCAGGCGTTTTCAGCCCATTACCGGCATATGGAAGAAACAGCAGTAAGCCCAGGGAAATATCTGCTTCTAAATCCAAAACGCAGCTATCTAACAGAACGGTTGTCAATGTGTGCACTCAACTTCCAGAGTTAAACCCGTGTGTGGATTCAGCAGTCTGCAAACACTTTCTCTGCAGAGTCCCAAAACAGGCGTTTTCAGCCCATTACCGGCATATGGAAGAAACAGCAGTAAGCACAGGGAAATATCTGCTTCTAAATCCAAAACGCAGCTATCTAACAGAACGGTTGTCAATGTGTGCACTCAACTTCCAGAGTTAAACCCGTGTGTGGATTCAGCAGTCTGCAAACACTTTCTCTGCAGAGTCCCAAAAGAGGCGATTTCAGCCCATTACCGGCATATGGAAAAAACAGCAGTAAGCACAGGGAAATATCTGCTTCTAAATCCAAAACGCAGCTATCAAACAGAACGGTTGTCAATGTGAGCACTCAACTTGCAGAGTTAAACCCGTGTGTGGATTCAGCAGTCTGCAAACACTTTCTCTGCAGAGTCCCAAAGCAGGCGTTTTCAGCCCATTACCGGCATATGGAAGAAACTGCAGTAAGCACAGGGAAATATCTGCTTCTAAATCCAAAACGCAGCTATCTAACAGAACGGTTGTCAATGTGTGCACTCAACTTCCAGAGTTAAACCCGTGTGTGGATTCAGCAGTCTGCAAACACTTTCTCTGCAGAGTCCCAAAACAGGCATTTTCAGCCCATTACCGGCATATGGAAGAAACAGCAGTAAGCACAGGGAAATATCTGCTTCTAAATACAAAACACAGCTATCTAACAGAACGGTTCTCAATGTGTGCACTCAACTTCCAGAGTTAAACCCGTGTGTGGATTCAGCAGTCTGCAAACACTTTCTCTGCAGAGTCCCAAAACAGGCGTTTTCAGCCCGTTACCGGCATATGGAAGAAACTGCAGTAAGCACAGGGAAATATCTGCTTCTAAATCCAAAACGCAGCTATCTAACAGAACGGTTGTCAATGTGTGCACTCAACTTCCAGAGTTAAACCCGTGTGTGGATTCAGCAGTCTGCAAACACTTTCTCTGCAGAGTCCCAAAACAGGCGTTTCAGCCCATTACCGGCATATGGAAGAAACAGCAGTAAGCACAGGGAAATATCTGCTTCTAAATCCAAAACGCAGCTATCTAACAGAACGGTTGTCAATGTGTGCACTCAACTTCCAGAGTTAAACCCGTGTGTGGATTCAGCAGTCTGCAAACACTTTCTCTGCAGAGTCCCAAAACAGGCGTTTTCAGCCCATTACCGGCATATGGAAGAAACTGCAGTAAGCACAGGGAAATATCTGCTTCTAAATCCAAAACGCAGCTATCTAACAGAACGGTTGTCAATGTGTGCACTCAACTTCCAGAGTTAAACCCGTGTGTGGATTCAGCAGTCTGCAAACATCTCTGCAGGGTCCGAAACCAGGCGTTTTCAGCCCATTACCGGCATATGGAAGAAACAGCAGTAAGCCCAGGGAAATATCTGCTTCTAAATCCAAAACGCAGCTATCTAACAGAACGGTTGTCAATGTGTGCACTCAACTTCCAGAGTTAAACCTGTGTGTGGATTCAGCAGTCTGCAAACATTTTGTCTGCAGAGTCCCAAAGCAGGCGTTTTCAGCCCATTACCGGCATATGGAAGAAACAGCAGTAAGCCCAGGGAAATATCTGCTTCTAAATCCAAAACGCAGCTATCTAACAGAACGGTTGTCAATGTGTGCACTCAACTTCCAGAGTTAAACGCGTGTGTGGATTCAGCAGTCTGCAAACACTTTCTCTGCAGAGTCCCAAAACAGGCGTTTTCAGCCCATTACCGGCATATGGAAGAAACAGCAGTAAGCACAGGGAAATATCTGCTTCTAAATCCAAAACGCAGCTATCTAACAGAACGGTTGTCAATGTGTGCACTCAACTTCCAGAGTTAAACCCGTGTGTGGATTCAGCAGTCTGCAAACATCTTCTCTGCAGAGTCCCAAACCAGGCGTTTTCAGCCCATTACCGGCATATGGAAGAAACAGCAGTAAGCCCAGGGAAATATCTGCTTCTAAATCCAAAACGCAGCTATCTAACAGAACGGTTGTCAATGTGTGCACTCAACTTCCAGAGTTAAACCCGTGTTTGGATTCAGCAGTCTGCAAACACTTTCTCTGCAGAGTCCCAAAACAGGCGTTTTCAGCCCATTACCGGCATATGGAAGAAACAGCAGTAAGCACAGGGAAATATCTGCTTCTAAATCCAAAACGCAGCTATCTAACAGAACGGTTGTCAATGTGTGCACTCAACTTCCAGAGTTAAACCCGTGTGTGGATTCAGCAGTCGGCAAACACTTTGTCTGCAGAGTCCCAAAGCAGGCGTTTTCAGCCCATTACCGGCATATGGAAGAAACAGCAGTAAGCCCAGGGAAATATCTGCTTCTAAATCCAAAACGCAGGTATCTAACAGAACGGTTGTCAATGTGTGCACTCAACTTCCAGAGTTAAACCCGTGTGTGGATTCAGCAGTCTGCAAACACTTTCTCTGCAGAGTCCCAAAACAGGCGTTTTCAGCCCATTACCGGCATATGGAAGAAACAGCAGTAAGCACAGGGAAATATCTGCTTCTAAATCCAAAACGCAGCTATCTAACAGAACGGTTGTCAATGTGTGCACTCAACTTCCAGAGTTAAACCCGTGTGTGGATTCAGCAGTCTGCAAACATCTTCTCTGCAGAGTCCCAAACCAGGCGTTTTCAGCCCATTACCGGCATATGGAAGAAACAGCAGTAAGCCCAGGGAAATATCTGCTTCTAAATCCAAAACGCAGCTATCTAACAGAACGGTTGTCAATGTGTGCACTCAACTTCCAGAGTTAAACCCGTGTGTGGATTCAGCAGTCTGCAAACACTTTCTCTGCAGAGTCCCAAAACAGGCGTTTTCAGCCCATTACCGGCATATGGAAGAAACAGCAGTAAGCACAGGGAAATATCTGCTTCTAAATCCAAAACGCAGCTATCTAACAGAACGGTTGTCAATGTGTGCACTCAACTTCCAGAGTTAAACCCGTGTGTGGATTCAGCAGTCTGCAAACACTTTGTCTGCAGAGTCCCAAAAGAGGCGATTTCAGCCCATTACCGGCATATGGAAAAAACAGCAGTAAGCACAGGGAAATATCTGCTTCTAAATCCAAAACGCAGCTATCTAACAGAACGGTTGTCAATGTGAGCACTCAACTTGCAGAGTTAAACCCGTGTGTGGATTCAGCAGTCTGCAAACACTTTCTCTGCAGAGTACCAAAGCAGGCGTTTTCAGCCCATTACCGGCATATGGAAGAAACAGCAGTAAGCCCAGGGAAATATCTGCTTCTAAATCCAAAACGCAGCTATCTAACAGAACGGTTGTCAATGTGTGCACTCAACTTCCAGAGTTAAACCCGTGTGTGGATTCAGCAGTCTGCAAACACTTTCTCTGCAGAGTCCCAAAACAGGCATTTTCAGCCCATTACCGGCATATGGAAGAAACAGCAGTAAGCACAGGGAAATATCTGCTTCTAAATCCAAAACACAGCTATCTAACAGAACGGTTCTCAATGTGTGCACTCAACTTCCAGAGTTAAACCCGTGTGTGGATTCAGCAGTCTGCAAACACTTTCTCTGCAGAGTCCCAAAACAGGCGTTTTCAGCCCGTTACCGGCATATGGAAGAAACTGCAGTAAGCACAGGGAAATATCTGCTTCTAAATCCAAAACGCAGCTATCTAACAGAACGGTTGTCAATGTGTGCACTCAACTTCCAGAGTTAAACCCGTGTGTGGATTCAGCAGTCTGCAAACACTTTCTCTGCAGAGTCCCAAAACAGGCGTTTCAGCCCATTACCGGCATATGGAAGAAACAGCAGTAAGCACAGGGAAATATCTGCTTCTAAATCCAAAACGCAGCTATCTAACAGAACGGTTGTCAATGTGTGCACTCAACTTCCAGAGTTAAACCCGTGGGTGGATTCAGCAGTCTGCAAACACTTTCTCTGCAGAGTCCCAAAACAGGCGTTTTCAGCCCATTACCGGCATATGGAAGAAACTGCAGTAAGCACAGGGAAATATCTGCTTCTAAATCCAAAACGCAGCTATCTAACAGAACGGTTGTCAATGTGTGCACTCAACTTCCAGAGTTAAACCCGTGTGTGGATTCAGCAGTCTGCAAACATCTCTGCAGGGTCCGAAACCAGGCGTTTTCAGCCCATTACCGGCATATGGAAGAAACAGCAGTAAGCCCAGGGAAATATCTGCTTCTAAATCCAAAACGCAGCTATCTAACAGAACGGTTGTCAATGTGTGCACTCAACTTGCAGAGTTAAACCCGTGTGTGGATTCAGCAGTCTGCAAACACTTTCTCTGCAGAGTCCCAAAACAGGCGTTTTCAGCCCATTACCGGCATATGGAAGAAACAGCAGTAAGCCCAGGGAAATATCTGCTTCTAAATCCAAAATGCAGCTATCTAACAGAACGGTTGTCAATGTGTGCACTCAACTTCTAGAGTTAAACCCGTGTGTGGATTCAGCAGTCTGCAAACACTTTCTCTGCCGAGTCCCAAAACAGGCGTTTTCAGCCCATTACCGGCATATGGAAGAAACAGCAGTAAGCACAGGGAAATATCTGCTTCTAAATCCAAAACGCAGCTATCTAACAGAACGGTTGTCAATGTGTGCACTCAACTTCCAGAGTTAAACCCGTGTGTGGATTCAGCAGTCTGCAAACACTTTCTCTGCAGAGTCCCAAAACACGCGTTTTCAGCCCATTACCGGCATATGGAAGAAACAGCAGTAAGCACAGGGAAATATCTGCTTCTAAATCCAAAACGCAGCTATCTAACAGAACGGTTGTCAATGTGTGCACTCAACTTCCAGAGTTAAACCCGTGTGTGGATTCAGCAGTCTGCAAACATCTTCTCTGCAGAGTCCCAAACCAGGCGTTTTCAGCCCATTACCGGCATATGGAAGAAACAGCAGTAAGCCCAGGGAAATATCTGCTTCTAAATCCAAAACGCAGCTATCTAACAGAACGGTTGTCAATGTGTGCACTCAACTTCCAGAGTTAAACCCGTGTGTGGATTCAGCAGTCTGCAAACACTTTCTCTACAGAGTCCCAAAACAGGCGTTTTCAGCCCATTACCGGCATATGGAAGAAACAGCAGTAAGCACAGGGAAATATCTGCTTCTAAATCCAAAACGCAGCTATCTAACAGAACGGTTGTCAATGTGTGCACTCAACTTCCAGAGTTAAACCCGTGTGTGGATTCAGCAGTCTGCAAACACTTTCTCTGCAGAGTCCCAAAACAGGCGTTTTCAGCCCATTACCGGCATATGGAAGAAACAGCAGTAAGCACAGGGAAATATCTGCTTCTAAATCCAAAACGCAGCTATCTAACAGAACGGTTGTCAATGTGTGCACTCAACTTCCAGAGTTAAACCCGTGTGTGGATTCAGCAGTCTGCAAACATCTTCTCTGCAGAGTCCCAAACCAGGCGTTTTCAGCCCATTACCGGCATATGGAAGAAACAGCAGTAAGCCCAGGGAAATATCTGCTTCTAAATCCAAAACGCAGCTATCTAACAGAACGGTTGTCAATGTGTGCACTCAACTTCCAGAGTTAAACCCGTGTTTGGATTCAGCAGTCTGCAAACACTTTCTCTGCAGAGTCCCAAAACAGGCGTTTTCAGCCCATTACCGGCATATGGAAGAAACAGCAGTAAGCACAGGGAAATATCTGCTTCTAAATCCAAAACGCAGCTATCTAACAGAACGGTTGTCAATGTGTGCACTCAACTTCCAGAGTTAAACCCGTGTGTGGATTCAGCAGTCGGCAAACACTTTGTCTGCAGAGTCCCAAAGCAGGCGTTTTCAGCCCATTACCGGCATATGGAAGAAACAGCAGTAAGCCCAGGGAAATATCTGCTTCTAAATCCAAAACGCAGGTATCTAACAGAACGGTTGTCAATGTGTGCACTCAACTTCCAGAGTTAAACCCGTGTGTGGATTCAGCAGTCTGCAAACACTTTCTCTGCAGAGTCCCAAAACAGGCGTTTTCAGCCCATTACCGGCATATGGAAGAAACAGCAGTAAGCACAGGGAAATATCTGCTTCTAAATCCAAAACGCAGCTATCTAACAGAACGGTTGTCAATGTGTGCACTCAACTTCCAGAGTTAAACCCGTGTGTGGATTCAGCAGTCTGCAAACATCTTCTCTGCAGAGTCCCAAACCAGGCGTTTTCAGCCCATTACCGGCATATGGAAGAAACAGCAGTAAGCCCAGGGAAATATCTGCTTCTAAATCCAAAACGCAGCTATCTAACAGAACGGTTGTCAATGTGTGCACTCAACTTCCAGAGTTAAACCCGTGTGTGGATTCAGCAGTCTGCAAACACTTTCTCTGCAGAGTCCCAAAACAGGCGTTTTCAGCCCATTACCGGCATATGGAAGAAACAGCAGTAAGCACAGGGAAATATCTGCTTCTAAATCCAAAACGCAGCTATCTAACAGAACGGTTGTCAATGTGTGCACTCAACTTCCAGAGTTAAACCCGTGTGTGGATTCAGCAGTCTGCAAACACTTTGTCTGCAGAGTCCCAAAAGAGGCGATTTCAGCCCATTACCGGCATATGGAAAAAACAGCAGTAAGCACAGGGAAATATCTGCTTCTAAATCCAAAACGCAGCTATCAAACAGAACGGTTGTCAATGTGAGCACTCAACTGGCAGAGTTAAACCCGTGTGTGGATTCAGCAGTCTGCAAACACTTTCTCTGCAGAGTACCAAAGCAGGCGTTTTCAGCCCATTACCGGCATATGGAAGAAACAGCAGTAAGCCCAGGGAAATATCTGCTTCTAAATCCAAAACGCAGCTATCTAACAGAACGGTTGTCAATGTGTGCACTCAACTTCCAGAGTTAAACCCGTGTGTGGATTCAGCAGTCTGCAAACACTTTCTCTGCAGAGTCCCAAAACAGGCATTTTCAGCCCATTACCGGCATATGGAAGAAACAGCAGTAAGCACAGGGAAATATCTGCTTCTAAATCCAAAACACAGCTATCTAACAGAACGGTTCTCAATGTGTGCACTCAACTTCCAGAGTTAAACCCGTGTGTGGATTCAGCAGTCTGCAAACACTTTCTCTGCAGAGTCCCAAAACAGGCGTTTTCAGCCCGTTACCGGCATATGGAAGAAACTGCAGTAAGCACAGGGAAATATCTGCTTCTAAATCCAAAACGCAGCTATCTAACAGAACGGTTGTCAATGTGTGCACTCAACTTCCAGAGTTAAACCCGTGTGTGGATTCAGCAGTCTGCAAACACTTTCTCTGCAGAGTCCCAAAACAGGCGTTTCAGCCCATTACCGGCATATGGAAGAAACAGCAGTAAGCACAGGGAAATATCTGCTTCTAAATCCAAAACGCAGCTATCTAACAGAACGGTTGTCAATGTGTGCACTCAACTTCCAGAGTTAAACCCGTGGGTGGATTCAGCAGTCTGCAAACACTTTCTCTGCAGAGTCCCAAAACAGGCGTTTTCAGCCCATTACCGGCATATGGAAGAAACTGCAGTAAGCACAGGGAAATATCTGCTTCTAAATCCAAAACGCAGCTATCTAACAGAACGGTTGTCAATGTGTGCACTCAACTTCCAGAGTTAAACCCGTGTGTGGATTCAGCAGTCTGCAAACATCTCTGCAGGGTCCGAAACCAGGCGTTTTCAGCCCATTACCGGCATATGGAAGAAACAGCAGTAAGCCCAGGGAAATATCTGCTTCTAAATCCAAAACGCAGCTATCTAACAGAACGGTTGTCAATGTGTGCACTCAACTTGCAGAGTTAAACCCGTGTGTGGATTCAGCAGTCTGCAAACACTTTCTCTGCAGAGTCCCAAAACAGGCGTTTTCAGCCCATTACCGGCATATGGAAGAAACAGCAGTAAGCCCAGGGAAATATCTGCTTCTAAATCCAAAATGCAGCTATCTAACAGAACGGTTGTCAATGTGTGCACTCAACTTCTAGAGTTAAACCCGTGTGTGGATTCAGCAGTCTGCAAACACTTTCTCTGCCGAGTCCCAAAACAGGCGTTTTCAGCCCATTACCGGCATATGGAAGAAACAGCAGTAAGCACAGGGAAATATCTGCTTCTAAATCCAAAACGCAGCTATCTAACAGAACGGTTGTCAATGTGTGCACTCAACTTCCAGAGTTAAACCCGTGTGTGGATTCAGCAGTCTGCAAACACTTTCTCTGCAGAGTCCCAAAACACGCGTTTTCAGCCCATTACCGGCATATGGAAGAAACAGCAGTAAGCACAGGGAAATATCTGCTTCTAAATCCAAAACGCAGCTATCTAACAGAACGGTTGTCAATGTGTGCACTCAACTTCCAGAGTTAAACCCGTGTGTGGATTCAGCAGTCTGCAAACATCTTCTCTGCAGAGTCCCAAACCAGGCGTTTTCAGCCCATTACCGGCATATGGAAGAAACAGCAGTAAGCCCAGGGAAATATCTGCTTCTAAATCCAAAACGCAGCTATCTAACAGAACGGTTGTCAATGTGTGCACTCAACTTCCAGAGTTAAACCCGTGTGTGGATTCAGCAGTCTGCAAACACTTTCTCTACAGAGTCCCAAAACAGGCGTTTTCAGCCCATTACCGGCATATGGAAGAAACAGCAGTAAGCACAGGGAAATATCTGCTTCTAAATCCAAAACGCAGCTATCTAACAGAACGGTTGTCAATGTGTGCACTCAACTTCCAGAGTTAAACCCGTGTGTGGATTCAGCAGTCTGCAAACACTTTCTCTGCAGAGTCCCAAAACAGGCGTTTTCAGCCCATTACCGGCATATGGAAGAAACAGCAGTAAGCCCAGGGAAATATCTGCTTCTAAATCCAAAACGCAGCTATCTAACAGAACGGTTGTCAATGTGTGCACTCAACTTCCAGAGTTAAACCCGTGTTTGGATTCAGCAGTCTGCAAACACTTTCTCTGCAGAGTCCCAAAACAGGCGTTTTCAGCCCATTACCGGCATATGGAAGAAACAGCAGTAAGCACAGGGAAATATCTGCTTCTAAATCCAAAACGCAGCTATCTAACAGAACGGTTGTCAATGTGTGCACTCAACTTCCAGAGTTAAACCCGTGTGTGGATTCAGCAGTCGGCAAACACTTTGTCTGCAGAGTCCCAAAGCAGGCGTTTTCAGCCCATTACCGGCATATGGAAGAAACAGCAGTAAGCCCAGGGAAATATCTGCTTCTAAATCCAAAACGCAGGTATCTAACAGAACGGTTGTCAATGTGTGCACTCAACTTCCAGAGTTAAACCCGTGTGTGGATTCAGCAGTCTGCAAACACTTTCTCTGCAGAGTCCCAAAACAGGCGTTTTCAGCCCATTACCGGCATATGGAAGAAACAGCAGTAAGCACAGGGAAATATCTGCTTCTAAATCCAAAACGCAGCTATCTAACAGAACGGTTGTCAATGTGTGCACTCAACTTCCAGAGTTAAACCCGTGTGTGGATTCAGCAGTCTGCAAACATCTTCTCTGCAGAGTCCCAAACCAGGCGTTTTCAGCCCATTACCGGCATATGGAAGAAACAGCAGTAAGCCCAGGGAAATATCTGCTTCTAAATCCAAAACGCAGCTATCTAACAGAACGGTTGTCAATGTGTGCACTCAACTTCCAGAGTTAAACCCGTGTGTGGATTCAGCAGTCTGCAAACACTTTCTCTGCAGAGTCCCAAAACAGGCGTTTTCAGCCCATTACCGGCATATGGAAGAAACAGCAGTAAGCACAGGGAAATATCTGCTTCTAAATCCAAAACGCAGCTATCTAACAGAACGGTTGTCAATGTGTGCACTCAACTTCCAGAGTTAAACCCGTGTGTGGATTCAGCAGTCTGCAAACACTTTGTCTGCAGAGTCCCAAAAGAGGCGATTTCAGCCCATTACCGGCATATGGAAAAAACAGCAGTAAGCACAGGGAAATATCTGCTTCTAAATCCAAAACGCAGCTATCAAACAGAACGGTTGTCAATGTGAGCACTCAACTGGCAGAGTTAAACCCGTGTGTGGATTCAGCAGTCTGCAAACACTTTCTCTGCAGAGTACCAAAGCAGGCGTTTTCAGCCCATTACCGGCATATGGAAGAAACAGCAGTAAGCCCAGGGAAATATCTGCTTCTAAATCCAAAACGCAGCTATCTAACAGAACGGTTGTCAATGTGTGCACTCAACTTCCAGAGTTAAACCCGTGTGTGGATTCAGCAGTCTGCAAACACTTTCTCTGCAGAGTCCCAAAACAGGCATTTTCAGCCCATTACCGGCATATGGAAGAAACAGCAGTAAGCACAGGGAAATATCTGCTTCTAAATCCAAAACACAGCTATCTAACAGAACGGTTCTCAATGTGTGCACTCAACTTCCAGAGTTAAACCCGTGTGTGGATTCAGCAGTCTGCAAACACTTTCTCTGCAGAGTCCCAAAACAGGCGTTTTCAGCCCGTTACCGGCATATGGAAGAAACTGCAGTAAGCACAGGGAAATATCTGCTTCTAAATCCAAAACGCAGCTATCTAACAGAACGGTTGTCAATGTGTGCACTCAACTTCCAGAGTTAAACCCGTGTGTGGATTCAGCAGTCTGCAAACACTTTCTCTGCAGAGTCCCAAAACAGGCGTTTCAGCCCATTACCGGCATATGGAAGAAACAGCAGTAAGCACAGGGAAATATCTGCTTCTAAATCCAAAACGCAGCTATCTAACAGAACGGTTGTCAATGTGTGCACTCAACTTCCAGAGTTAAACCCGTGGGTGGATTCAGCAGTCTGCAAACACTTTCTCTGCAGAGTCCCAAAACAGGCGTTTTCAGCCCATTACCGGCATATGGAAGAAACTGCAGTAAGCACAGGGAAATATCTGCTTCTAAATCCAAAACGCAGCTATCTAACAGAACGGTTGTCAATGTGTGCACTCAACTTCCAGAGTTAAACCCGTGTGTGGATTCAGCAGTCTGCAAACATCTCTGCAGGGTCCGAAACCAGGCGTTTTCAGCCCATTACCGGCATATGGAAGAAACAGCAGTAAGCCCAGGGAAATATCTGCTTCTAAATCCAAAACGCAGCTATCTAACAGAACGGTTGTCAATGTGTGCACTCAACTTGCAGAGTTAAACCCGTGTGTGGATTCAGCAGTCTGCAAACACTTTCTCTGCAGAGTCCCAAAACAGGCGTTTTCAGCCCATTACCGGCATATGGAAGAAACAGCAGTAAGCCCAGGGAAATATCTGCTTCTAAATCCAAAATGCAGCTATCTAACAGAACGGTTGTCAATGTGTGCACTCAACTTCTAGAGTTAAACCCGTGTGTGGATTCAGCAGTCTGCAAACACTTTCTCTGCCGAGTCCCAAAACAGGCGTTTTCAGCCCATTACCGGCATATGGAAGAAACAGCAGTAAGCACAGGGAAATATCTGCTTCTAAATCCAAAACGCAGCTATCTAACAGAACGGTTGTCAATGTGTGCACTCAACTTCCAGAGTTAAACCCGTGTGTGGATTCAGCAGTCTGCAAACACTTTCTCTGCAGAGTCCCAAAACACGCGTTTTCAGCCCATTACCGGCATATGGAAGAAACAGCAGTAAGCACAGGGAAATATCTGCTTCTAAATCCAAAACGCAGCTATCTAACAGAACGGTTGTCAATGTGTGCACTCAACTTCCAGAGTTAAACCCGTGTGTGGATTCAGCAGTCTGCAAACATCTTCTCTGCAGAGTCCCAAACCAGGCGTTTTCAGCCCATTACCGGCATATGGAAGAAACAGCAGTAAGCCCAGGGAAATATCTGCTTCTAAATCCAAAACGCAGCTATCTAACAGAACGGTTGTCAATGTGTGCACTCAACTTCCAGAGTTAAACCCGTGTGTGGATTCAGCAGTCTGCAAACACTTTCTCTACAGAGTCCCAAAACAGGCGTTTTCAGCCCATTACCGGCATATGGAAGAAACAGCAGTAAGCACAGGGAAATATCTGCTTCTAAATCCAAAACGCAGCTATCTAACAGAACGGTTGTCAATGTGTGCACTCAACTTCCAGAGTTAAACCCGTGTGTGGATTCAGCAGTCTGCAAACACTTTCTCTGCAGAGTCCCAAAACAGGCGTTTTCAGCCCATTACCGGCATATGGAAGAAACAGCAGTAAGCACAGGGAAATATCTGCTTCTAAATCCAAAACGCAGCTATCTAACAGAACGGTTGTCAATGTGTGCACTCAACTTCCAGAGTTAAACCCGTGTGTGGATTCAGCAGTCTGCAAACACTTTCTCTGCAGAGTCCCAAAACAGGCGTTTTCAGCCCATTACCGGCATAAGGAAGAAACTGCAGTAAGCACAGGGAAATATCTGCTTCTAAATCCAAAACGCAGCTATCTAACAGAACGGTTGTCAATGTGTGCACTCAACTTCCAGAGTTAAACCCGTGTGTGGATTCAGCAGTCTGCAAACATCTTCTCTGCAGAGTCCCAAACCAGGCGTTTTCAGCCCATTACCGGCATATGGAAGAAACAGCAGTAAGCACAGGGAAATATCTGCTTCTAAATCCAAAACGCAGTTATCTAACAGAACGGTTGTCAATGTGTGCACTCAACTTCCAGAGTTAAACCCGTGTGTGGATTCAGCAGTCTGCAAACATCTTCTCTGCAGAGTCCCAAACCAGGCGTTTTCAGCCCATTACCGGCATATGGAAGAAACAGCAGTAAGCCCAGGGAAATATCTGCTTCTAAATCCAAAACGCAGCTATCTAACAGAACGGTTGTCAATGTGTGCACTCAACTTCCAGAGTTAAACCCGTGTGTGGATTCAGCAGTCTGCAAACACTTTCTCTGCAGAGTCCCAAAACAGGCGTTTTCAGCCCATTACCGGCATATGGAAGAAACAGCAGTAAGCACAGGGAAATATCTGCTTCTAAATCCAAAACGCAGCTATCTAACAGAACGGTTGTCAATGTGTGCACTCAACTTCCAGAGTTAAACCCGTGTGTGGATTCAGCAGTCTGCAAACACTTTCTCTGCAGAGTCCCAAAACAGGCGTTTTCAGCCCATTACCGGCATATGGAAGAAACTGCAGTAAGCACAGGGAAATATCTGCTTCTAAATCCAAAACGCAGCTATCTAACAGAACGGTTGTCAATGTGTGCACTCAACTTCCAGAGTTAAACCCGTGTGTGGATTCAGCAGTCTGCAAACATCTCTGCAGGGTCCGAAACCAGGCGTTTTCAGCCCATTACCGGCATATGGAAGAAACAGCAGTAAGCCCAGGGAAATATCTGCTTCTAAATCCAAAACGCAGCTATCTAACAGAACGGTTGTCAATGTGTGCACTCAACTTGAAGAGTTAAACCCGTGTGTGGATTCAGCAGTCTGCA
Source organism: Aotus nancymaae (assembly GCF_030222135.1). Classification (NCBI taxonomy): domain Eukaryota; kingdom Metazoa; phylum Chordata; class Mammalia; order Primates; family Aotidae; genus Aotus; species Aotus nancymaae. Next base: position 242,886 of record NW_026988692.1, read on the forward strand.
AACACTTTCTCTGCAGAGTCCCAAAACAGGCGTTTTCAGCCCATTACCGGCATATGGAAGAAACAGCAGTAAGCCCAGGGAAATATCTGCTTCTAAATCCAAAATGCAGCTATCTAACAGAACGGTTGTCAATGTGTGCACTCAACTTCTAGAGTTAAACCCGTGTGTGGATTCAGCAGTCTGCAAACACTTTCTCTGCCGAGTCCCAAAACAGGCGTTTTCAGCCCATTACCGGCATATGGAAGAAACAGCAGTAAGCACAGGGAAATATCTGCTTCTAAATCCAAAACGCAGCTATCTAACAGAACGGTTGTCAATGTGTGCACTCAACTTCCAGAGTTAAACCCGTGTGTGGATTCAGCAGTCTGCAAACACTTTCTCTGCAGAGTCCCAAAACACGCGTTTTCAGCCCATTACCGGCATATGGAAGAAACAGCAGTAAGCACAGGGAAATATCTGCTTCTAAATCCAAAACGCAGCTATCTAACAGAACGGTTGTCAATGTGTGCACTCAACTTCCAGAGTTAAACCCGTGTGTGGATTCAGCAGTCTGCAAACACTTTGTCTGCAGAGTCCCAAACCAGGCGTTTTCAGCCCATTACCGGCATATGGAAGAAACAGCAGTAAGCCCAGGGAAATATCTGCTTCTAAATCCAAAACGCAGCTATCTAACAGAACGGTTGTCAATGTGTGCACTCAACTTCCAGAGTTAAACCCGTGTGTGGATTCAGCAGTCTGCAAACACTTTCTCTACAGAGTCCCAAAACAGGCGTTTTCAGCCCATTACCGGCATATGGAAGAAACAGCAGTAAGCACAGGGAAATATCTGCTTCTAAATCCAAAACGCAGCTATCTAACAGAACGGTTGTCAATGTGTGCACTCAACTTCCAGAGTTAAACCCGTGTGTGGATTCAGCAGTCTGCAAACACTTTCTCTGCAGAGTCCCAAAACAGGCGTTTTCAGCCCATTACCGGCATATGGAAGAAACAGCAGTAAGCACAGGGAAATATCTGCTTCTAAATCCAAAACGCAGCTATCTAACAGAACGGTTGTCAATGTGTGCACTCAACTTCCAGAGTTAAACCCGTGTGTGGATTCAGCAGTCTGCAAACACTTTCTCTGCAGAGTCCCAAAACAGGCGTTTTCAGCCCATTACCGGCATATGGAAGAAACTGCAGTAAGCACAGGGAAATATCTGCTTCTAAATCCAAAACGCAGCTATCTAACAGAACGGTTGTCAATGTGTGCACTCAACTTCCAGAGTTAAACCCGTGTGTGGATTCAGCAGTCTGCAAACATCTTCTCTGCAGAGTCCCAAACCAGGCGTTTTCAGCCCATTACCGGCATATGGAAGAAACAGCAGTAAGCACAGGGAAATATCTGCTTCTAAATCCAAAACGCAGTTATCTAACAGAACGGTTGTCAATGTGTGCACTCAACTTCCAGAGTTAAACCCGTGTGTGGATTCAGCAGTCTGCAAACACTTTCTCTGCAGAGTCCCAAAACAGGCGTTTTCAGCCCATTACCGGCATATGGAAGAAACTGCAGTAAGCACAGGGAAATATCTGCTTCTAAATCCAAAACGCAGCTATCTAACAGAACGGTTGTCAATGTGTGCACTCAACTTCCAGAGTTAAACCCGTGTGTGGATTCAGCAGTCTGCAAACATCTCTGCAGGGTCCGAAACCAGGCGTTTTCAGCCCATTACCGGCATATGGAAGAAACAGCAGTAAGCCCAGGGAAATATCTGCTTCTAAATCCAAAACGCAGCTATCTAACAGAACGGTTGTCAATGTGTGCACTCAACTTCCAGAGTTAAACCCGTGTGTGGATTCAGCAGTCTGCAAACACTTTCTCTGCAGAGTCCCAAAACAGGCGTTTTCAGCCCATTACCGGCATATGGAAGAAACAGCAGTAAGCCCAGGGAAATATCTGCTTCTAAATCCAAAATGCAGCTATCTAACAGAACGGTTGTCAATGTGTGCACTCAACTTCTAGAGTTAAACCCGTGTGTGGATTCAGCAGTCTGCAAACACTTTCTCTGCCGAGTCCCAAAACAGGCGTTTTCAGCCCATTACCGGCATATGGAAGAAACAGCAGTAAGCACAGGGAAATATCTGCTTCTAAATCCAAAACGCAGCTATCTAACAGAACGGTTGTCAATGTGTGCACTCAACTTCCAGAGTTAAACCCGTGTGTGGATTCAGCAGTCTGCAAACACTTTCTCTGCAGAGTCCCAAAACACGCGTTTTCAGCCCATTACCGGCATATGGAAGAAACAGCAGTAAGCACAGGGAAATATCTGCTTCTAAATCCAAAACGCAGCTATCTAACAGAACGGTTGTCAATGTGTGCACTCAACTTCCAGAGTTAAACCCGTGTGTGGATTCAGCAGTCTGCAAACACTTTCTCTGCAGAGTCCCAAACCAGGCGTTTTCAGCCCATTACCGGCATATGGAAGAAACAGCAGTAAGCCCAGGGAAATATCTGCTTCTAAATCCAAAACGCAGCTATCTAACAGAACGGTTGTCAATGTGTGCACTCAACTTCCAGAGTTAAACCCGTGTGTGGATTCAGCAGTCTGCAAACACTTTCTCTACAGAGTCCCAAAACAGGCGTTTTCAGCCCATTACCGGCATATGGAAGAAACAGCAGTAAGCACAGGGAAATATCTGCTTCTAAATCCAAAACGCAGCTATCTAACAGAACGGTTGTCAATGTGTGCACTCAACTTCCAGAGTTAAACCCGTGTGTGGATTCAGCAGTCTGCAAACACTTTCTCTGCAGAGTCCCAAAACAGGCGTTTTCAGCCCATTACCGGCATATGGAAGAAACAGCAGTAAGCACAGGGAAATATCTGCTTCTAAATCCAAAACGCAGCTATCTAACAGAACGGTTGTCAATGTGTGCACTCAACTTCCAGAGTTAAACCCGTGTGTGGATTCAGCAGTCTGCAAACACTTTCTCTGCAGAGTCCCAAAACAGGCGTTTTCAGCCCATTACCGGCATATGGAAGAAACTGCAGTAAGCACAGGGAAATATCTGCTTCTAAATCCAAAACGCAGCTATCTAACAGAACGGTTGTCAATGTGTGCACTCAACTTCCAGAGTTAAACCCGTGTGTGGATTCAGCAGTCTGCAAACATCTTCTCTGCAGAGTCCCAAACCAGGCGTTTTCAGCCCATTACCGGCATATGGAAGAAACAGCAGTAAGCACAGGGAAATATCTGCTTCTAAATCCAAAACGCAGTTATCTAACAGAACGGTTGTCAATGTGTGCACTCAACTTCCAGAGTTAAACCCGTGTGTGGATTCAGCAGTCTGCAAACATCTTCTCTGCAGAGTCCCAAACCAGGCGTTTTCAGCCCATTACCGGCATATGGAAGAAACAGCAGTAAGCACAGGGAAATATCTGCTTCTAAATCCAAAACGCAGCTATCTAACAGAACGGTTGTCAATGTGTGCACTCAACTTCCAGAGTTAAACCCGTGTGTGGATTCAGCAGTCTGCAAACACTTTCTCTGCAGAGTCCCAAAACAGGCGTTTTCAGCCCATTACCGGCATATGGAAGAAACAGCAGTAAGCTCAGGTAAATATCTGCTTCTAAATCCAAAACCCAGCTATCTAACAGAACGGTTGTCAATGTGTGCACTCAACTTCCAGAGTTAAACCCGTGTGTGGATTCAGCAGTCTGCAAACATCTTCTCTGCAGAGTCCCAAACCAGGCGTTTTCAGCCCATTGCCTGCATATGGAAGAAACAGCAGTAAGAACAGGGAAATATCTGCTTCTAAATCCAAAACGCAGCTATCTAACAGAACGGTTGTCAATGTGTGCACTCAACTTCCAGAGTTAAACCCGTGTGTGGATTCAGCAGTCTGCAAACATCTTCTCTGCAGAGTCCCAAACCAGGCGTTTTCAGCCCATTACCGGCATATGGAAGAAACAGCAGTAAGCACAGGGAAATATCTGCTTCTAAATCCAAAACGCAGCTATCTAACAGAACGGTTGTCAATGTGTGCACTCAACTTCCAGAGTTAAACCCGTGTGTGGATTCAGCAGTCTGCAAACACTTTCTCTACAGAGTCCCAAAACAGGCGTTTTCAGCCCATTACCGGCATATGGAAGAAACAGCAGTAAGCACAGGGAAATATCTGCTTCTAAATCCAAAACGCAGCTATCTAACAGAACGGTTGTCAATGTGTGCACTCAACTTCCAGAGTTAAACCCGTGTGTGGATTCAGCAGTCTGCAAACACTTTCTCTGCAGAGTCCCAAAACAGGGGTTTTCAGCCCGTTACCGGCATATGGAAGAAACTGCAGTAAGCACAGGGAAATATCTGCTTCTAAATCCAAAACGCAGCTATCTAACAGAACGGTTGTCAATGTGTGCACTCAACTTCCAGAGTTAAACCCGTGTGTGGATTCAGCAGTCTGCAAAGACTTTCTCTGCAGAGTCCCAAAATAGGCGTTTTCAGCCCATTACCGGCATATGAAAGAAACAGCAGTAAGCACAGGGAAATATCTGCTTCTAAATCCAAAACGCAGCTATCTAACAGAACGGTTGTCAATGTGTGCACTCAACTTCCAGAGTTAAACCCGTGTGTGGATTCAGCAGTCTGCAAACACTTTCTCTGCAGAGTCCCAAAACAGGCGATTTCAGCCCATTACCGGCATATGGAAGAAACAGCAGTAAGCACAGGGAAATATCTGCTTCTAAATCCAAAACGCAGCTATCTAACAGAACGGTTGTCAATGTGTGCACTCAACTTCCAGAGTTAAACCCGTGTGTGGATTCAGCAGTCTGCAAACATCTCTGCAGGGTCCGAAACCAGACGTTTTCAGCCCATTACCGGCATATGGAAGAAACAGCAGTAAGCCCAGGGAAATATCTGCTTCTAAATCCAAAACGCAGCTATCTAACAGAACGGTTGTCAATGTGTGCACTCAACTTCCAGAGTTAAACCCGTGTGTGGATTCAGCAGTCTGCAAACACTTTCTCTGCAGAGTCCCAAAACAGGCGTTTTCAGCCCATTACCGGCATATGGAAGAAACTGCAGTAAGCCCAGGGAAATATCTGTTTCTAAATCCAAAACCCAGCTATCTAACAGAACGGTTGTCAATGTGTGCACTCAACTTCCAGAGTTAAACCCGTGTGTGGATTCAGTAGTCTGCAAACATCTTCTCTGCAGAGTCCCAAACCAGGCGTTTTCAGCCCATTACCGGCATATGGAAGAAACAGCAGTAAGCACAGGGAAATATCTGCTTCTAAATCCAAAACGCAGCTATCTAACAGAACGGTTGTCAATGTGTGCACTCAACTTCCAGAGTTAAACACGTGTGTGGATTCAGCAGTCTGCAAACATCTTCTCTGCAGAGTCCCAAACCAGGCGTTTTCAGCCCATTACCGGCATATGGAAGAAACAGCAGTAAGCACAGGGAAATATCTGCTTCTAAATCCAACACGCAGCTATCTAACAGAACGGTTGTTAATGTGTGCACTCAACTTCCAGAGTTAAACCCGTGTGTGGATTCAGCAGTCTGCAAACACTTTGTCTGCAGAGTCCCAAAGCAGACGTTTTCAGCCCATTACCGGCATATGGAAGAAACAGCAGTACGCCCAGGGAAATATCTGCTTCTAAATCCAAAACGCAGCTATCTAACAGAACGGTTGTCAATGTGTGCACTCAACTTCCAGAGTTAAACCCGTGTGTGGATTCAGCAGTCTGCAAACACTTTCTCTGCAGAGTCCCAAAACAGGCGTTTTCAGCCCATTACCGGCATATGGAAGAAACAGCAGTAAGCACAGGGAAATATCTGCTTCTAAATCCAAAACGCAGCTATCTAACAGAACGGTTGTCAATGCGTGCACTCAACTTCCAGAGTTAAACCCGTGTGTGGATTCAGCAGTCTGCAAACATCTTCTCTGCAGAGTCCCAAACCAGGCGTTTTCAGCCCATTACCGGCATATGGAAGAAACAGCAGTAAGCCCAGGGAAATATCTGCTTCTAAATCCAAAACGCAGCTATCTAACAGAACGGTTGTCAATGTGTGCACTCAACTTCCAGAGTTAAACCCGTGTGTGGATTCAGCAGTCTGCAAACACTTTCTCTGCAGAGTCCCAAAACAGGCGTTTTCAGCCCATTACCGGCATATGGAAGAAACAGCAGTAAGCACAGGGAAATATCTGCTTCTAAATCCAAAACGCAGCTATCTAACAGAACGGTTGTCAATGTGTGCACTCAACTTCCAGAGTTAAACCCGTGTGTGGATTCAGCAGTCTGCAAACACTTTCTCTGCAGAGTCCCAAAACAGGCGTTTTCAGCCCATTACCGGCATATGGAAGAAACAGCAGTAAGCACAGGGAAATATCTGCTTCTAAATCCAAAACGCAGCTATCTAACAGAACGGTTGTCAATGTGTGCACTCAACTTCCAGAGATAAACCCGTGTGTGGATTCAGCAGTCTGCAAACACTTTCTCTGCAGAGTCCCAAAACAGGCGTTTTCAGCCCATTACCGGCATATGGAAGAAACAGCAGTAAGCACAGGGAAATATCTGCTTCTAAATCCAAAACGCAGCTATCTAACAGAACGGTTGTCAATGTGTGCACTCAACTTCCAGAGTTAAACCCGTGTGTGGATTCAGCAGTCTGCAAACACTTTCTCTGCAGAGTCCCAAAACAGGCGTTTTCAGCCCATTACCGGCATATGGAAGAAACTGCAGTAAGCACAGGGAAATATCTGCTTCTAAATCCAAAACGCAGCTATCTAACAGAACGGTTGTCAATGTGTGCACTCAACATCCAGAGTTAAACCCGTGTGTGGATTCAGCAGTCTGCAAACACTTTCTCTGCAGAGTCCCAAAACAGGCGTTTTCAGCCCATTACCGGCATATGGAAGAAACAGCAGTAAGCACAGGGAAATATCTGCTTCTAAATCCAAAACGCAGCTATCTAACAGAACGGTTGTCAATGTGTGCACTCAACTTCCAGAGTTAAACCCGTGTGTGGATTCAGCAGTCTGCAAACGTCTTCTCTGCAGAGTACCAAACCAGGCGTTTTCAGCCCATTACCGGCATATGGAAGAAACAGCAGTAAGCCCAGGGAAATATCTGCTTCTAAATCCAAAACGCAGCTATCTAACAGAACGGTTGTCAATGTGTGCACTCAACTTCCAGAGTTAAACCCGTGTGTGGATTCAGCAGTCTGCAAACACTTTCTCTGCAGAGTGCCAAAGCAGGCGTTTTCAGCCCATTACCGGCATATGGAAGAAACAGCAGTAAGCACAGGGAAATATCTGCTTCTAAATCCAAAACGCAGCTATCTAACAGAACGGTTGTCAATGTGTGCACTCAACTTCCAGAGTTAAACCCGTGTGTGGATTCAGCAGTCTGCAAACACTTTCTCTGCAGAGTCCCAAAACAGGCGTTTTCAGCCCATTACCGGCATATGGAAGAAACAGCAGCAAGCACAGGGAAATATCTGCTTCTAAATCCAAAACGCAGCTATCTAACAGAACGGTTGTCAATGTGTGCACTCAACTTCCAGAGTTAAACCCGTGTGTGGATTCAGCAGTCTGCAAACATCTTCTCTGCAGATTCCCAAACCAGGCGTTTTCAGCCCATTACCGGCATATGGAAGAAACAGCAGTAAGCACAGGGAAATATCTGCTTCTAAATCCAAAACGCAGCTATCTAACAGAACGGTTGTCAATGTGTGCACTCAACTTCCAGAGTTAAACCCGTGTGTGGATTCAGCAGTCTGCAAACATCTTCTCTGCAGAGTCCCAAACCAGGCGTTTTCAGCCCATTACCGGCATATGGAAGAAACAGCAGTAAGCCCAGGGAAATATCTGCTTCTAAATCCAAAACGCAGCTATCTAACAGAACGGTTGTCAATGTGTGCACTCAACTTCCAGAGTTAAACCCGTGTGTGGATTCAGCAGTCTGCAAACACTTTCTCTGCAGAGTCCCAAAACAGGCGTTTTCAGCCCATTACCGGCATATGGAAGAAACAGCAGTAAGCACAGGGAAATATCTGCTTCTAAATCCAAAACGCAGCTATCTAACAGAACGGTTGTCAATGTGTGCACTCAACTTCCAGAGTTAAACCCGTGTGTGGATTCAGCAGTCTGCAAACACTTTGTCTGCAGAGTCCCAAAAGAGGCGATTTCAGCCCATTACCGGCATATGGAAAAAACAGCAGTAAGCACAGGGAAATATCTGCTTCTAAATCCAAAACGCAGCTATCAAACAGAACGGTTGTCAATGTGAGCACTGAACTTGCAGAGTTAAACCCGTGTGTGGATTCAGCAGTCTGCAAACACTTTCTCTGCAGAGTCCCAAAGCAGGCGTTTTCAGCCCATTACCGGCATATGGAAGAAACAGCAGTAAGCCCAGGGAAATATCTGCTTCTAAATCCAAAACGCAGCTATCTAACAGAACGGCTGTCAATGTGTGCACTCAACTTCCAGAGTTAAACTCGTGTGTGGATTCAGCAGTCTGCAAACACTTTCTCTGCAGAGTCCCAAAACAGGCATTTTCAGCCCATTACCGGCATATGGAAGAAACAGCAGTAAGCACAGGGAAATATCTGCTTCTAAATCCAAAACACAGCTATCTAACAGAACGGTTCTCAATGTGTGCACTCAACTTTCAGAGTTAAACCCGTGTGTGGATTCAGCAGTCTGCAAACACTTTCTCTGCAGAGTCCCAAAACAGGCGTTTTCAGCCCGTTACCGGCATATGGAAGAAACAGCAGTAAGCACAGGGAAATATCTGCTTCTAAATCCAAAACGCAGCTATCTAACAGAACGGTTGTCAATGTGTGCACTCAACTTACAGAGTTAAACCCGTGTGTGGATTCAGCAGTCTGCAAACACTTTCTCTGCAGAGTCCCAAAACAGGCGTTTCAGCCCATTACCGGCATATGGAAGAAACAGCAGTAAGCACAGGGAAATATCTGCTTCTAAATCCAAAACGCAGCTATCTAACAGAACGGTTGTCAATGTGTGCACTCAACTTCCAGAGTTAAACCCGTGTGTGGATTCAGCAGTCTGCAAACACTTTCTCTGCAGAGTCCCAAAACAGGCGTTTTCAGCCCATTACCGGCATATGGAAGAAACTGCAGTAAGCACAGGGAAATATCTGCTTCTAAATCCAAAACGCAGCTATCTAACAGAACGGTTGTCAATGTGTGCACTCAACTTCCAGAGTTAAACCCGTGTGTGGATTCAGCAGTCTGCAAACATCTCTGCAGGGTCCGAAACCAGGCGTTTTCAGCCCATTACCGGCATATGGAAGAAACAGCAGTAAGCCCAGGGAAATATCTGCTTCTAAATCCAAAACGCAGCTATCTAACAGAACGGTTGTCAATGTGTGCACTCAACTTGCAGAGTTAAACCCGTGTGTGGATTCAGCAGTCTGCAAACACTTTCTCTGCAGAGTCCCAAAACAGGCGTTTTCAGCCCATTACCGGCATATGGAAGAAACAGCAGTAAGCCCAGGGAAATATCTGCTTCTAAATCCAAAATGCAGCTATCTAACAGAACGGTTGTCAATGTGTGCACTCAACTTCTAGAGTTAAACCCGTGTGTGGATTCAGCAGTCTGCAAACACTTTCTCTGCAGAGTCCCAAAACAGGCGTTTTCAGCCCATTACCAGCATATGGAAGAAACAGCAGTAAGCACAGGGAAATATCTGCTTCTAAATCCAAAACGCAGCTATCTAACAGAACGGTTGTCAATGTGTGCACTCAACTTCCAGAGTTAAACCCGTGTGTGGATTCAGCAGTCTGCAAACACTTTCTCTGCAGAGTCCCAAAACACGCGTTTTCAGCCCATTACCGGCATATGGAAGAAACAGCAGTAAGCACAGGGAAATATCTGCTTCTAAATCCAAAACGCAGCTATCTAACAGAACGGTTGTCAATGTGTGCACTCAACTTCCAGAGTTAAACCCGTGTGTGGATTCAGCAGTCTGCAAACATCTTCTCTGCAGAGTCCCAAACCAGGCGTTTTCAGCCCATTACCGGCATATGGAAGAAACAGCAGTAAGCCCAGGGAAATATCTGCTTCTAAATCCAAAACGCAGCTATCTAACAGAACGGTTGTCAATGTGTGCACTCAACTTCCAGAGTTAAACCCGTGTGTGGATTCAGCAGTCTGCAAACACTTTCTCTACAGAGTCCCAAAACAGGCGTTTTCAGCCCATTACCGGCATATGGAAGAAACAGCAGTAAGCACAGGGAAATATCTGCTTCTAAATCCAAAACGCAGCTATCTAACAGAACGGTTGTCAATGTGTGCACTCAACTTCCAGAGTTAAACCCGTGTGTGGATTCAGCAGTCTGCAAACACTTTCTCTGCAGAGTCCCAAAACAGGCGTTTTCAGCCCATTACCGGCATATGGAAGAAACAGCAGTAAGCACAGGGAAATATCTGCTTCTAAATCCAAAACGCAGCTATCTAACAGAACGGTTGTCAATGTGTGCCCTCAACTTCCAGAGTTAAACCCGTGTGTGGATTCAGCAGTCTGCAAACACTTTCTCTGCAGAGTCCCAAAACAGGCGTTTTCAGCCCATTACCGGCATATGGAAGAAACTGCAGTAAGCACAGGGAAATATCTGCTTCTAAATCCAAAACGCAGCTATCTAACAGAACGGTTGTCAATGTGTGCACTCAACTTCCAGAGTTAAACCCGTGTGTGGATTCAGCAGTCTGCAAACATCTTCTCTGCAGAGTCCCAAACCAGGCGTTTTCAGCCCATTACCGGCATATGGAAGAAACAGCAGTAAGCACAGGGAAATATCTGCTTCTAAATCCAAAACGCAGTTATCTAACAGAACGGTTGTCAATGTGTGCACTCAACTTCCAGAGTTAAACCCGTGTGTGGATTCAGCAGTCTGCAAACATCTTCTCTGCAGAGTCCCAAACCAGGCGTTTTCAGCCCATTACCGGCATATGGAAGAAACAGCAGTAAGCCCAGGGAAATATCTGCTTCTAAATCCAAAACGCAGCTATCTAACAGAACGGTTGTCAATGTGTGCACTCAACTTCCAGAGTTAAACCCGTGTGTGGATTCAGCAGTCTGCAAACACTTTCTCTGCAGAGTCCCAAAACAGGCGTTTTCAGCCCATTACCGGCATATGGAAGAAACAGCAGTAAGCCCAGGTAAATATCTGCTTCTAAATCCAAAACCCAGCTATCTAACAGAACGGTTGTCAATGTGTGCACTCAACTTCCAGAGTTAAACCCGTGTGTGGATTCAGCAGTCTGCAAACATCTTCTCTGCAGAGTCCCAAACCAGGCGTTTTCAGCCCATTACCGGCATATGGAAGAAACAGCAGTAAGAACAGGGAAATATCTGCTTCTAAATCCAAAACGCAGCTATCTAACAGAACGGTTGTCAATGTGTGCACTCAACTTCCAGAGTTAAACCCGTGTGTGGATTCAGCAGTCTGCAAACATCTTCTCTGCAGAGTCCCAAACCAGGCGTTTTCAGCCCATTACCGGCATATGGAAGAAACAGCAGTAAGCACAGGGAAATATCTGCTTCTAAATCCAAAACGCAGCTATCTAACAGAACGGTTGTCAATGTGTGCACTCAACTTCCAGAGTTAAACCCGTGTGTGGATTCAGCAGTCTGCAAACATCTTCTCTGCAGAGTCCCAAACCAGGCGTTTTCAGCCCATTACCGGCATATGGAAGAAACAGCAGTAAGCCCAGGGAAATATCTGCTTCTAAATCCAAAACGCAGCTATCTAACAGAACGGTTGTCAATGTGTGCACTCAACTTCCAGAGTTAAACCCGTGTGTGGATTCAGCAGTCTGCAAACACTTTCTCTACAGAGTCCCAAAACAGGCGTTTTCAGCCCATTACCGGCATATGGAAGAAACAGCAGTAAGCACAGGGAAATATCTGCTTCTAAATCCAAAACGCAGCTATCTAACAGAACGGTTGTCAATGTGTGCACTCAACTTCCAGAGTTAAACCCGTGTGTGGATTCAGCAGTCTACAAACACTTTCTCTGCAGAGTCCCAAAACAGGCGTTTTCAGCCCATTACCGGCATATGGAAGAAACAGCAGTAAGCACAGGGAAATATCTGCTTCTAAATCCAAAACGCAGCTATCTAACAGAACGGTTGTCAATGTGTGCACTCAACTTCCAGAGTTAAACCCGTGTGTGGATTCAGCAGTCTGCAAACACTTTCTCTGCAGAGTCCCAAAACAGGCGTTTTCAGCCCATTACCGGCATATGGAAGAAACTGCAGTAAGCACAGGGAAATATCTGCTTCTAAATCCAAAACGCAGCTATCTAACAGAACGGTTGTCAATGTGTGCACTCAACTTCCAGAGTTAAACCCGTGTGTGGATTCAGCAGTCTGCAAACATCTTCTCTGCAGAGTCCCAAACCAGGCGTTTTCAGCCCATTACCGGCATATGGAAGAAACAGCAGTAAGCCCAGGGAAATATCTGCTTCTAAATCCAAAACGCAGCTATCTAACAGAACGGTTGTCAATGTGTGCACTCAACTTCCAGAGTTAAACCCGTGTGTGGATTCAGCAGTCTGCAAACACTTTCTCTACAGAGTCCCAAAACAGGCGTTTTCAGCCCATTACCGGCATATGGAAGAAACAGCAGTAAGCACAGGGAAATATCTGCTTCTAAATCCAAAACGCAGCTATCTAACAGAACGGTTGTCAATGTGTGCACTCAACTTCCAGAGTTAAACCCGTGTGTGGATTCAGCAGTCTGCAAACACTTTCTCTGCAGAGTCCCAAAACAGGCGTTTTCAGCCCATTACCGGCATATGGAAGAAACAGCAGTAAGCACAGGGAAATATCTGCTTCTAAATCCAAAACGCAGCTATCTAACAGAACGGTTGTCAATGTGTGCACTCAACTTCCAGAGATAAACCCGTGTGTGGATTCAGCAGTCTGCAAACACTTTCTCTGCAGAGTCCCAAAACAGGCATTTTCAGCCCATTACCGGCATATGGAAGAAACAGCAGTAAGCACAGGGAAATATCTGCTTCTAAATCCAAAACCCAGCTATCTAACAGAACGGTTGTCAATGTGTGCACTCAACTTCCAGAGTTAAACCCGTGTGTGGATTCAGCAGTCTGCAAACATCTTCTCTGCAGAGTCCCAAACCAGGCGTTTTCAGCCCATTACCGGCATATGGAAGAAACAGCAGTAAGCACAGGGAAATATCTGCTTCTAAATCCAAAACGCAGCTATCTAACAGAACGGTTGTCAATGTGTGCACTCAACTTCCAGAGTTAAACCCGTGTGTGGATTAAGCAGTCTGCAAACATCTTCTCTGCAGAGTCCCAAACCAGGCGTTTTCAGCCCATTACCGGCATATGGAAGAAACAGCAGTAAGCACAGGGAAATATCTGCTTCTAAATCCAAAACGCAGCTATCTAACAGAACGGTTGTCAATGTGTGCACTCAACTTCCAGAGTTAAACCCGTGTGTGGATTCAGCAGTCTGCAAACACTTTGTCTGCAGAGTCCCAAAGCAGGCGTTTTCAGCCCATTACCGGCATATGGAAGAAACAGCAGTAAGCCCAGGGAAATATCTGCTTCTAAATCCAAAACGCAGCTATCTAACAGAACGGTTGTCAATGTGTGCACTCAACTTCCAGAGTTAAACCCGTGTGTGGATTCAGCAGTCTGCAAACATCTTCTCTGCAGAGTCCCAAACCAGGCGTTTTCAGCCCATTACCGGCATATGGAAGAAACAGCAGTAAGCACAGGGAAATATCTGCTTCTAAATCCAAAACGCAGCTATCTAACAGAACGGTTGTCAATGTGTGCACTCAACTTCCAGAGTTAAACCCGTGTGTGGATTCAGCAGTCTGCAAACATCTTCTCTGCAGAGTCCCAAAACAGGCGTTTTCAGCCCATTACCGGCATATGGAAGAAACAGCAGTAAGCACAGGGAAATATCTGCTTCTAAATCCAAAACGCAGCTATCTAACAGAACGGTTGTCAATGTGTGCACTCAACTTCCAGAGTTAAACCCGTGTGTGGATTCAGCAGTCTGCAAACACTTTCTCTGCAGAGTCCCAAAACAGGCGTTTTCAGCCCATTACCGGTATATGGAAGAAACAGCAGTAAGCCCAGGGAAATATCTGCTTCTAAATCCAAAACCCAGCTATCTAACAGAACGGTTGTCAATGTGTGCACTCAACTTCCAGAGTTAAACCCGTGTGTGGATTCAGCAGTCTGCAAACATCTTCTCTGCAGAGTCCCAAACCAGGCGTTTTCAGCCCATTACCGGCATATGGAAGAAACAGCAGTAAGCACAGGAAATATCTGCTTCTAAATCCAAAACGCAGCTATCTAACAGAACGGTTGTCAATGTGTGCACTCAACTTCCAGAGTTAAACCCGTGTGTGGATTCAGCAGTCTGCAAACACTTTCTCTGCAGAGTCCCAAAACAGGCGTTTTCAGCCCGTTACCGGCATATGGAAGAAACAGCAGTAAGCACAGGGAAATATCTGCTTCTAAATCCAAAACGCAGCTATCTAACAGAACGGTTGTCAATGTGTGCACTCAACTTACAGAGTTAAACCCGTGTGTGGATTCAGCAGTCTGCAAACACTTTCTCTGCAGAGTCCCAAAACAGGCGTTTCAGCCCATTACCGGCATATGGAAGAAACAGCAGTAAGCACAGGGAAATATCTGCTTCTAAATCCAAAACGCAGCTATCTAACAGAACGGTTGTCAATGTGTGCACTCAACTTCCAGAGTTAAACCCGTGTGTGGATTCAGCAGTCTGCAAACACTTTCTCTGCAGAGTCCCAAAACAGGCGTTTTCAGCCCATTACCGGCATATGGAAGAAACTGCAGTAAGCACAGGGAAATATCTGCTTCTAAATCCAAAACGCAGCTATCTAACAGAACGGTTGTCAATGTGTGCACTCAACTTCCAGAGTTAAACCCGTGTGTGGATTCAGCAGTCTGCAAACATCTCTGCAGGGTCCGAAACCAGGCGTTTTCAGCCCATTACCGGCATATGGAAGAAACAGCAGTAAGCCCAGGGAAATATCTGCTTCTAAATCCAAAACGCAGCTATCTAACAGAACGGTTGTCAATGTGTGCACTCAACTTGCAGAGTTAAACCCGTGTGTGGATTCAGCAGTCTGCAAACACTTTCTCTGCAGAGTCCCAAAACAGGCGTTTTCAGCCCATTACCGGCATATGGAAGAAACAGCAGTAAGCCCAGGGAAATATCTGCTTCTAAATCCAAAATGCAGCTATCTAACAGAACGGTTGTCAATGTGTGCACTCAACTTCTAGAGTTAAACCCGTGTGTGGATTCAGCAGTCTGCAAACACTTTCTCTGCCGAGTCCCAAAACAGGCGTTTTCAGCCCATTACCAGCATATGGAAGAAACAGCAGTAAGCACAGGGAAATATCTGCTTCTAAATCCAAAACGCAGCTATCTAACAGAACGGTTGTCAATGTGTGCACTCAACTTCCAGAGTTAAACCCGTGTGTGGATTCAGCAGTCTGCAAACACTTTCTCTGCAGAGTCCCAAAACACGCGTTTTCAGCCCATTACCGGCATATGGAAGAAACAGCAGTAAGCACAGGGAAATATCTGCTTCTAAATCCAAAACGCAGCTATCTAACAGAACGGTTGTCAATGTGTGCACTCAACTTCCAGAGTTAAACCCGTGTGTGGATTCAGCAGTCTGCAAACATCTTCTCTGCAGAGTCCCAAACCAGGCGTTTTCAGCCCATTACCGGCATATGGAAGAAACAGCAGTAAGCCCAGGGAAATATCTGCTTCTAAATCCAAAACGCAGCTATCTAACAGAACGGTTGTCAATGTGTGCACTCAACTTCCAGAGTTAAACCCGTGTGTGGATTCAGCAGTCTGCAAACACTTTCTCTACAGAGTCCCAAAACAGGCGTTTTCAGCCCATTACCGGCATATGGAAGAAACAGCAGTAAGCACAGGGAAATATCTGCTTCTAAATCCAAAACGCAGCTATCTAACAGAACGGTTGTCAATGTGTGCACTCAACTTCCAGAGTTAAACCCGTGTGTGGATTCAGCAGTCTGCAAACACTTTCTCTGCAGAGTCCCAAAACAGGCGTTTTCAGCCCATTACCGGCATATGGAAGAAACAGCAGTAAGCACAGGGAAATATCTGCTTCTAAATCCAAAACGCAGCTATCTAACAGAACGGTTGTCAATGTGTGCCCTCAACTTCCAGAGTTAAACCCGTGTGTGGATTCAGCAGTCTGCAAACACTTTCTCTGCAGAGTCCCAAAACAGGCGTTTTCAGCCCATTACCGGCATATGGAAGAAACTGCAGTAAGCACAGGGAAATATCTGCTTCTAAATCCAAAACGCAGCTATCTAACAGAACGGTTGTCAATGTGTGCACTCAACTTCCAGAGTTAAACCCGTGTGGGGATTCAGCAGTCTGCAAACATCTTCTCTGCAGAGTCCCAAACCAGGCGTTTTCAGCCCATTACCGGCATATGGAAGAAACAGCAGTAAGCACAGGGAAATATCTGCTTCTAAATCCAAAACGCAGTTATCTAACAGAACGGTTGTCAATGTGTGCACTCAACTTCCAGAGTTAAACCCGTGTGTGGATTCAGCAGTCTGCAAACATCTTCTCTGCAGAGTCCCAAACCAGGCGTTTTCAGCCCATTACCGGCATATGGAAGAAACAGCAGTAAGCCCAGGGAAATATCTGCTTCTAAATCCAAAACGCAGCTATCTAACAGAACGGTTGTCAATGTGTGCACTCAACTTCCAGAGTTAAACCCGTGTGTGGATTCAGCAGTCTGCAAACACTTTCTCTGCAGAGTCCCAAAACAGGCGTTTTCAGCCCATTACCGGCATATGGAAGAAACAGCAGTAAGCCCAGGTAAATATCTGCTTCTAAATCCAAAACCCAGCTATCTAACAGAACGGTTGTCAATGTGTGCACTCAACTTCCAGAGTTAAACCCGTGTGTGGATTCAGCAGTCTGCAAACATCTTCTCTGCAGAGTCCCAAACCAGGCGTTTTCAGCCCATTACCGGCATATGGAAGAAACAGCAGTAAGAACAGGGAAATATCTGCTTCTAAATCCAAAACGCAGCTATCTAACAGAACGGTTGTCAATGTGTGCACTCAACTTCCAGAGTTAAACCCGTGTGTGGATTCAGCAGTCTGCAAACATCTTCTCTGCAGAGTCCCAAACCAGGCGTTTTCAGCCCATTACCGGCATATGGAAGAAACAGCAGTAAGCACAGGGAAATATCTGCTTCTAAATCCAAAACGCAGCTATCTAACAGAACGGTTGTCAATGTGTGCACTCAACTTCCAGAGTTAAACCCGTGTGTGGATTCAGCAGTCTGCAAACATCTTCTCTGCAGAGTCCCAAACCAGGCGTTTTCAGCCCATTACCGGCATATGGAAGAAACAGCAGTAAGCCCAGGGAAATATCTGCTTCTAAATCCAAAACGCAGCTATCTAACAGAACGGTTGTCAATGTGTGCACTCAACTTCCAGAGTTAAACCCGTGTGTGGATTCAGCAGTCTGCAAACACTTTCTCTACAGAGTCCCAAAACAGGCGTTTTCAGCCCATTACCGGCATATGGAAGAAACAGCAGTAAGCACAGGGAAATATCTGCTTCTAAATCCAAAACGCAGCTATCTAACAGAACGGTTGTCAATGTGTGCACTCAACTTCCAGAGTTAAACCCGTGTGTGGATTCAGCAGTCTACAAACACTTTCTCTGCAGAGTCCCAAAACAGGCGTTTTCAGCCCATTACCGGCATATGGAAGAAACAGCAGTAAGCACAGGGAAATATCTGCTTCTAAATCCAAAACGCAGCTATCTAACAGAACGGTTGTCAATGTGTGCACTCAACTTCCAGAGTTAAACCCGTGTGTGGATTCAGCAGTCTGCAAACACTTTCTCTGCAGAGTCCCAAAACAGGCGTTTTCAGCCCATTACCGGCATATGGAAGAAACTGCAGTAAGCACAGGGAAATATCTGCTTCTAAATCCAAAACGCAGCTATCTAACAGAACGGTTGTCAATGTGTGCACTCAACTTCCAGAGTTAAACCCGTGTGTGGATTCAGCAGTCTGCAAACATCTTCTCTGCAGAGTCCCAAACCAGGCGTTTTCAGCCCATTACCGGCATATGGAAGAAACAGCAGTAAGCCCAGGGAAATATCTGCTTCTAAATCCAAAACGCAGCTATCTAACAGAACGGTTGTCAATGTGTGCACTCAACTTCCAGAGTTAAACCCGTGTGTGGATTCAGCAGTCTGCAAACACTTTCTCTACAGAGTCCCAAAACAGGCGTTTTCAGCCCATTACCGGCATATGGAAGAAACAGCAGTAAGCACAGGGAAATATCTGCTTCTAAATCCAAAACGCAGCTATCTAACAGAACGGTTGTCAATGTGTGCACTCAACTTCCAGAGTTAAACCCGTGTGTGGATTCAGCAGTCTGCAAACACTTTCTCTGCAGAGTCCCAAAACAGGCGTTTTCAGCCCATTACCGGCATATGGAAGAAACAGCAGTAAGCACAGGGAAATATCTGCTTCTAAATCCAAAACGCAGCTATCTAACAGAACGGTTGTCAATGTGTGCACTCAACTTCCAGAGATAAACCCGTGTGTGGATTCAGCAGTCTGCAAACACTTTCTCTGCAGAGTCCCAAAACAGGCATTTTCAGCCCATTACCGGCATATGGAAGAAACAGCAGTAAGCACAGGGAAATATCTGCTTCTAAATCCAAAACCCAGCTATCTAACAGAACGGTTGTCAATGTGTGCACTCAACTTCCAGAGTTAAACCCGTGTGTGGATTCAGCAGTCTGCAAACATCTTCTCTGCAGAGTCCCAAACCAGGCGTTTTCAGCCCATTACCGGCATATGGAAGAAACAGCAGTAAGCACAGGGAAATATCTGCTTCTAAATCCAAAACGCAGCTATCTAACAGAACGGTTGTCAATGTGTGCACTCAACTTCCAGAGTTAAACCCGTGTGTGGATTAAGCAGTCTGCAAACATCTTCTCTGCAGAGTCCCAAACCAGGCGTTTTCAGCCCATTACCGGCATATGGAAGAAACAGCAGTAAGCACAGGGAAATATCTGCTTCTAAATCCAAAACGCAGCTATCTAACAGAACGGTTGTCAATGTGTGCACTCAACTTCCAGAGTTAAACCCGTGTGTGGATTCAGCAGTCTGCAAACACTTTGTCTGCAGAGTCCCAAAGCAGGCGTTTTCAGCCCATTACCGGCATATGGAAGAAACAGCAGTAAGCCCAGGGAAATATCTGCTTCTAAATCCAAAACGCAGCTATCTAACAGAACGGTTGTCAATGTGTGCACTCAACTTCCAGAGTTAAACCCGTGTGTGGATTCAGCAGTCTGCAAACATCTTCTCTGCAGAGTCCCAAACCAGGCGTTTTCAGCCCATTACCGGCATATGGAAGAAACAGCAGTAAGCACAGGGAAATATCTGCTTCTAAATCCAAAACGCAGCTATCTAACAGAACGGTTGTCAATGTGTGCACTCAACTTCCAGAGTTAAACCCGTGTGTGGATTCAGCAGTCTGCAAACATCTTCTCTGCAGAGTCCCAAAACAGGCGTTTTCAGCCCATTACCGGCATATGGAAGAAACAGCAGTAAGCACAGGGAAATATCTGCTTCTAAATCCAAAACGCAGCTATCTAACAGAACGGTTGTCAATGTGTGCACTCAACTTCCAGAGTTAAACCCGTGTGTGGATTCAGCAGTCTGCAAACACTTTCTCTGCAGAGTCCCAAAACAGGCGTTTTCAGCCCATTACCGGTATATGGAAGAAACAGCAGTAAGCCCAGGGAAATATCTGCTTCTAAATCCAAAACCCAGCTATCTAACAGAACGGTTGTCAATGTGTGCACTCAACTTCCAGAGTTAAACCCGTGTGTGGATTCAGCAGTCTGCAAACATCTTCTCTGCAGAGTCCCAAACCAGGCGTTTTCAGCCCATTACCGGCATATGGAAGAAACAGCAGTAAGCACAGGAAATATCTGCTTCTAAATCCAAAACGCAGCTATCTAACAGAACGGTTGTCAATGTGTGCACTCAACTTCCAGAGTTAAACCCGTGTGTGGATTCAGCAGTCTGCAAACACTTTCTCTGCAGAGTCTCAAAACAGGCGTTTTAACCCATTACCGGCATATGGAAGAAACAGCAGTAAGCCCAGGGAAATATCTGCTTCTAAATCCAAAACGCAGCTATCTAACAGAACGGTTGTCAATGTGTGCACTCAACTTCCAGAGTTAAACCCGTGTGTGGATTCAGCAGTCTGCAAACACTTTCTCTGCAGAGTCCCAAAACAGGCGTTTTCAGCCCATTACCGGCATATGGAAGAAACAGCAGTAAGCACAGGGAAATATCTGCTTCTAAATCCAAAACGCAGCTATCTAACAGAACGGTTGTCAATGTGTGCACTCAACTTCCAGAGTTAAACCCGTGTGTGGATTCAGCAGTCTGCAAACACTTTCTCTGCAGAGTCCCAAAACAGGCGTTTTCAGCCCATTACCGGCATATGGAAGAAACTGCAGTAAGCACAGGGAAATATCTGCTTCTAAATCCAAAACGCAGCTATCTAACAGAACGGTTGTCAATGTGTGCACTCAACTTCCAGAGTTAAACCCGTGTGTGGATTCAGCAGTTTGCAAACATCTTCTCTGCAGAGTCCCAAACCAGGCGTTTTCAGCCCATTACCGGCATATGGAAGAAACAGCAGTAAGCACAGGGAAATATCTGCTTCTAAATCCAAAACGCAGCTATCTAACAGAACGGTTGTCAATGTGTGCACTCAACTTCCAGAGTTAAACCCGTGTGTGGATTCAGCAGTCTGCAAACATCTTCTCTGCAGAGTCCCAAACCAGGCGTTTTCAGCCCATTACCGGCATATGGAAGAAACAGCAGTAAGCCCAGGGAAATATCTGCTTCTAAATCCAAAACGCAGCTATCTAACAGAACGGTTGTCAATGTGTGCACTCAACTTCCAGAGTTAAACCCGTGTGTGGATTCAGCAGTCTGCAAACACTTTCTCTGCAGAGTCCCAAAACAGGCGTTTTCAGCCCATTACCGGCATATGGAAGAAACAGCAGTAAGCCCAGGGAAATATCTGCTTCTAAATCCAAAACCCAGCTATCTAACAGAACGGTTGTCAATGTGTGCACTCAACTTCCAGAGTTAAACCCGTGTGTGGATTCAGCAGTCTGCAAACATCTTCTCTGCAGAGTCCCAAACCAGGCGTTTTCAGCCCATTACCGGCATATGGAAGAAACAGCAGTAAGCACAGGGAAATATCTGCTTCTAAATCCAAAACGCAGCTATCTAACAGAACGGTTGTCAATGTGTGCACTCAACTTCCAGAGTTAAACCCGTGTGTGGATTCAGCAGTCTGCAAACACTTTCTCTGCAGAGTCCCAAAACAGGCGTTTTCAGCCCATTACCGGCATATGGAAGAAACAGCAGTAAGCACAGGGAAATATCTGCTTCTAAATCCAAAACGCAGCTATCTAACAGAACGGTTGTCAATGTGTGCACTCAACTTCCAGAGTTAAACCCGTGTGTGGATTCAGCAGTCTGCAAACACTTTGTCTGCAGAGTCCCAAAGCAGACGTTTTCAGCCCATTACCGGCATATGGAAGAAACAGCAGTAAGCCCAGGGAAATATCTGCTTCTAAATCCAAAACGCAGCTATCTAACAGAACGGTTGTCAATGTGTGCACTCAACTTCCAGAGTTAAACCCGTGTGTGGATTCAGCAGTCTGCAAACACTTTCTCTGCAGAGTCCCAAAACAGGCGTTTTCAGCCCATTACCGGCATATGGAAGAAACAGCAGTAAGCACAGGGAAATATCTGCTTCTAAATCCAAAACGCAGCTATCTAACAGAACGGTTGTCAATGTGTGCACTCAACTTCCAGAGTTAAACCCGTGTGTGGATTCAGCAGTCTGCAAACATCTTCTCTGCAGAGTCCCAAAACAGGCGTTTTCAGCCCATTACCGGCATATGGAAGAAACAGCAGTAAGCCCAGGGAAATATCTGCTTCTAAATCCAAAACGCAGCTATCTAACAGAACGGTTGTCAATGTGTGCACTCAACTTCCAGAGTTAAACCCGTGTGTGGATTCAGCAGTCTGCAAACACTTTCTCTGCAGAGTCCCAAAACAGGCGTTTTCAGCCCATTACCGGCATATGGAAGAAACAGCAGTAAGCACAGGGAAATATCTGCTTCTAAATCCAAAACGCAGCTATCTAACAGAACGGTTGTCAATGTGTGCACTCAACTTCCAGAGTTAAACCCGTGTGTGGATTCATCAGTCTGCAAACACTTTGTCTGCAGAGTCCCAAAAGAGGCGATTTCAGCCCATTACCGGCATATGGAAAAAACAGCAGTAAGCACAGGGAAATATCTGCTTCTAAATCCAAAACGCAGCTATCTAACAGAACGGTTGTCAATGTGTGCACTCAACTTGCAGAGTTAAACCCGTGTGTGGATTCAGCAGTCTGCAAACCCTTTCTCTGCAGAGTCCCATGGCAGGCGTTTTCAGCCCATTACCGGCATATGGAAGAAACAGCAGTAAGCCCAGGGAAATATCTGCTTCTAAATCCAAAACGCAGCTATCTAACAGAACGGTTGTCAATGTGTGCACTCAACTTCCAGAGTTAAACCCATGTGTGGATTCAGCAGTCTGCAAACACTTTCTCTGCAGAGTCCCAAAACAGGCGTTTTCAGCCCATTACCGGCATATGGAAGAAACAGCAGTAAGCACAGGGAAATATCTGCTTCTAAATCCAAAACGCAGCTATCTAACAGAACGGTTGTCAATGTGTGCACTCAACTTCCAGAGTTAAACCCGTGTGTGGATTCAGCAGTCTGCAAACACTTTCTCTGCAGAGTCCCAAAACAGGCGTTTTCAGCCCGTTACCGGCATATGGAAGAAACTGCAGTAAGCACAGGGAAATATCTGCTTCTAAATCCAAAACGCAGCTATCTAACAGAACGGTTGTCAATGTGTGCACTCAACTTCCAGAGTTAAACCCGTGTGTGGATTCAGCAGTCTGCAAACACTTTCTCTGCAGAGTCCCAAAACAGGCGTTTTCAGGCCATTACCGGCATATGAAAGAAACAGCAGTAAGCACAGGGAAATATCTGCTTCTAAATCCAAAACGCAGCTATCTAACAGAACGGTTGTCAATGTGTGCACTCAACTTCCAGAGTTAAACCCATGTGTGGATTCAGCAGTCTGCAAACACTTTCTCTGCAGAGTCCCAAAACAGGCGTTTTCAGCCCATTACCGGCATATGGAAGAAACAGCAGTAAGCACAGGGAAATATCTGCTTCTAAATCCAAAACGCAGCTATCTAACAGAACGGTTGTCAATGTGTGCACTCAACTTCCAGAGTTAAACCCGTGTGTGGATTCAGCAGTCTGCAAACATCTCTGCAGGGTCCGAAACCAGGCGTTTTCAGCCCATTACCGGCATATGGAAGAAACAGCAGTAAGCCCAGGGAAATATCTGCTTCTAAATCCAAAACGCAGCTATCTAACAGAACGGTTGTCAATGTGTGCACTCAACTTCCAGAGTTAAACCCGTGTGTGGATTCAGCAGTCTGCAAACACTTTCTCTGCAGAGTCCCAAAACAGGCGTTTTCAGCCCATTACCGGCATATGGAAGAAACAGCAGTAAGCCCAGGGAAATATCTGCTTCTAAATCCAAAACCCAGCTATCTAACAGAACGGTTGTCAATGTGTGCACTCAACTTCCAGAGTTAAACCCGTGTGTGGATTCAGCAGTCTGCAAACATCTTCTCTGCAGAGTCCCAAACCAGGCGTTTTCAGCCCATTACCGGCATATGGAAGAAACAGCAGTAAGCACAGGGAAATATCTGCTTCTAAATCCAAAACGCAGCTATCTAACAGAACGGTTGTCAATGTGTGCACTCAACTTCCAGAGTTAAACCCGTGTGTGGATTCAGCAGTCTGCAAACATCTTCTCTGCAGAGTCCCAAACCAGGCGTTTTCAGCCCATTACCGGCATATGGAAGAAACAGCAGTAAGCACAGGGAAATATCTGCTTCTAAATCCAAAACGCAGCTATCTAACAGAACGGTTGTCAATGTGTGCACTCAACTTCCAGAGTTAAACCCGTGTGTGGATTCAGCAGTCGGCAAACACTTTGTCTGCAGAGTCCCAAAGCAGGCGTTTTCAGCCCATTACCGGCATATGGAAGAAACAGCAGTAAGCCCAGGGAAATATCTGCTTCTAAATCCAAAACGCAGCTATCTAACAGAACGGTTGTCAATGTGTGCACTCAACTTCCAGAGTTAAACCCGTGTGTGGATTCAGCAGTCTGCAAACACTTTCTCTGCAGAGTCCCAAAACAGGCGTTTTCAGCCCATTACCGGCATATGGAAGAAACAGCAGTAAGCACAGGGAAATATCTGCTTCTAAATCCAAAACGCAGCTATCTAACAGAACGGTTGTCAATGTGTGCACTCAACTTCCAGAGTTAAACCCGTGTGTGGATTCAGCAGTCTGCAAACATCTTCTCTGCAGAGTCCCAAACCAGGCGTTTTCAGCCCATTACCGGCATATGGAAGAAACAGCAGTAAGCACAGGGAAATATCTGCTTCTAAATCCAAAACTCAGCTATCTAACAGAACGGTTGTCAATGTGTGCACTCAACTTGCAGAGTTAAACCCGTGTGTGGATTCAGCAGTCTGCAAACACTTTCTCTGCAGAGTCCCAAAGCAGGCGTTTTCAGCCCAATACCGGCATATGGAAGAAACAGCAGTAAGCCCAGGGAAATATCTGCTTCTAAATCCAAAACGCAGCTATCTAACAGAACGGTTGTCAATGTGTGCACTCAACTTCCAGAGTTAAACCCGTGTGTGGATTCAGCAGTCTGCAAACACTTTCTCTGCAGAGTCCCAAAACAGGCGTTTTCAGCCCATTACCGGCATATGGAAGAAACAGCAGTAAGCACAGGGAAATATCTGCTTCTAAATCCAAAACGCAGCTATCTAACAGAACGGTTGTCAATGTGTGCACTCAACTTCCAGAGTTAAAACCGTGTGTGGATTCAGCAGTCTGCAAACACTTTCTCTGCAGAGTCCCAAAACAGGCGTTTTCAGCCCGTTACCGGCATATGGAAGAAACTGCAGTAAGCACAGGGAAATATCTGCTTCTAAATCCAAAACGCAGCTATCTAACAGAACGGTTGTCAATGTGTGCACTCAACTTCCAGAGCTAAACCCGTGTGTGGATTCAGCAGTCTGCAAACACTTTCTCTGCAGAGTCCCAAAACAGGCGTTTTCAGCCCATTACCGGCATATGGAAGAAACAGCAGTAAGCACAGGGAAATATCTGCTTCTAAATCCAAAACGCAGCTATCTAACAGAACGGTTGTCAATGTGTGCACTCAACTTCCAGAGTTAAACCCGTGTGTGGATTCAGCAGTCTGCAAACATCTCTGCAGGGTCCGAAACCAGGCGTTTTCAGCCCATTACCGGCATATGGAAGAAACAGCAGTAAGCCCAGGGAAATATCTGCTTCTAAATCCAAAACGCAGCTATCTAACAGAACGGTTGTCAATGTGTGCACTCAACTTCCAGAGTTAAACCCGTGTGTGGATTCAGCAGTCTGCAAACACTTTCTCTGCAGAGTCCCAAAACAGGCGTTTTCAGCCCATTACCGGCATATGGAAGAAACAGCAGTAAGCCCAGGGAAATATCTGCTTCTAAATCCAAAATGCAGCTATCTAACAGAACGGTTGTCAATGTGTGCACTCAACTTCTAGAGTTAAACCCGTGTGTGGATTCAGCAGTCTGCAAACACTTTCTCTGCAGAGTCCCAAAACAGGCGTTTTCAGCCCATTACCGGCATATGGAAGAAACAGCAGTAAGCACAGGGAAATATCTGCTTCTAAATCCAAAACGCAGCTATCTAACAGAACGGTTGTCAATGTGTGCACTCAACTTCCAGAGTTAAACCCGTGTGTGGATTCAGCAGTCTGCAAACATCTCTGCAGGGTCCGGAACCAGGCGTTTTCAGCCCATTACCGGCATATGGAAGAAACAGCAGTAAGCCCAGGGAAATATCTGCTTCTAAATCCAAAACGCAGCTATCTAACAGAACGGTTGTCAATGTGTGCACTCAACTTCCAGAGTTAAACCCGTGTGTGGATTCAGCAGTCTGCAAACACTTTCTCTGCAGAGTCCCAAAACAGGCGTTTTCAGGCCATTACCGGCATATGGAAGAAACAGCAGTAAGCCCAGGGAAATATCTGCTTCTAAATCCAAAACCCAGCTATCTAACAGAACGGTTGTCAATGTGTGCACTCAACTTCCAGAGTTAAACCCGTGTGTGGATTCAGCAGTCTGCAAACATCTTCTCTGCAGAGTCCCAAACCAGGCGTTTTCAGCCCATTACCGGCATATGGAAGAAACAGCAGTAAGCACAGGGAAATATCTGCTTCTAAATCCAAAACGCAGCTATCTAACAGAACGGTTGTCAATGTGTGCACTCAACTTCCAGAGTTAAACCCGTGTGTGGATTCAGCAGTCTGCAAACATCTTCTCTGCAGAGTCCCAAACCAGGCGTTTTCAGCCCATTACCGGCATATGGAAGAAACAGCAGTAAGCCCAGGGAAATATCTGCTTCTAAATCCAAAACGCAGCTATCTAACAGAACGGTTGTCAATGTGTGCACTCAACTTCCAGAGTTAAACCCGTGTGTGGATTCAGCAGTCGGCAAACACTTTGTCTGCAGAGTCCCAAAGCAGGCGTTTTCAGCCCATTACCGGCATATGGAAGAAACAGCAGTAAGCCCAGGGAAATATCTGCTTCTAAATCCAAAACGCAGCTATCTAACAGAACGGTTGTCAATGTGTGCACTCAACTTCCAGAGTTAAACCCGTGTGTGGATTCAGCAGTCTGCAAACACTTTCTCTGCAGAGTCCCAAAACAGGCGTTTTCAGCCCATTACCGGCATATGGAAGAAACAGCAGTAAGCACAGGGAAATATCTGCTTCTAAATCCAAAACGCAGCTATCTAACAGAACGGTTGTCAATGTGTGCACTCAACTTCCAGAGTTAAACCCGTGTGTGGATTCAGCAGTCTGCAAACATCTTCTCTGCAGAGTCCCAAACCAGGCGTTTTCAGCCCATTACCGGCATATGGAAGAAACAGCAGTAAGCACAGGGAAATATCTGCTTCTAAATCCAAAACTCAGCTATCTAACAGAACGGTTGTCAATGTGTGCACTCAACTTGCAGAGTTAAACCCGTGTGTGGATTCAGCAGTCTGCAAACACTTTCTCTGCAGAGTCCCAAAGCAGGCGTTTTCAGCCCAATACCGGCATATGGAAGAAACAGCAGTAAGCCCAGGGAAATATCTGCTTCTAAATCCAAAACGCAGCTATCTAACAGAACGGTTGTCAATGTGTGCACTCAACTTCCAGAGTTAAACCCGTGTGTGGATTCAGCAGTCTGCAAACACTTTCTCTGCAGAGTCCCAAAACAGGCGTTTTCAGCCCATTACCGGCATATGGAAGAAACAGCAGTAAGCACAGGGAAATATCTGCTTCTAAATCCAAAACGCAGCTATCTAACAGAACGGTTGTCAATGTGTGCACTCAACTTCCAGAGTTAAAACCGTGTGTGGATTCAGCAGTCTGCAAACACTTTCTCTGCAGAGTCCCAAAACAGGCGTTTTCAGCCCGTTACCGGCATATGGAAGAAACTGCAGTAAGCACAGGGAAATATCTGCTTCTAAATCCAAAACGCAGCTATCTAACAGAACGGTTGTCAATGTGTGCACTCAACTTCCAGAGCTAAACCCGTGTGTGGATTCAGCAGTCTGCAAACACTTTCTCTGCAGAGTCCCAAAACAGGCGTTTTCAGCCCATTACCGGCATATGGAAGAAACAGCAGTAAGCACAGGGAAATATCTGCTTCTAAATCCAAAACGCAGCTATCTAACAGAACGGTTGTCAATGTGTGCACTCAACTTCCAGAGTTAAACCCGTGTGTGGATTCAGCAGTCTGCAAACATCTCTGCAGGGTCCGAAACCAGGCGTTTTCAGCCCATTACCGGCATATGGAAGAAACAGCAGTAAGCCCAGGGAAATATCTGCTTCTAAATCCAAAACGCAGCTATCTAACAGAACGGTTGTCAATGTGTGCACTCAACTTCCAGAGTTAAACCCGTGTGTGGATTCAGCAGTCTGCAAACACTTTCTCTGCAGAGTCCCAAAACAGGCGTTTTCAGCCCATTACCGGCATATGGAAGAAACAGCAGTAAGCCCAGGGAAATATCTGCTTCTAAATCCAAAATGCAGCTATCTAACAGAACGGTTGTCAATGTGTGCACTCAACTTCTAGAGTTAAACCCGTGTGTGGATTCAGCAGTCTGCAAACACTTTCTCTGCAGAGTCCCAAAACAGGCGTTTTCAGCCCATTACCGGCATATGGAAGAAACAGCAGTAAGCACAGGGAAATATCTGCTTCTAAATCCAAAACGCAGCTATCTAACAGAACGGTTGTCAATGTGTGCACTCAACTTCCAGAGTTAAACCCGTGTGTGGATTCAGCAGTCTGCAAACACTTTCTCTGCAGAGTCCCAAAACAGGCGTTTTCAGCCCATTACCGGCATATGGAAGAAACAGCAGTAAGCACAGGGAAATATCTGCTTCTAAATCCAAAACGCAGCTATCTAACAGAACGGTTGTCAATGTGTGCACTCAACTTCCAGAGTTAAACCCGTGTGTGGATTCAGCAGTCTGCAAACATCTTCTCTGCAGAGTCCCAAACCAGGCGTTTTCAGCCCATTACCGGCATATGGAAGAAACAGCAGTAAGCCCAGGGAAATATCTGCTTCTAAAACCAAAACGCAGCTATCTAACAGAACGGTTGTCAATGTGTGCACTCAACTTCCAGAGTTAAACCCGTGTGTGGATTCAGCAGTCTGCAAACACTTTCTCTACAGAGTCCCAAAACAGGCGTTTTCAGCCCATTACCGGCATATGGAAGAAACAGCAGTAAGCACAGGGAAATATCTGCTTCTAAATCCAAAACGCAGCTATCTAACAGAACGGTTGTCAATGTGTGCACTCAACTTCCAGAGTTAAACCCGTGTGTGGATTCAGCAGTCTGCAAACACTTTCTCTGCAGAGTCCCAAAACAGGCGTTTTCAGCCCATTACCGGCATATGGAAGAAACAGCAGTAAGCACAGGGAAATATCTGCTTCTAAATCCAAAACGCAGCTATCTAACAGAACGGTTGTCAATGTGTGCACTCAACTTCCAGAGTTAAACCCGTGTGTGGATTCAGCAGTCTGCAAACACTTTCTCTGCAGAGTCCCAAAACAGGCGTTTTCAGCCCATTACCGGCATATGGAAGAAACTGCAGTAAGCACAGGGAAATATCTGCTTCTAAATCCAAAACGCAGCTATCTAACAGAACGGTTGTCAATGTGTGCACTCAACTTCCAGAGTTAAACCCGTGTGTGGATTCAGCAGTCTGCAAACACTTTGTCTGCAGAGTCCCAAAAGAGGCGATTTCAGCCCATTACCGGCATATGGAAAAAACAGCAGTAAGCACAGGGAAATATCTGCTTCTAAATCCAAAACGCAGCTATCTAACAGAACGGTTGTCAATGTGTGCACTCAACTTCCAGAGTTAAAACCGTGTGTGGATTCAGCAGTCTGCAAACACTTTCTCTGCAGAGTCCCAAAACAGGCGTTTTCAGCCCGTTACCGGCATATGGAAGAAACTGCAGTAAGCACAGGGAAATATCTGCTTCTAAATCCAAAACGCAGCTATCTAACAGAACGGTTGTCAATGTGTGCACTCAACTTCCAGAGTTAAAACCGTGTGTGGATTCAGCAGTCTGCAAACACTTTCTCTGCAGAGTCCCAAAACAGGCGTTTTCAGCCCATTACCGGCATATGGAAGAAACAGCAGTAAGCACAGGGAAATATCTGCTTCTAAATCCAAAACGCAGCTATCTAACAGAACGGTTGTCAATGTGTGCACTCAACTTCCAGAGTTAAACCCGTGTGTGGATTCAGCAGTCTGCAAACATCTCTGCAGGGTCCGAAACCAGGCGTTTTCAGCCCATTACCGGCATATGGAAGAAACAGCAGTAAGCCCAGGGAAATATCTGCTTCTAAATCCAAAACGCAGCTATCTAACAGAACGGTTGTCAATGTGTGCACTCAACTTCCAGAGTTAAACCCGTGTGTGGATTCAGCAGTCTGCAAACACTTTCTCTGCAGAGTCCCAAAACAGGCGTTTTCAGCCCATTACCGGCATATGGAAGAAACAGCAGTAAGCCCAGGGAAATATCTGCTTCTAAATCCAAAATGCAGCTATCTAACAGAACGGTTGTCAATGTGTGCACTCAACTTCTAGAGTTAAACCCGTGTGTGGATTCAGCAGTCTGCAAACACTTTCTCTGCAGAGTCCCAAAACAGGCGTTTTCAGCCCATTACCGGCAAATGGAAGAAACAGCAGTAAGCACAGGGAAATATCTGCTTCTAAATCCAAAACGCAGCTATCTAACAGAACGGTTCTCAATGTGTGCACTCAACTTCCAGAGTTAAACCCGTGTGTGGATTCAGCAGTCTGCAAACACTTTCTCTGCAGAGTCCCAAAACAGGCGTTTTCAGCCCATTACCGGCATATGGAAGAAACAGCAGTAAGCACAGGGAAATATCTGCTTCTAAATCCAAAACGCAGCTATCTAACGGAACGGTTGTCAATGTGTGCACTCAACTTCCAGAGTTAAACCCGTGTGTGGATTCAGCAGTCTGCAAACATCTTCTCTGCAGAGTCCCAAACCAGGCGTTTTCAGCCCATTACCGGCATATGGAAGAAACAGCAGTAAGCCCAGGGAAATATCTGCTTCTAAATCCAAAACGCAGCTATCTAACAGAACGGTTGTCAATGTGTGCACTCAACTTCCAGAGTTAAACCCGTGTGTGGATTCAGCAGTCTGCAAACACTTTCTCTACAGAGTCCCAAAACAGGCGTTTTCAGCCCATTACCGGCATATGGAAGAAACAGCAGTAAGCACAGGGAAATATCTGCTTCTAAATCCAAAACGCAGCTATCTAACAGAACGGTTGTCAATGTGTGCACTCAACTTCCAGAGTTAAACCCGTGTGTGGATTCAGCAGTCTGCAAACACTTTCTCTGCAGAGTCCCAAAACAGGCGTTTTCAGCCCATTACCGGCATATGGAAGAAACAGCAGTAAGCCCAGGGAAATATCTGCTTCTAAATCCAAAACGCAGCTATCTAACAGAACGGTTGTCAATGTGTGCACTCAACTTCCAGAGTTAAACCCGTGTGTGGATTCAGCAGTCTGCAAACACTTTCTCTGCAGAGTCCCAAAACAGGCGTTTTCAGCCCATTACCGGCATATGGAAGAAACTGCAGTAAGCACAGGGAAATATCTGCTTCTAAATCCAAAACGCAGCTATCTAACAGAACGGTTGTCAATGTGTGCACTCAACTTCCAGAGTTAAACCCGTGTGTGGATTCAGCAGTCTGCAAACACTTTGTCTGCAGAGTCCCAAAAGAGGCGATTTCAGCCCATTACCGGCATATGAAAAAAACAGCAGTAAGCACAGGGAAATATCTGCTTCTAAATCCAAAACGCAGCTATCTAACAGAACGGTTGTCAATGTGTGCACTCAACTTCCAGAGTTAAACCCGTGTGTGGATTCAGCAGTCTGCAAACACTTGCTCTGCAGAGTCCCAAAACAGGCGTTTTCAGCCCATTACCGGCATATGGAAGAAACAGCAGTAAGCACAGGGAAATATCTGCTTCTAAATCCAAAACGCAGCTATCTAACAGAACGGTTGTCAATGTGTGCACTCAACTTCCAGAGTTAAACCCGTGTGTGGATTCAGCAGTCTGCAAACATCTTCTCTGCAGAGTCCCAAACCAGGCGTTTTCTGCCCATTACCGGCATATGGAAGAAACAGCAGTAAGCCCAGGGAAATATCTGCTTCTAAATCCAAAACGCAGCTATCTAACAGAACGGTTGTCAATGTGTGCACTCAACTTCCAGAGTTAAACCCGTGTGTGGATTCAGCAGTCTGCAAACACTTTCTCTACAGAGTCCCAAAACAGGCGTTTTCAGCCCATTACCGGCATATGGAAGAAACAGCAGTAAGCACAGGGAAATATCTGCTTCTAAATCCAAAACGCAGCTATCTAACAGAACGGTTGTCAATGTGTGCACTCAACTTCCAGAGTTAAACCCGTGTGTGGATTCAGCAGTCTGCAAACACTTTCTCTGCAGAGTCCCAAAACAGGCGTTTTCAGCCCATTACCGGCATATGGAAGAAACAGCAGTAAGCACAGGGAAATATCTGCTTCTAAATCCAAAATGCAGCTATCTAACAGAACGGTTGTCAATGTGTGCACTCAACTTCCAGAGTTAAACCCGTGTGTGGATTCAGCAGTCTGCAAACACTTTCTCTGCAGAGTCCCAAAACAGGCGTTTTTAGCCCATTACCGGCATATGGAAGAAACTGCAGTAAGCACAGGGAAATATCTGCTTCTAAATCCAAAACGCAGCTATCTAACAGAACGGTTGTCAATGTGTGCACTCAACTTCCAGAGTTAAACCCGTGTGTGGATTCAGCAGTCTGCAAACACTTTGTCTGCAGAGTCCCAAAAGAGGCGATTTCAGCCCATTACCGGCATATGGAAAAAACAGCAGTAAGCACAGGGAAATATCTGCTTCTAAATCCAAAACGCAGCTATCTAACAAAACGGTTGTCAATGTGTGCACTCAACTTGCAGAGTTAAACCCGTGTGTGGATTCAGCAGTCTGCAAACACTTGCTCTGCAGAGTCCCAAAGCAGGCGTTTTCAGCCCATTACCGGCATATGGAAGAAACAGCAGTAAGCCCAGGGAAATATCTGCTTCTAAATCCAAAACGCAGCTATCTAACAGAACGGTTGTCAATGTGTGCACTCAACTTCCAGAGTTAAACCCGTGTGTGGATTCAGCAGTCTGCAAACATCTTCTCTGCAGAGTCCCAAACCAGGCGTTTTCAGCCCATTACCGGCATATGGAAGAAACAGCAGTAAGCACAGGGAAATATCTGCTTCTAAATCCAAAACGCAGCTATCTAACAGAACGATTGTCAATGTGTGCACTCAACTTCCAGAGTTAAACCCGTGTGTGGATTCAGCAGTCTGCAAACACTTTCTCTGCAGAGTCCCAAAACAGGCATTTTCAGCCCATTACCGGCATATGGAAGAAACAGCAGTAAGCCCAGGGAAATATCTGCTTCTAAATCCAAAACGCAGCTATCTAACAGAACGGTTGTCAATGTGTGCACTCAACTTCCAGAGTTAAACCCGTGTGTGGATTCAGCAGTCTGCAAACACTTTCTCTGCAGAGTCCCAAAACAGGCGTTTTCAGCCCATTACCGGCATATGGAAGAAACAGCAGTAAGCCCAGGGAAATATCTGCTTCTAAATCCAAAACGCAGCTATCTAACAGAACGGTTGTCAATGTGTGCACTCAACTTCCAGAGTTAAACCCGTGTGTGGATTCAGCAGTCTGCAAACACTTTCTCTGCAGAGTCCCAAAACAGGCGTTTCAGCCCATTACCGGCATATGGAAGAAACTGCAGTAAGCACAGGGAAATATCTGCTTCTAAATCCAAAACGCAGCTATCTAACAGAACGGTTGTCAATGTGTGCACTCAACTTCCAGAGTTAAACCCGTGTGTGGATTCAGCAGTCTGCAAACACTTTCTCTGCAGAGTCCCAAAACAGGCGTTTTTAGCCCATTACCGGCATATGGAAGAAACTGCAGTAAGCACAGGGAAATATCTGCTTCTAAATCCAAAACGCAGCTATCTAACAGAACGGTTGTCAATGTGTGCACTCAACTTCCAGAGTTAAACCCGTGTGTGGATTCAGCAGTCTGCAAACATCTTCTCTGCAGATTCCCAAACCAGGCGTTTTCAGCCCATTACCGGCATATGGAAGAAACAGCAGTAAGCACAGGGAAATATCTGCTTCTAAATCCAAAACGCAGCTATCTAACAGAACGGTTGTCAATGTGTGCACTCAACTTCCAGAGTTAAACCCGTGTGTGGATTCAGCAGTCTGCAAACATCTTCTCTGCAGAGTCCCAAACCAGGCGTTTTCAGCCCATTACCGGCATATGGAAGAAACAGCAGTAAGCCCAGGGAAATATCTGCTTCTAAATCCAAAACGGAGCTATCTAACAGAACGGTTGTCAATGTGTGCACTCAACTTCCAGAGTTAAACCCGTGTGTGGATTCAGCAGTCTGCAAACCCTTTCTCTGCAGAGTCCCAAAACAGGCGTTTTCAGCCCATTACCGGCATATGGAAGAAACAGCAGTAAGCCCAGGGAAATATCTGCTTCTAAATCCAAAACGCAGCTATCTAACAGAACGGTTGTCAATGTGTGCACTCAACTTCCAGAGTTAAACCCGTGTGTGGATTCAGCAGTCTGCATACACTTTCTCTGCAGAGTCCCAAAACAGGCGTTTTCAGCCCATTACCGGCATATGGAAGAAACAGCAGTAAGCACAGGGAAATATCTGCTTCTAAATCCAAAACGCAGCTATCTAACAGAACGGTTGTCAATGTGTGCACTCAAATTCCAGAGTTAAACCCGTGTGTGGATTCAGCAGTCTGCAAACACTTTCTCTGCAGAGTCCCAAAACAGGCGTTTTCTGCCCATTACCGGCATATGGAAGAAACAGCAGTAAGCACAGGGAAATATCTGCTTCTAAATCCAAAACGCAGCTATCTAACAGAACGGTTGTCAATGTGTGCACTCAACTTCCAGAGTTAAACCCGTGTGTGGATTCAGCAGTCTGCAAACATCTTCTCTGCAGAGTCCCAAACCAGGCGTTTTCAGCCCATTACCGGCATATGGAAGAAACAGCAGTAAGCCCAGGGAAATATCTGCTTCTAAATCCAAAACGCAGCTATCTAACAGAACGGTTGTCAATGTGTGCACTCAACTTCCAGAGTTAAACCCGTGTGTGGATTCAGCAGTCTGCAAACACTTTCTCTACAGAGTCCCAAAACAGGCGTTTTCAGCCCATTACCGGCATATGGAAGAAACAGCAGTAAGCACAGGGAAATATCTGCTTCTAAATCCAAAACGCAGCTATCTAACAGAACGGTTGTCAATGTGTGCACTCAACTTCCAGAGTTAAACCCGTGTGTGGATTCAGCAGTCTGCAAACACTTTGTCTGCAGAGTCCCAAAAGAGGCGATTTCAGCCCATTACCGGCCTATGGAAAAAACAGCAGTAAGCACAGGGAAATATCTGCTTCTAAATCCAAAACGCAGCTATCTAACAGAACGGTTGTCAATGTGTGCACTCAACTTCCAGAGTTAAACCCGTGTGTGGATTCAGCAGTCTGCAAACACTTTCTCTGCAGAGTCCCAAAACAGGCGTTTTCAGCCCATTACCGGCATATGGAAGAAACAGCAGTAAGCCCAGGGAAATATCTGCTTCTAAATCCAAAATGCAGCTATCTAACAGAACGGTTGTCAATGTGTGCACTCAACTTCTAGAGTTAAACCCGTGTGTGGATTCAGCAGTCTGCAAACACTTTCTCTGCCGAGTCCCAAAACAGGCGTTTTCAGCCCATTACCGGCATATGGAAGAAACAGCAGTAAGCACAGGGAAATATCTGCTTCTAAATCCAAAACGCAGCTATCTAACAGAACGGTTGTCAATGTGTGCACTCAACTTCCAGAGTTAAACCCGTGTGTGGATTCAGCAGTCTGCAAACACTTTCTCTGCAGAGTCCCAAAACACGCGTTTTCAGCCCATTACCGGCATATGGAAGAAACAGCAGTAAGCACAGGGAAATATCTGCTTCTAAATCCAAAACGCAGCTATCTAACAGAACGGTTGTCAATGTGTGCACTCAACTTCCAGAGTTAAACCCGTGTGTGGATTCAGCAGTCTGCAAACACTTTCTCTGCAGAGTCCCAAAACAGGCGTTTTCAGCCCATTACCGGCATATGGAAGAAACAGCAGTAAGCCCAGGGAAATATCTGCTTCTAAATCCAAAATGCAGCTATCTAACAGAACGGTTGTCAATGTGTGCACTCAACTTCTAGAGTTAAACCCGTGTGTGGATTCAGCAGTCTGCAAACACTTTCTCTGCAGAGTCCCAAAACAGGCGTTTTCAGCCCATTACCGGCATATGGAAGAAACAGCAGTAAGCACAGGGAAATATCTGCTTCTAAATCCAAAACGCAGCTATCTAACAGAACGGTTGTCAATGTGTGCACTCAACTTCCAGAGTTAAACCCGTGTGTGGATTCAGCAGTCTGCAAACACTTTCTCTGCAGAGTCCCAAAACAGGCGTTTTCAGCCCATTACCGGCATATGGAAGAAACAGCAGTAAGCACAGGGAAATATCTGCTTCTAAATCCAAAACGCAGCTATCTAACAGAACGGTTGTCAATGTGTGCACTCAACTTCCAGAGTTAAACCCGTGTGTGGATTCAGCAGTCTGCAAACATCTTCTCTGCAGAGTCCCAAACCAGGCGTTTTCAGCCCATTACCGGCATATGGAAGAAACAGCAGTAAGCACAGGGAAATATCTGCTTCTAAATCCAAAACGCAGCTATCTAACAGAACGGTTGTCAATGTGTGCACTCAACTTCCAGAGTTAAACCCGTGTGTGGATTCAGCAGTCTGCAATCACTTTCTCTACAGAGTCCCAAAACAGGCGTTTTCAGCCCATTACCGGCATATGGAAGAAACAGCAGTAAGCACAGGGAAATATCTGCTTCTAAATCCAAAACGCAGCTATCTAACAGAACGGTTGTCAATGTGTGCACTCAACTTCCAGAGTTAAACCCGTGTGTGGATTCAGCAGTCTGCAAACACTTTCTCTGCAGAGTCCCAAAACAGGCGTTTTCAGCCCATTACCGGCATATGGAAGAAACAGCAGTAAGCCCAGGGAAATATCTGCTTCTAAATCCAAAACGCAGCTATCTAACAGAACGGTTGTCAATGTGTGCACTCAACTTCCAGAGTTAAACCCGTGTGTGGATTCAGCAGTCTGCAAACACTTTCTCTGCAGAGTCCCAAAACAGGCGTTTTCAGCCCATTACCGGCATATGGAAGAAACTGCAGTAAGCACAGGGAAATATCTGCTTCTAAATCCAAAACGCAGCTATCTAACAGAACGGTTGTCAATGTGTGCACTCAACTTCCAGAGTTAAACCCGTGTGTGGATTCAGCAGTCTGCAAACACTTTGTCTGCAGAGTCCCAAAAGAGGCGATTTCAGCCCATTACCGGCATATGGAAAAAACAGCAGTAAGCACAGGGAAATATCTGCTTCTAAATCCAAAACGCAGCTATCTAACAGAACGGTTGTCAATGTGTGCACTCAACTTCCAGAGTTAAACCGGTGTGTGGATTCAGCAGTCTGCAAACACTTTCTCTGCAGAGTCCCAAAACAGGCGTTTTCAGCCCATTACCGGCATATGGAAGAAACAGCAGTAAGCACAGGGAAATATCTGCTTCTAAATCCAAAACGCAGCTATCTAACAGAACGGTTGTCAATGTGTGCACTCAACTTCCAGAGTTAAACCCGTGTGTGGATTCAGCAGTCTGCAAACATCTTCTCTGCAGAGTCCCAAACCAGGCGTTTTCAGCCCATTACCGGCATATGGAAGAAACAGCAGTAAGCCCAGGGAAATATCTGCTTCTAAATCCAAAACGCAGCTATCTAACAGAACGGTTGTCAATGTGTGCACTCAACTTCCAGAGTTAAACCCGTGTGTGGATTCAGCAGTCTGCAAACACTTTCTCTACAGAGTCCCAAAACAGGCGTTTTCAGCCCATTACCGGCATATGGAAGAAACAGCAGTAAGCACAGGGAAATATCTGCTTCTAAATCCAAAACGCAGCTATCTAACGGAACGGTTGTCAATGTGTGCACTCAACTTCCAGAGTTAAACCCGTGTGTGGATTCAGCAGTCTGCAAACACTTTCTCTGCAGAGTCCCAAAACAGGCGTTTTCAGCCCATTACCGGCATATGGAAGAAACAGCAGTAAGCACAGGGAAATATCTGCTTCTAAATCCAAAACGCAGCTATCTAACAGAACGGTTGTCAATGTGTGCACTCAACTTCCAGAGTTAAACCCGTGTGTGGATTCAGCAGTCTGCAAACACTTTCTCTGCAGAGTCCCAAAACAGGCGTTTTTAGCCCATTACCGGCATATGGAAGAAACTGCAGTAAGCACAGGGAAATATCTGCTTCTAAATCCAAAACGCAGCTATCTAACAGAACGGTTGTCAATGTGTGCACTCAACTTCCAGAGTTAAACCCGTGTGTGGATTCAGAAGTCTGCAAACACTTTGTCTGCAGAGTCCCAAAAGAGGCGATTTCAGCCCATTACCGGCATATGGAAAAAACAGCAGTAAGCACAGGGAAATATCTGCTTCTAAATCCAAAACGCAGCTATCTAACAAAACGGTTGTCAATGTGTGCACTCAACTTCCAGAGTTAAACCCGTGTGTGGATTCAGCAGTCTGCAAACACTTGCTCTGCAGAGTCCCAAAGCAGG
This sequence comes from Aotus nancymaae, assembly GCF_030222135.1. Lineage (NCBI taxonomy): Eukaryota > Metazoa > Chordata > Mammalia > Primates > Aotidae > Aotus > Aotus nancymaae. Next base: position 281,548 of record NW_026988692.1, read on the forward strand.
CGTTTTCAGCCCATTACCGGCATATGGAAGAAACAGCAGTAAGCCCAGGGAAATATCTGCTTCTAAATCCAAAACGCAGCTATCTAACAGAACGGTTGTCAATGTGTGCACTCAACTTCCAGAGTTAAACCCGTGTGTGGATTCAGCAGTCTGCAAACATCTTCTCTGCAGAGTCCCAAACCAGGCGTTTTCAGCCCATTACCGGCATATGGAAGAAACAGCAGTAAGCACAGGGAAATATCTGCTTCTAAATCCAAAACGCAGCTATCTAACAGAACGATTGTCAATGTGTGCACTCAACTTCCAGAGTTAAACCCGTGTGTGGATTCAGCAGTCTGCAAACACTTTCTCTGCAGAGTCCCAAAACAGGCATTTTCAGCCCATTACCGGCATATGGAAGAAACAGCAGTAAGCCCAGGGAAATATCTGCTTCTAAATCCAAAACGCAGCTATCTAACAGAACGGTTGTCAATGTGTGCACTCAACTTCCAGAGTTAAACCCGTGTGTGGATTCAGCAGTCTGCAAACACTTTCTCTGCAGAGTCCCAAAACAGGCGTTTTCAGCCCATTACCGGCATATGGAAGAAACAGCAGTAAGCCCAGGGAAATATCTGCTTCTAAATCCAAAACGCAGCTATCTAACAGAATGGTTGTCAATGTGTGCACTCAACTTCCAGAGTTAAACCCGTGTGTGGATTCAGCAGTCTGCAAACACTTTCTCTGCAGAGTCCCAAAACAGGCGTTTTCAGCCCATTACCGGCATATGGAAGAAACAGCAGTAAGCACAGGGAAATATCTGCTTCTAAATCCAAAACGCAGCTATCTAACAGAACGGTTGTCAATGTGTGCACTCAACTTCCAGAGTTAAACCCGTGTGTGGATTCAGCAGTCTGCAAACACTTTCTCTGCAGAGTCCCAAAACAGGCGTTTTTAGCCCATTACCGGCATATGGAAGAAACTGCAGTAAGCACAGGGAAATATCTGCTTCTAAATCCAAAACGCAGCTATCTAACAGAACGGTTGTCAATGTGTGCACTCAACTTCCAGAGTTAAACCCGTGTGTGGATTCAGCAGTCTGCAAACACTTTGTCTGCAGAGTCCCAAAAGAGGCGATTTCAGCCCATTACCGGCCTATGGAAAAAACAGCAGTAAGCACAGGGAAATATCTGCTTCTAAATCCAAAACGCAGCTATCTAACAGAACGGTTGTCAATGTGTGCACTCAACTTCCAGAGTTAAAACCGTGTGTGGATTCAGCAGTCTGCAAACACTTTCTCTGCAGAGTCCCAAAACAGGCGTTTTCAGCCCGTTACCGGCATATGGAAGAAACTGCAGTAAGCACAGGGAAATATCTGCTTCTAAATCCAAAACGCAGCTATCTAACAGAACGGTTGTCAATGTGTGCACTCAACTTCCAGAGTTAAACCCGTGTGTGGATTCAGCAGTCTGCAAACACTTTCTCTGCAGAGTCCCAAAACAGGCGTTTTCAGCCCATTACCGGCATATGGAAGAAACAGCAGTAAGCACAGGGAAATATCTGCTTCTAAATCCAAAACGCAGTTATCTAACAGAACGGTTGTCAATGTGTGCACTCAACTTCCAGAGTTAAACCCGTGTGTGGATTCAGCAGTCTGCAAACATCTCTGCAGGGTCCGAAACCAGGCGTTTTCAGCCCATTACCGGCATATGGAAGAAACAGCAGTAAGCCCAGGGAAATATCTGCTTCTAAATCCAAAACGCAGCTATCTAACAGAACGGTTGTCAATGTGTGCACTCAACTTCCAGAGTTAAACCCGTGTGTGGATTCAGCAGTCTGCAAACACTTTCTCTGCAGAGTCCCAAAACAGGCGTTTTCAGCCCATTACCGGCATATGGAAGAAACAGCAGTAAGCCCAGGGAAATATCTGCTTCTAAATCCAAAATGCAGCTATCTAACAGAACGGTTGTCAATGTGTGCACTCAACTTCTAGAGTTAAACCCGTGTGTGGATTCAGCAGTCTGCAAACACTTTCTCTGCAGAGTCCCAAAACAGGCGTTTTCAGCCCATTACCGGCATATGGAAGAAACAGCAGTAAGCACAGGGAAATATCTGCTTCTAAATCCAAAACGCAGCTATCTAACAGAACGGTTGTCAATGTGTGCACTCAACTTCCAGAGTTAAACCCGTGTGTGGATTCAGCAGTCTGCAAACACTTTCTCTGCAGAGTCCCAAAACAGGCGTTTTCAGCCCATTACCGGCATATGGAAGAAACAGCAGTAAGCACAGGGAAATATCTGCTTCTAAATCCAAAACGCAGCTATCTAACAGAACGGTTGTCAATGTGTGCACTCAACTTCCAGAGTTAAACCCGTGTGTGGATTCAGCAGTCTGCAAACATCTTCTCTGCAGAGTCCCAAACCAGGCGTTTTCAGCCCATTACCGGCATATGGAAGAAACTGCAGTAAGCACAGGGAAATATCTGCTTCTAAATCCAAAACGCAGCTATCTAACAGAACGGTTGTCAATGTGTGCACTCAACTTCCAGAGTTAAACCCGTGTGTGGATTCAGCAGTCTGCAATCACTTTCTCTACAGAGTCCCAAAACAGGCGTTTTCAGCCCATTACCGGCATATGGAAGAAACAGCAGTAAGCACAGGGAAATATCTGCTTCTAAATCCAAAACGCAGCTATCTAACAGAACGGTTGTCAATGTGTGCACTCAACTTCCAGAGTTAAACCCGTGTGTGGATTCAGCAGTCTGCAAACACTTTCTCTGCAGAGTCCCAAAACAGGCGTTTTCAGCCCATTACCGGCATATGGAAGAAACAGCAGTAAGCCCAGGGAAATATCTGCTTCTAAATCCAAAACGCAGCTATCTAACAGAACGGTTGTCAATGTGTGCACTCAACTTCCAGAGTTAAACCCGTGTGTGGATTCAGCAGTCTGCAAACACTTTCTCTGCAGAGTCCCAAAACAGGCGTTTTCAGCCCATTACCGGCATATGGAAGAAACTGCAGTAAGCACAGGGAAATATCTGCTTCTAAATCCAAAACGCAGCTATCTAACAGAACGGTTGTCAATTTGTGCACTCAACTTCCAGAGTTAAACCCGTGTGTGGATTCAGCAGTCTGCAAACACTTTGTCTGCAGAGTCCCAAAAGAGGCGATTTCAGCCCATTACCGGCATATGGAAAAAACAGCAGTAAGCACAGGGAAATATCTGCTTCTAAATCCAAAACGCAGCTATCTAACAGAACGGTTGTCAATGTGTGCACTCAACTTCCAGAGTTAAACCGGTGTGTGGATTCAGCAGTCTGCAAACACTTTCTCTGCAGAGTCCCAAAACAGGCGTTTTCAGCCCATTACCGGCATATGGAAGAAACAGCAGTAAGCACAGGGAAATATCTGCTTCTAAATCCAAAACGCAGCTATCTAACAGAACGGTTGTCAATGTGTGCACTCAACTTCCAGAGTTAAACCCGTGTGTGGATTCAGCAGTCTGCAAACATCTTCTCTGCAGAGTCCCAAACCAGGCGTTTTCAGCCCATTACCGGCATATGGAAGAAACAGCAGTAAGCCCAGGGAAATATCTGCTTCTAAATCCAAAACGCAGCTATCTAACAGAACGGTTGTCAATGTGTGCACTCAACTTCCAGAGTTAAACCCGTGTGTGGATTCAGCAGTCTGCAAACACTTTCTCTACAGAGTCCCAAAACAGGCGTTTTCAGCCCATTACCGGCATATGGAAGAAACAGCAGTAAGCACAGGGAAATATCTGCTTCTAAATCCAAAACGCAGCTATCTAACGGAACGGTTGTCAATGTGTGCACTCAACTTCCAGAGTTAAACCCGTGTGTGGATTCAGCAGTCTGCAAACACTTTCTCTGCAGAGTCCCAAAACAGGCGTTTTCAGCCCATTACCGGCATATGGAAGAAACAGCAGTAAGCACAGGGAAATATCTGCTTCTAAATCCAAAACGCAGCTATCTAACAGAACGGTTGTCAATGTGTGCACTCAACTTCCAGAGTTAAACCCGTGTGTGGATTCAGCAGTCTGCAAACACTTTCTCTGCAGAGTCCCAAAACAGGCGTTTTTAGCCCATTACCGGCATATGGAAGAAACTGCAGTAAGCACAGGGAAATATCTGCTTCTAAATCCAAAACGCAGCTATCTAACAGAACGGTTGTCAATGTGTGCACTCAACTTCCAGAGTTAAACCCGTGTGTGGATTCAGAAGTCTGCAAACACTTTGTCTGCAGAGTCCCAAAAGAGGCGATTTCAGCCCATTACCGGCATATGGAAAAAACAGCAGTAAGCACAGGGAAATATCTGCTTCTAAATCCAAAACGCAGCTATCTAACAAAACGGTTGTCAATGTGTGCACTCAACTTCCAGAGTTAAACCCGTGTGTGGATTCAGCAGTCTGCAAACACTTGCTCTGCAGAGTCCCAAAGCAGGCGTTTTCAGCCCATTACCGGCATATGGAAGAAACAGCAGTAAGCCCAGGGAAATATCTGCTTCTAAATCCAAAACGCAGCTATCTAACAGAACGGTTGTCAATGTGTGCACTCAACTTCCAGAGTTAAACCCGTGTGTGGATTCAGCAGTCTGCAAACATCTTCTCTGCAGAGTCCCAAACCAGGCGTTTTCAGCCCATTACCGGCATATGGAAGAAACAGCAGTAAGCACAGGGAAATATCTGCTTCTAAATCCAAAACGCAGCTATCTAACAGAACGATTGTCAATGTGTGCACTCAACTTCCAGAGTTAAACCCGTGTGTGGATTCAGCAGTCTGCAAACACTTTCTCTGCAGAGTCCCAAAACAGGCATTTTCAGCCCATTACCGGCATATGGAAGAAACAGCAGTAAGCCCAGGGAAATATCTGCTTCTAAATCCAAAACGCAGCTATCTAACAGAACGGTTGTCAATGTGTGCACTCAACTTCCAGAGTTAAACCCGTGTGTGGATTCAGCAGTCTGCAAACACTTTCTCTGCAGAGTCCCAAAACAGGCGTTTTCAGCCCATTACCGGCATATGGAAGAAACAGCAGTAAGCCCAGGGAAATATCTGCTTCTAAATCCAAAACGCAGCTATCTAACAGAATGGTTGTCAATGTGTGCACTCAACTTCCAGAGTTAAACCCGTGTGTGGATTCAGCAGTCTGCAAACACTTTCTCTGCAGAGTCCCAAAACAGGCGTTTTCAGCCCATTACCGGCATATGGAAGAAACAGCAGTAAGCACAGGGAAATATCTGCTTCTAAATCCAAAACGCAGCTATCTAACAGAACGGTTGTCAATGTGTGCACTCAACTTCCAGAGTTAAACCCGTGTGTGGATTCAGCAGTCTGCAAACACTTTCTCTGCAGAGTCCCAAAACAGGCGTTTTTAGCCCATTACCGGCATATGGAAGAAACTGCAGTAAGCACAGGGAAATATCTGCTTCTAAATCCAAAACGCAGCTATCTAACAGAACGGTTGTCAATGTGTGCACTCAACTTCCAGAGTTAAACCCGTGTGTGGATTCAGCAGTCTGCAAACATCTTCTCTGCAGAGTCCCAAACCAGGCGTTTTCAGCCCATTACCGGCATATGGAAGAAACAGCAGTAAGCACAGGGAAATATCTGCTTCTAAATCCAAAACGCAGCTATCTAACAGAACGGTTGTCAATGTGTGCACTCAACTTCCAGAGTTAAACCCGTGTGTGGATTCAGCAGTCTGCAAACATCTTCTCTGCAGAGTCCCAAACCAGGCGTTTTCAGCCCATTACCGGCATATGGAAGAAACAGCAGTAAGCCCAGGGAAATATCTGCTTCTAAATCCAAAACGGAGCTATCTAACAGAACGGTTGTCAATGTGTGCACTCAACTTCCAGAGTTAAACCCGTGTGTGGATTCAGCAGTCTGCAAACCCTTTCTCTGCAGAGTCCCAAAACAGGCGTTTTCAGCCCATTACCGGCATATGGAAGAAACAGCAGTAAGCCCAGGGAAATATCTGCTTCTAAATCCAAAACGCAGCTATCTAACAGAACGGTTGTCAATGTGTGCACTCAACTTCCAGAGTTAAACCCGTGTGTGGATTCAGCAGTCTGCAAACATCTTCTCTGCAGAGTCCCAAACCAGGCGTTTTCAGCCCATTACCGGCATATGGAAGAAACAGCAGTAAGCCCAGGGAAATATCTGCTTCTAAATCCAAAACGGAGCTATCTAACAGAACGGTTGTCAATGTGTGCACTCAACTTCCAGAGTTAAACCCGTGTGTGGATTCAGCAGTCTGCAAACCCTTTCTCTGCAGAGTCCCAAAACAGGCGTTTTCAGCCCATTACCGGCATATGGAAGAAACAGCAGTAAGCCCAGGGAAATATCTGCTTCTAAATCCAAAACGCAGCTATCTAACAGAACGGTTGTCAATGTGTGCACTCAACTTCCAGAGTTAAACCCGTGTGTGGATTCAGCAGTCTGCATACACTTTCTCTGCAGAGTCCCAAAACAGGCGTTTTCAGCCCATTACCGGCATATGGAAGAAACAGCAGTAAGCACAGGGAAATATCTGCTTCTAAATCCAAAACGCAGCTATCTAACAGAACGGTTGTCAATGTGTGCACTCAAATTCCAGAGTTAAACCCGTGTGTGGATTCAGCAGTCTGCAAACACTTTCTCTGCAGAGTCCCAAAACAGGCGTTTTCAGCCCATTACCGGCATATGGAAGAAACAGCAGTAAGCACAGGGAAATATCTGCTTCTAAATCCAAAACGCAGCTATCTAACAGAACGGTTGTCAATGTGTGCACTCAACTTCCAGAGTTAAACCCGTGTGTGGATTCAGCAGTCTGCAAACACTTTCTCTGCAGAGTCCCAAAACAGGCGTTTTCAGCCCATTACCGGCATATGGAAGAAACAGCAGTAAGCACAGGGAAATATCTGCTTCTAAATCCAAAACGCAGCTATCTAACAGAACGGTTGTCAATGTGTGCACTCAACTTCCAGAGTTAAACCCGTGTGTGGATTCAGCAGTCTGCAAACATCTCTGCAGGGTCCGAAACCAGGCGTTTTCAGCCCATTACCGGCATATGGAAGAAACAGCAGTAAGCCCAGGGAAATATCTGCTTCTAAATCCAAAACGCAGCTATCTAACAGAACGGTTGTCAATGTGTGCACTCAACTTCCAGAGTTAAACCCGTGTGTGGATTCAGCAGTCTGCAAACACTTTCTCTGCAGAGTCCCAAAACAGGCGTTTTCAGCCCATTACCGGCATATGGAAGAAACAGCAGTAAGCCCAGGGAAATATCTGCTTCTAAATCCAAAATGCAGCTATCTAACAGAACGGTTGTCAATGTGTGCACTCAACTTCTAGAGTTAAACCCGTGTGTGGATTCAGCAGTCTGCAAACACTTTCTCTGCAGAGTCCCAAAACAGGCGTTTTCAGCCCATTACCGGCATATGGAAGAAACAGCAGTAAGCACAGGGAAATATCTGCTTCTAAATCCAAAACGCAGCTATCTAACAGAACGGTTGTCAATGTGTGCACTCAACTTCCAGAGTTAAACCCGTGTGTGGATTCAGCAGTCTGCAAACACTTTCTCTGCAGAGTCCCAAAACAGGCGTTTTCAGCCCATTACCGGCATATGGAAGAAACAGCAGTAAGCACAGGGAAATATCTGCTTCTAAATCCAAAACGCAGCTATCTAACAGAACGGTTGTCAATGTGTGCACTCAACTTCCAGAGTTAAACCCGTGTGTGGATTCAGCAGTCTGCAAACATCTTCTCTGCAGAGTCCCAAACCAGGCGTTTTCAGCCCATTACCGGCATATGGAAGAAACAGCAGTAAGCCCAGGGAAATATCTGCTTCTAAATCCAAAACGCAGCTATCTAACAGAACGGTTGTCAATGTGTGCACTCAACTTCCAGAGTTAAACCCGTGTGTGGATTCAGCAGTCTGCAAACACTTTCTCTACAGAGTCCCAAAACAGGCGTTTTCAGCCCATTACCGGCATATGGAAGAAACAGCAGTAAGCACAGGGAAATATCTGCTTCTAAATCCAAAACGCAGCTATCTAACAGAACGGTTGTCAATGTGTGCACTCAACTTCCAGAGTTAAACCCGTGTGTGGATTCAGCAGTCTGCAAACACTTTCTCTGCAGAGTCCCAAAACAGGCGTTTTCAGCCCATTACCGGCATATGGAAGAAACAGCAGTAAGCCCAGGGAAATATCTGCTTCTAAATCCAAAACGCAGCTATCTAACAGAACGGTTGTCAATGTGTGCACTCAACTTCCAGAGTTAAACCCGTGTGTGGATTCAGCAGTCTGCAAACACTTTCTCTGCAGAGTCCCAAAACAGGCGTTTTCAGCCCATTACCGGCATATGGAAGAAACTGCAGTAAGCACAGGGAAATATCTGCTTCTAAATCCAAAACGCAGCTATCTAACAGAACGGTTGTCAATGTGTGCACTCAACTTCCAGAGTTAAACCCGTGTGTGGATTCAGCAGTCTGCAAACACTTTGTCTGCAGAGTCCCAAAAGAGGCGATTTCAGCCCATTACCGGCATATGGAAAAAACAGCAGTAAGCACAGGGAAATATCTGCTTCTAAATCCAAAACGCAGCTATCTAACAGAACGGTTGTCAATGTGTGCACTCAACTTCCAGAGTTAAACCCGTGTGTGGATTCAGCAGTCTGCAAACACTTTCTCTGCAGAGTCCCAAAACAGGCGTTTTCAGCCCATTACCGGCATATGGAAGAAACAGCAGTAAGCACAGGGAAATATCTGCTTCTAAATCCAAAACGCAGCTATCTAACAGAACGGTTGTCAATGTGTGCACTCAACTTCCAGAGTTAAACCCGTGTGTGGATTCAGCAGTCTGCAAACATCTTCTCTGCAGAGTCCCAAACCAGGCGTTTTCAGCCCATTACCGGCATATGGAAGAAACAGCAGTAAGCCCAGGGAAATATCTGCTTCTAAATCCAAAACGCAGCTATCTAACAGAACGGTTGTCAATGTGTGCACTCAACTTCCAGAGTTAAACCCGTGTGTGGATTCAGCAGTCTGCAAACACTTTCTCTACAGAGTCCCAAAACAGGCGTTTTCAGCCCATTACCGGCATATGGAAGAAACAGCAGTAAGCACAGGGAAATATCTGCTTCTAAATCCAAAACGCAGCTATCTAACAGAACGGTTGTCAATGTGTGCACTCAACTTCCAGAGTTAAACCCGTGTGTGGATTCAGCAGTCTGCAAACACTTTCTCTGCAGAGTCCCAAAACAGGCGTTTTCAGCCCATTACCGGCATATGGAAGAAACAGCAGTAAGCACAGGGAAATATCTGCTTCTAAATCCAAAACGGAGCTATCTAACAGAACGGTTGTCAATGTGTGCACTCAACTTCCAGAGTTAAACCCGTGTGTGGATTCAGCAGTCTGCAAACACTTTCTCTGCAGAGTCCCAAAACAGGCGTTTTTAGCCCATTACCGGCATATGGAAGAAACTGCAGTAAGCACAGGGAAATATCTGCTTCTAAATCCAAAACGCAGCTATCTAACAGAACGGTTGTCAATGTGTGCACTCAACTTCCAGAGTTAAACCCGTGTGTGGATTCAGCAGTCTGCAAACACTTTGTCTGCAGAGTCCCAAAAGAGGCGATTTCAGCCCATTACCGGCATATGGAAAAAACAGCAGTAAGCACAGGGAAATATCTGCTTCTAAATCCAAAACGCAGCTATCTAACAAAACGGTTGTCAATGTGTGCACTCAACTTGCAGAGTTAAACCCGTGTGTGGATTCAGCAGTCTGCAAACACTTGCTCTGCAGAGTCCCAAAGCAGGCGTTTTCAGCCCATTACCGGCATATGGAAGAAACAGCAGTAAGCCCAGGGAAATATCTGCTTCTAAATCCAAAACGCAGCTATCTAACAGAACGGTTGTCAATGTGTGCACTCAACTTCCAGAGTTAAACCCGTGTGTGGATTCAGCAGTCTGCAAACATCTTCTCTGCAGAGTCCCAAACCAGGCGTTTTCAGCCCATTACCGGCATATGGAAGAAACAGCAGTAAGCACAGGGAAATATCTGCTTCTAAATCCAAAACGCAGCTATCTAACAGAACGATTGTCAATGTGTGCACTCAACTTCCAGAGTTAAACCCGTGTGTGGATTCAGCAGTCTGCAAACACTTTCTCTGCAGAGTCCCAAAACAGGCGTTTTCAGCCCATTACCGGCATATGGAAGAAACTGCAGTAAGCACAGGGAAATATCTGCTTCTAAATCCAAAACGCAGCTATCTAACAGAACGGTTGTCAATGTGTGCACTCAACTTCCAGAGTTAAACCCGTGTGTGGATTCAGCAGTCTGCAAACACTTTGTCTGCAGAGTCCCAAAAGAGGCGATTTCAGCCCATTACCGGCATATGGAAAAAACAGCAGTAAGCACAGGGAAATATCTGCTTCTAAATCCAAAACGCAGCTATCTAACAGAACGGTTGTCAATGTGTGCACTCAACTTCCAGAGTTAAACCGGTGTGTGGATTCAGCAGTCTGCAAACACTTTCTCTGCAGAGTCCCAAAACAGGCGTTTTCAGCCCATTACCGGCATATGGAAGAAACAGCAGTAAGCACAGGGAAATATCTGCTTCTAAATCCAAAACGCAGCTATCTAACAGAACGGTTGTCAATGTGTGCACTCAACTTCCAGAGTTAAACCCGTGTGTGGATTCAGCAGTCTGCAAACATCTTCTCTGCAGAGTCCCAAACCAGGCGTTTTCAGCCCATTACCGGCATATGGAAGAAACAGCAGTAAGCCCAGGGAAATATCTGCTTCTAAATCCAAAACGCAGCTATCTAACAGAACGGTTGTCAATGTGTGCACTCAACTTCCAGAGTTAAACCCGTGTGTGGATTCAGCAGTCTGCAAACACTTTCTCTACAGAGTCCCAAAACAGGCGTTTTCAGCCCATTACCGGCATATGGAAGAAACAGCAGTAAGCACAGGGAAATATCTGCTTCTAAATCCAAAACGCAGCTATCTAACAGAACGGTTGTCAATGTGTGCACTCAACTTCCAGAGTTAAACCCGTGTGTGGATTCAGCAGTCTGCAAACACTTTCTCTGCAGAGTCCCAAAACAGGCGTTTTCAGCCCATTACCGGCATATGGAAGAAACAGCAGTAAGCACAGGGAAATATCTGCTTCTAAATCCAAAACGCAGCTATCTAACAGAACGGTTGTCAATGTGTGCACTCAACTTCCAGAGTTAAACCCGTGTGTGGATTCAGCAGTCTGCAAACACTTTCTCTGCAGAGTCCCAAAACAGGCGTTTTTAGCCCATTACCGGCATATGGAAGAAACTGCAGTAAGCACAGGGAAATATCTGCTTCTAAATCCAAAACGCAGCTATCTAACAGAACGGTTGTCAATGTGTGCACTCAACTTCCAGAGTTAAACCCGTGTGTGGATTCAGAAGTCTGCAAACACTTTGTCTGCAGAGTCCCAAAAGAGGCGATTTCAGCCCATTACCGGCATATGGAAAAAACAGCAGTAAGCACAGGGAAATATCTGCTTCTAAATCCAAAACGCAGCTATCTAACAAAACGGTTGTCAATGTGTGCACTCAACTTGCAGAGTTAAACCCGTGTGTGGATTCAGCAGTCTGCAAACACTTGCTCTGCAGAGTCCCAAAGCAGGCGTTTTCAGCCCATTACCGGCATATGGAAGAAACAGCAGTAAGCCCAGGGAAATATCTGCTTCTAAATCCAAAACGCAGCTATCTAACAGAACGGTTGTCAATGTGTGCACTCAACTTCCAGAGTTAAACCCGTGTGTGGATTCAGCAGTCTGCAAACATCTTCTCTGCAGAGTCCCAAACCAGGCGTTTTCAGCCCATTACCGGCATATGGAAGAAACAGCAGTAAGCACAGGGAAATATCTGCTTCTAAATCCAAAACGCAGCTATCTAACAGAACGATTGTCAATGTGTGCACTCAACTTCCAGAGTTAAACCCGTGTGTGGATTCAGCAGTCTGCAAACACTTTCTCTGCAGAGTCCCAAAACAGGCATTTTCAGCCCATTACCGGCATATGGAAGAAACAGCAGTAAGCCCAGGGAAATATCTGCTTCTAAATCCAAAACGCAGCTATCTAACAGAACGGTTGTCAATGTGTGCACTCAACTTCCAGAGTTAAACCCGTGTGTGGATTCAGCAGTCTGCAAACACTTTCTCTGCAGAGTCCCAAAACAGGCGTTTTCAGCCCATTACCCGGCATATGGAAGAAACAGCAGTAAGCCCAGGGAAATATCTGCTTCTAAATCCAAAACGCAGCTATCTAACAGAATGGTTGTCAATGTGTGCACTCAACTTCCAGAGTTAAACCCGTGTGTGGATTCAGCAGTCTGCAAACACTTTCTCTGCAGAGTCCCAAAACAGGCGTTTTCAGCCCATTACCGGCATATGGAAGAAACAGCAGTAAGCACAGGGAAATATCTGCTTCTAAATCCAAAACGCAGCTATCTAACAGAACGGTTGTCAATGTGTGCACTCAACTTCCAGAGTTAAACCCGTGTGTGGATTCAGCAGTCTGCAAACACTTTCTCTGCAGAGTCCCAAAACAGGCGTTTTTAGCCCATTACCGGCATATGGAAGAAACTGCAGTAAGCACAGGGAAATATCTGCTTCTAAATCCAAAACGCAGCTATCTAACAGAACGGTTGTCAATGTGTGCACTCAACTTCCAGAGTTAAACCCGTGTGTGGATTCAGCAGTCTGCAAACATCTTCTCTGCAGAGTCCCAAACCAGGCGTTTTCAGCCCATTACCGGCATATGGAAGAAACAGCAGTAAGCACAGGGAAATATCTGCTTCTAAATCCAAAACGCAGCTATCTAACAGAACGGTTGTCAATGTGTGCACTCAACTTCCAGAGTTAAACCCGTGTGTGGATTCAGCAGTCTGCAAACATCTTCTCTGCAGAGTCCCAAACCAGGCGTTTTCAGCCCATTACCGGCATATGGAAGAAACAGCAGTAAGCCCAGGGAAATATCTGCTTCTAAATCCAAAACGGAGCTATCTAACAGAACGGTTGTCAATGTGTGCACTCAACTTCCAGAGTTAAACCCGTGTGTGGATTCAGCAGTCTGCAAACCCTTTCTCTGCAGAGTCCCAAAACAGGCGTTTTCAGCCCATTACCGGCATATGGAAGAAACAGCAGTAAGCCCAGGGAAATATCTGCTTCTAAATCCAAAACGCAGCTATCTAACAGAACGGTTGTCAATGTGTGCACTCAACTTCCAGAGTTAAACCCGTGTGTGGATTCAGCAGTCTGCAAACATCTTCTCTGCAGAGTCCCAAACCAGGCGTTTTCAGCCCATTACCGGCATATGGAAGAAACAGCAGTAAGCCCAGGGAAATATCTGCTTCTAAATCCAAAACGGAGCTATCTAACAGAACGGTTGTCAATGTGTGCACTCAACTTCCAGAGTTAAACCCGTGTGTGGATTCAGCAGTCTGCAAACCCTTTCTCTGCAGAGTCCCAAAACAGGCGTTTTCAGCCCATTACCGGCATATGGAAGAAACAGCAGTAAGCCCAGGGAAATATCTGCTTCTAAATCCAAAACGCAGCTATCTAACAGAACGGTTGTCAATGTGTGCACTCAACTTCCAGAGTTAAACCCGTGTGTGGATTCAGCAGTCTGCATACACTTTCTCTGCAGAGTCCCAAAACAGGCGTTTTCAGCCCATTACCGGCATATGGAAGAAACAGCAGTAAGCACAGGGAAATATCTGCTTCTAAATCCAAAACGCAGCTATCTAACAGAACGGTTGTCAATGTGTGCACTCAAATTCCAGAGTTAAACCCGTGTGTGGATTCAGCAGTCTGCAAACACTTTCTCTGCAGAGTCCCAAAACAGGCGTTTTCAGCCCATTACCGGCATATGGAAGAAACAGCAGTAAGCACAGGGAAATATCTGCTTCTAAATCCAAAACGCAGCTATCTAACAGAACGGTTGTCAATGTGTGCACTCAACTTCCAGAGTTAAACCCGTGTGTGGATTCAGCAGTCTGCAAACACTTTCTCTGCAGAGTCCCAAAACAGGCGTTTTCAGCCCATTACCGGCATATGGAAGAAACAGCAGTAAGCACAGGGAAATATCTGCTTCTAAATCCAAAACGCAGCTATCTAACAGAACGGTTGTCAATGTGTGCACTCAACTTCCAGAGTTAAACCCGTGTGTGGATTCAGCAGTCTGCAAACATCTCTGCAGGGTCCGAAACCAGGCGTTTTCAGCCCATTACCGGCATATGGAAGAAACAGCAGTAAGCCCAGGGAAATATCTGCTTCTAAATCCAAAACGCAGCTATCTAACAGAACGGTTGTCAATGTGTGCACTCAACTTCCAGAGTTAAACCCGTGTGTGGATTCAGCAGTCTGCAAACACTTTCTCTGCAGAGTCCCAAAACAGGCGTTTTCAGCCCATTACCGGCATATGGAAGAAACAGCAGTAAGCCCAGGGAAATATCTGCTTCTAAATCCAAAATGCAGCTATCTAACAGAACGGTTGTCAATGTGTGCACTCAACTTCTAGAGTTAAACCCGTGTGTGGATTCAGCAGTCTGCAAACACTTTCTCTGCAGAGTCCCAAAACAGGCGTTTTCAGCCCATTACCGGCATATGGAAGAAACAGCAGTAAGCACAGGGAAATATCTGCTTCTAAATCCAAAACGCAGCTATCTAACAGAACGGTTGTCAATGTGTGCACTCAACTTCCAGAGTTAAACCCGTGTGTGGATTCAGCAGTCTGCAAACACTTTCTCTGCAGAGTCCCAAAACAGGCGTTTTCAGCCCATTACCGGCATATGGAAGAAACAGCAGTAAGCACAGGGAAATATCTGCTTCTAAATCCAAAACGCAGCTATCTAACAGAACGGTTGTCAATGTGTGCACTCAACTTCCAGAGTTAAACCCGTGTGTGGATTCAGCAGTCTGCAAACATCTTCTCTGCAGAGTCCCAAACCAGGCGTTTTCAGCCCATTACCGGCATATGGAAGAAACAGCAGTAAGCCCAGGGAAATATCTGCTTCTAAATCCAAAACGCAGCTATCTAACAGAACGGTTGTCAATGTGTGCACTCAACTTCCAGAGTTAAACCCGTGTGTGGATTCAGCAGTCTGCAAACACTTTCTCTACAGAGTCCCAAAACAGGCGTTTTCAGCCCATTACCGGCATATGGAAGAAACAGCAGTAAGCACAGGGAAATATCTGCTTCTAAATCCAAAACGCAGCTATCTAACAGAACGGTTGTCAATGTGTGCACTCAACTTCCAGAGTTAAACCCGTGTGTGGATTCAGCAGTCTGCAAACACTTTCTCTGCGGAGTCCCAAAACAGGCGTTTTCAGCCCATTACCGGCATATGGAAGAAACAGCAGTAAGCCCAGGGAAATATCTGCTTCTAAATCCAAAACGCAGCTATCTAACAGAACGGTTGTCAATGTGTGCACTCAACTTCCAGAGTTAAACCCGTGTGTGGATTCAGCAGTCTGCAAACACTTTCTCTGCAGAGTCCCAAAACAGGCGTTTTCAGCCCATTACCGGCATATGGAAGAAACTGCAGTAAGCACAGGGAAATATCTGCTTCTAAATCCAAAACGCAGCTATCTAACAGAACGGTTGTCAATGTGTGCACTCAACTTCCAGAGTTAAACCCGTGTGTGGATTCAGCAGTCTGCAAACACTTTGTCTGCAGAGTCCCAAAAGAGGCGATTTCAGCCCATTACCGGCATATGGAAAAAACAGCAGTAAGCACAGGGAAATATCTGCTTCTAAATCCAAAACGCAGCTATCTAACAGAACGGTTGTCAATGTGTGCACTCAACTTCCAGAGTTAAACCCGTGTGTGGATTCAGCAGTCTGCAAACACTTTCTCTGCAGAGTCCCAAAACAGGCGTTTTCAGCCCATTACCGGCATATGGAAGAAACAGCAGTAAGCACAGGGAAATATCTGCTTCTAAATCCAAAACGCAGCTATCTAACAGAACGGTTGTCAATGTGTGCACTCAACTTCCAGAGTTAAACCCGTGTGTGGATTCAGCAGTCTGCAAACATCTTCTCTGCAGAGTCCCAAACCAGGCGTTTTCAGCCCATTACCGGCATATGGAAGAAACAGCAGTAAGCCCAGGGAAATATCTGCTTCTAAATCCAAAACGCAGCTATCTAACAGAACGGTTGTCAATGTGTGCACTCAACTTCCAGAGTTAAACCCGTGTGTGGATTCAGCAGTCTGCAAACACTTTCTCTACAGAGTCCCAAAACAGGCGTTTTCAGCCCATTACCGGCATATGGAAGAAACAGCAGTAAGCACAGGGAAATATCTGCTTCTAAATCCAAAACGCAGCTATCTAACAGAACGGTTGTCAATGTGTGCACTCAACTTCCAGAGTTAAACCCGTGTGTGGATTCAGCAGTCTGCAAACACTTTCTCTGCAGAGTCCCAAAACAGGCGTTTTCAGCCCATTACCGGCATATGGAAGAAACAGCAGTAAGCCCAGGGAAATATCTGCTTCTAAATCCAAAACGGAGCTATCTAACAGAACGGTTGTCAATGTGTGCACTCAACTTCCAGAGTTAAACCCGTGTGTGGATTCAGCAGTCTGCAAACACTTTCTCTGCAGAGTCCCAAAACAGGCGTTTTTAGCCCATTACCGGCATATGGAAGAAACTGCAGTAAGCACAGGGAAATATCTGCTTCTAAATCCAAAACGCAGCTATCTAACAGAACGGTTGTCAATGTGTGCACTCAACTTCCAGAGTTAAACCCGTGTGTGGATTCAGCAGTCTGCAAACACTTTGTCTGCAGAGTCCCAAAAGAGGCGATTTCAGCCCATTACCGGCATATGGAAAAAACAGCAGTAAGCACAGGGAAATATCTGCTTCTAAATCCAAAACGCAGCTATCTAACAAAACGGTTGTCAATGTGTGCACTCAACTTGCAGAGTTAAACCCGTGTGTGGATTCAGCAGTCTGCAAACACTTGCTCTGCAGAGTCCCAAAGCAGGCGTTTTCAGCCCATTACCGGCATATGGAAGAAACAGCAGTAAGCCCAGGGAAATATCTGCTTCTAAATCCAAAACGCAGCTATCTAACAGAACGGTTGTCAATGTGTGCACTCAACTTCCAGAGTTAAACCCGTGTGTGGATTCAGCAGTCTGCAAACATCTTCTCTGCAGAGTCCCAAACCAGGCGTTTTCAGCCCATTACCGGCATATGGAAGAAACAGCAGTAAGCACAGGGAAATATCTGCTTCTAAATCCAAAACGCAGCTATCTAACAGAACGATTGTCAATGTGTGCACTCAACTTCCAGAGTTAAACCCGTGTGTGGATTCAGCAGTCTGCAAACACTTTCTCTGCAGAGTCCCAAAACAGGCATTTTCAGCCCATTACCGGCATATGGAAGAAACAGCAGTAAGCCCAGGGAAATATCTGCTTCTAAATCCAAAACGCAGCTATCTAACAGAACGGTTGTCAATGTGTGCACTCAACTTCCAGAGTTAAACCCGTGTGTGGATTCAGCAGTCTGCAAACACTTTCTCTGCAGAGTCCCAAAACAGGCGTTTTCAGCCCATTACCGGCATATGGAAGAAACAGCAGTAAGCCCAGGGAAATATCTGCTTCTAAATCCAAAACGCAGCTATCTAACAGAATGGTTGTCAATGTGTGCACTCAACTTCCAGAGTTAAACCCGTGTGTGGATTCAGCAGTCTGCAAACACTTTCTCTGCAGAGTCCCAAAACAGGCGTTTTCAGCCCATTACCGGCATATGGAAGAAACAGCAGTAAGCACAGGGAAATATCTGCTTCTAAATCCAAAACGCAGCTATCTAACAGAACGGTTGTCAATGTGTGCACTCAACTTCCAGAGTTAAACCCGTGTGTGGATTCAGCAGTCTGCAAACACTTTCTCTGCAGAGTCCCAAAACAGGCGTTTTTAGCCCATTACCGGCATATGGAAGAAACTGCAGTAAGCACAGGGAAATATCTGCTTCTAAATCCAAAACGCAGCTATCTAACAGAACGGTTGTCAATGTGTGCACTCAACTTCCAGAGTTAAACCCGTGTGTGGATTCAGCAGTCTGCAAACATCTTCTCTGCAGAGTCCCAAACCAGGCGTTTTCAGCCCATTACCGGCATATGGAAGAAACAGCAGTAAGCACAGGGAAATATCTGCTTCTAAATCCAAAACGCAGCTATCTAACAGAACGGTTGTCAATGTGTGCACTCAACTTCCAGAGTTAAACCCGTGTGTGGATTCAGCAGTCTGCAAACATCTTCTCTGCAGAGTCCCAAACCAGGCGTTTTCAGCCCATTACCGGCATATGGAAGAAACAGCAGTAAGCCCAGGGAAATATCTGCTTCTAAATCCAAAACGGAGCTATCTAACAGAACGGTTGTCAATGTGTGCACTCAACTTCCAGAGTTAAACCCGTGTGTGGATTCAGCAGTCTGCAAACCCTTTCTCTGCAGAGTCCCAAAACAGGCGTTTTCAGCCCATTACCGGCATAAGGAAGAAACAGCAGTAAGCCCAGGGAAATATCTGCTTCTAAATCCAAAACGCAGCTATCTAACAGAACGGTTGTCAATGTGTGCACTCAACTTCCAGAGTTAAACCCGTGTGTGGATTCAGCAGTCTGCATACACTTTCCCTGCAGAGTCCCAAAACAGGCGTTTTCAGCCCATTACCGGCATATGGAAGAAACAGCAGTAAGCACAGGGAAATATCTGCTTCTAAATCCAAAACGCAGCTATCTAACAGAACGGTTGTCAATGTGTGCACTCAAATTCCAGAGTTAAACCCGTGTGTGGATTCAGCAGTCTGCAAACATCTTCTCTGCAGAGTCCCAAACCAGGCGTTTTCAGCCCATTACCGGCATATGGAAGAAACAGCAGTAAGCCCAGGGAAATATCTGCTTCTAAATCCAAAACGCAGCTATCTAACAGAACGGTTGTCAATGTGTGCACTCAACTTCCAGAGTTAAACCCGTGTGTGGATTCAGCAGTCTGCATACACTTTCTCTGCAGAGTCCCAAAACAGGCGTTTTCAGCCCATTACCGGCATATGGAAGAAACAGCAGTAAGCACAGGGAAATATCTGCTTCTAAATCCAAAACGCAGCTATCTAACAGAACGGTTGTCAATGTGTGCACTCAACTTCCAGAGTTAAACCCGTGTGTGGATTCAGCAGTCTGCAAACATCTTCTCTGCAGAGTCCCAAACCAGGCGTTTTCAGCCCATTACCGGCATATGGAAGAAACAGCAGTAAGCCCAGGGAAATATCTGCTTCTAAATCCAAAACGCAGCTATCTAACAGAACGGTTGTCAATGTGTGCACTCAACTTCCAGAGTTAAACCCGTGTGTGGATTCAGCAGTCTGCAAACACTTTCTCTACAGAGTCCCAAAACAGGCGTTTTCAGCCCATTACCGGCATATGGAAGAAACAGCAGTAAGCACAGGGAAATATCTGCTTCTAAATCCAAAACGCAGCTATCTAACAGAACGGTTGTCAATGTGTGCACTCAACTTCCAGAGTTAAACCCGTGTGTGGATTCAGCAGTCTGCAAACACTTTCTCTGCAGAGTCCCAAAACAGGCGTTTTCAGCCCATTACCGGCATATGGAAGAAACAGCAGTAAGCCCAGGGAAATATCTGCTTCTAAATCCAAAACGCAGCTATCTAACAGAACGGTTGTCAATGTGTGCACTCAACTTCCAGAGTTAAACCCGTGTGTGGATTCAGCAGTCTGCAAACACTTTGTCTGCAGAGTCCCAAAAGAGGCGATTTCAGCCCATTACCGGCATATGGAAAAAACAGCAGTAAGCACAGGGAAATATCTGCTTCTAAATCCAAAACGCAGCTATCTAACAGAACGGTTGTCAATGTGTGCACTCAACTTGCAGAGTTAAACCCGTGTGTGGATTCAGCAGTCTGCAAACACTTGCTCTGCAGAGTCCCAAAGCAGGCGTTTTCAGCCCATTACCGGCATATGGAAGAAACAGCAGTAAGCCCAGGGAAATATCTGCTTCTAAATCCAAAACGCAGCTATCTAACAGAACGGTTGTCAATGTGTGCACTCAACTTCCAGAGTTAAACCCGTGTGTGGATTCAGCAGTCTGCAAACATCTTCTCTGCAGAGTCCCAAACCAAGCGTTTTCAGCCCATTACCGGCATATGGAAGAAACAGCAGTAAGCACAGGGAAATATCTGCTTCTAAATCCAAAACGCAGCTATCTAACAGAACGATTGTCAATGTGTGCACTCAACTTCCAGAGTTAAACCCGTGTGTGGATTCAGCAGTCTGCAAACACTTTCTCTGCAGAGTCCCAAAACAGGCATTTTCAGCCCATTACCGGCATATGGAAGAAACAGCAGTAAGCCCAGGGAAATATCTGCTTCTAAATCCAAAACGCAGCTATCTAACAGAACGGTTGTCAATGTGTGCACTCAACTTCCAGAGTTAAACCCGTGTGTGGATTCAGCAGTCTGCAAACACTTTCTCTGCAGAGTCCCAAAACAGGCGTTTTCAGCCCATTACCGGCATATGGAAGAAACAGCAGTAAGCCCAGGGAAATATCTGCTTCTAAATCCAAAACGCAGCTATCTAACAGAATGGTTGTCAATGTGTGCACTCAACTTCCAGAGTTAAACCCGTGTGTGGATTCAGCAGTCTGCAAACACTTTCTCTGCAGAGTCCCAAAACAGGCGTTTTCAGCCCATTACCGGCATATGGAAGAAACAGCAGTAAGCACAGGGAAATATCTGCTTCTAAATCCAAAACGCAGCTATCTAACAGAACGGTTGTCAATGTGTGCACTCAACTTCCAGAGTTAAACCCGTGTGTGGATTCAGCAGTCTGCAAACACTTTCTCTGCAGAGTCCCAAAACAGGCGTTTTTAGCCCATTACCGGCATATGGAAGAAACTGCAGTAAGCACAGGGAAATATCTGCTTCTAAATCCAAAACGCAGCTATCTAACAGAACGGTTGTCAATGTGTGCACTCAACTTCCAGAGTTAAACCCGTGTGTGGATTCAGCAGTCTGCAAACATCTTCTCTGCAGAGTCCCAAACCAGGCGTTTTCAGCCCATTACCGGCATATGGAAGAAACAGCAGTAAGCACAGGGAAATATCTGCTTCTAAATCCAAAACGCAGCTATCTAACAGAACGGTTGTCAATGTGTGCACTCAACTTCCAGAGTTAAACCCGTGTGTGGATTCAGCAGTCTGCAAACATCTTCTCTGCAGAGTCCCAAACCAGGCGTTTTCAGCCCATTACCGGCATATGGAAGAAACAGCAGTAAGCCCAGGGAAATATCTGCTTCTAAATCCAAAACGGAGCTATCTAACAGAACGGTTGTCAATGTGTGCACTCAACTTCCAGAGTTAAACCCGTGTGTGGATTCAGCAGTCTGCAAACCCTTTCTCTGCAGAGTCCCAAAACAGGCGTTTTCAGCCCATTACCGGCATAAGGAAGAAACAGCAGTAAGCCCAGGGAAATATCTGCTTCTAAATCCAAAACGCAGCTATCTAACAGAACGGTTGTCAATGTGTGCACTCAACTTCCAGAGTTAAACCCGTGTGTGGATTCAGCAGTCTGCATACACTTTCTCTGCAGAGTCCCAAAACAGGCGTTTTCAGCCCATTACCGGCATATGGAAGAAACAGCAGTAAGCACAGGGAAATATCTGCTTCTAAATCCAAAACGCAGCTATCTAACAGAACGGTTGTCAATGTGTGCACTGAAATTCCAGAGTTAAACCCGTGTGTGGATTCAGCAGTCTGCAAACATCTTCTCTGCAGAGTCCCAAACCAGGCGTTTTCAGCCCATTACCGGCATATGGAAGAAACAGCAGTAAGCCCAGGGAAATATCTGCTTCTAAATCCAAAACGCAGCTATCTAACAGAACGGTTGTCAATGTGTGCACTCAACTTCCAGAGTTAAACCCGTGTGTGGATTCAGCAGTCTGCATACACTTTCTCTGCAGAGTCCCAAAACAGGCGTTTTCAGCCCATTACCGGCATATGGAAGAAACAGCAGTAAGCACAGGGAAATATCTGCTTCTAAATCCAAAACGCAGCTATCTAACAGAACGGTTGTCAATGTGTGCACTCAACTTCCAGAGTTAAACCCGTGTGTGGATTCAGCAGTCTGCAAACATCTTCTCTGCAGAGTCCCAAACCAGGCGTTTTCAGCCCATTACCGGCATATGGAAGAAACAGCAGTAAGCCCAGGGAAATATCTGCTTCTAAATCCAAAACGCAGCTATCTAACAGAACGGTTGTCAATGTGTGCACTCAACTTCCAGAGTTAAACCCGTGTGTGGATTCAGCAGTCTGCAAACACTTTCTCTACAGAGTCCCAAAACAGGCGTTTTCAGCCCATTACCGGCATATGGAAGAAACAGCAGTAAGCACAGGGAAATATCTGCTTCTAAATCCAAAACGCAGCTATCTAACAGAACGGTTGTCAATGTGTGCACTCAACTTCCAGAGTTAAACCCGTGTGTGGATTCAGCAGTCTGCAAACACTTTCTCTGCAGAGTCCCAAAACAGGCGTTTTCAGCCCATTACCGGCATATGGAAGAAACAGCAGTAAGCACAGGGAAATATCTGCTTCTAAATCCAAAACGGAGCTATCTAACAGAACGGTTGTCAATGTGTGCACTCAACTTCCAGAGTTAAACCCGTGTGTGGATTCAGCAGTCTGCAAACACTTTCTCTGCAGAGTCCCAAAACAGGCGTTTTTAGCCCATTACCGGCATATGGAAGAAACTGCAGTAAGCACAGGGAAATATCTGCTTCTAAATCCAAAACGCAGCTATCTAACAGAACGGTTGTCAATGTGTGCACTCAACTTCCAGAGTTAAACCCGTGTGTGGATTCAGCAGTCTGCAAACACTTTGTCTGCAGAGTCCCAAAAGAGGCGATTTCAGCCCATTACCGGCATATGGAAAAAACAGCAGTAAGCACAGGGAAATATCTGCTTCTAAATCCAAAACGCAGCTATCTAACAAAACGGTTGTCAATGTGTGCACTCAACTTGCAGAGTTAAACCCGTGTGTGGATTCAGCAGTCTGCAAACACTTGCTCTGCAGAGTCCCAAAGCAGGCGTTTTCAGCCCATTACCGGCATATGGAAGAAACAGCAGTAAGCCCAGGGAAATATCTGCTTCTAAATCCAAAACGCAGCTATCTAACAGAACGGTTGTCAATGTGTGCACTCAACTTCCAGAGTTAAACCCGTGTGTGGATTCAGCAGTCTGCAAACATCTTCTCTGCAGAGTCCCAAACCAGGCGTTTTCAGCCCATTACCGGCATATGGAAGAAACAGCAGTAAGCACAGGGAAATATCTGCTTCTAAATCCAAAACGCAGCTATCTAACAGAACGATTGTCAATGTGTGCACTCAACTTCCAGAGTTAAACCCGTGTGTGGATTCAGCAGTCTGCAAACACTTTCTCTGCAGAGTCCCAAAACAGGCATTTTCAGCCCATTACCGGCATATGGAAGAAACAGCAGTAAGCCCAGGGAAATATCTGCTTCTAAATCCAAAACGCAGCTATCTAACAGAACGGTTGTCAATGTGTGCACTCAACTTCCAGAGTTAAACCCGTGTGTGGATTCAGCAGTCTGCAAACACTTTCTCTGCAGAGTCCCAAAACAGGCGTTTTCAGCCCATTACCGGCATATGGAAGAAACAGCAGTAAGCCCAGGGAAATATCTGCTTCTAAATCCAAAACGCAGCTATCTAACAGAATGGTTGTCAATGTGTGCACTCAACTTCCAGAGTTAAACCCGTGTGTGGATTCAGCAGTCTGCAAACACTTTCTCTGCAGAGTCCCAAAACAGGCGTTTTCAGCCCATTACCGGCATATGGAAGAAACAGCAGTAAGCACAGGGAAATATCTGCTTCTAAATCCAAAACGCAGCTATCTAACAGAACGGTTGTCAATGTGTGCACTCAACTTCCAGAGTTAAACCCGTGTGTGGATTCAGCAGTCTGCAAACACTTTCTCTGCAGAGTCCCAAAACAGGCGTTTTTAGCCCATTACCGGCATATGGAAGAAACTGCAGTAAGCACAGGGAAATATCTGCTTCTAAATCCAAAACGCAGCTATCTAACAGAACGGTTGTCAATGTGTGCACTCAACTTCCAGAGTTAAACCCGTGTGTGGATTCAGCAGTCTGCAAACATCTTCTCTGCAGAGTCCCAAACCAGGCGTTTTCAGCCCATTACCGGCATATGGAAGAAACAGCAGTAAGCACAGGGAAATATCTGCTTCTAAATCCAAAACGCAGCTATCTAACAGAACGGTTGTCAATGTGTGCACTCAACTTCCAGAGTTAAACCCGTGTGTGGATTCAGCAGTCTGCAAACATCTTCTCTGCAGAGTCCCAAACCAGGCGTTTTCAGCCCATTACCGGCATATGGAAGAAACAGCAGTAAGCCCAGGGAAATATCTGCTTCTAAATCCAAAACGGAGCTATCTAACAGAACGGTTGTCAATGTGTGCACTCAACTTCCAGAGTTAAACCCGTGTGTGGATTCAGCAGTCTGCAAACCCTTTCTCTGCAGAGTCCCAAAACAGGCGTTTTCAGCCCATTACCGGCATAAGGAAGAAACAGCAGTAAGCCCAGGGAAATATCTGCTTCTAAATCCAAAACGCAGCTATCTAACAGAACGGTTGTCAATGTGTGCACTCAACTTCCAGAGTTAAACCCGTGTGTGGATTCAGCAGTCTGCATACACTTTCCCTGCAGAGTCCCAAAACAGGCGTTTTCAGCCCATTACCGGCATATGGAAGAAACAGCAGTAAGCACAGGGAAATATCTGCTTCTAAATCCAAAACGCAGCTATCTAACAGAACGGTTGTCAATGTGTGCACTCAAATTCCAGAGTTAAACCCGTGTGTGGATTCAGCAGTCTGCAAACATCTTCTCTGCAGAGTCCCAAACCAGGCGTTTTCAGCCCATTACCGGCATATGGAAGAAACAGCAGTAAGCCCAGGGAAATATCTGCTTCTAAATCCAAAACGCAGCTATCTAACAGAACGGTTGTCAATGTGTGCACTCAACTTCCAGAGTTAAACCCGTGTGTGGATTCAGCAGTCTGCATACACTTTCTCTGCAGAGTCCCAAAACAGGCGTTTTCAGCCCATTACCGGCATATGGAAGAAACAGCAGTAAGCACAGGGAAATATCTGCTTCTAAATCCAAAACGCAGCTATCTAACAGAACGGTTGTCAATGTGTGCACTCAACTTCCAGAGTTAAACCCGTGTGTGGATTCAGCAGTCTGCAAACATCTTCTCTGCAGAGTCCCAAACCAGGCGTTTTCAGCCCATTACCGGCATATGGAAGAAACAGCAGTAAGCCCAGGGAAATATCTGCTTCTAAATCCAAAACGCAGCTATCTAACAGAACGGTTGTCAATGTGTGCACTCAACTTCCAGAGTTAAACCCGTGTGTGGATTCAGCAGTCTGCAAACACTTTCTCTACAGAGTCCCAAAACAGGCGTTTTCAGCCCATTACCGGCATATGGAAGAAACAGCAGTAAGCACAGGGAAATATCTGCTTCTAAATCCAAAACGCAGCTATCTAACAGAACGGTTGTCAATGTGTGCACTCAACTTCCAGAGTTAAACCCGTGTGTGGATTCAGCAGTCTGCAAACACTTTCTCTGCAGAGTCCCAAAACAGGCGTTTTCAGCCCATTACCGGCATATGGAAGAAACAGCAGTAAGCCCAGGGAAATATCTGCTTCTAAATCCAAAACGCAGCTATCTAACAGAACGGTTGTCAATGTGTGCACTCAACTTCCAGAGTTAAACCCGTGTGTGGATTCAGCAGTCTGCAAACACTTTGTCTGCAGAGTCCCAAAAGAGGCGATTTCAGCCCATTACCGGCATATGGAAAAAACAGCAGTAAGCACAGGGAAATATCTGCTTCTAAATCCAAAACGCAGCTATCTAACAGAACGGTTGTCAATGTGTGCACTCAACTTGCAGAGTTAAACCCGTGTGTGGATTCAGCAGTCTGCAAACACTTGCTCTGCAGAGTCCCAAAGCAGGCGTTTTCAGCCCATTACCGGCATATGGAAGAAACAGCAGTAAGCCCAGGGAAATATCTGCTTCTAAATCCAAAACGCAGCTATCTAACAGAACGGTTGTCAATGTGTGCACTCAACTTCCAGAGTTAAACCCGTGTGTGGATTCAGCAGTCTGCAAACATCTTCTCTGCAGAGTCCCAAACCAGGCGTTTTCAGCCCATTACCGGCATATGGAAGAAACAGCAGTAAGCACAGGGAAATATCTGCTTCTAAATCCAAAACGCAGCTATCTAACAGAACGATTGTCAATGTGTGCACTCAACTTCCAGAGTTAAACCCGTGTGTGGATTCAGCAGTCTGCAAACACTTTCTCTGCAGAGTCCCAAAACAGGCATTTTCAGCCCATTACCGGCATATGGAAGAAACAGCAGTAAGCCCAGGGAAATATCTGCTTCTAAATCCAAAACGCAGCTATCTAACAGAACGGTTGTCAATGTGTGCACTCAACTTCCAGAGTTAAACCAGTGTGTGGATTCAGCAGTCTGCAAACACTTTCTCTGCAGAGTCCCAAAACAGGCGTTTTCAGCCCATTACCGGCATATGGAAGAAACAGCAGTAAGCCCAGGGAAATATCTGCTTCTAAATCCAAAACGCAGCTATCTAACAGAATGGTTGTCAATGTGTGCACTCAACTTCCAGAGTTAAACCCGTGTGTGGATTCAGCAGTCTGCAAACACTTTCTCTGCAGAGTCCCAAAACAGGCGTTTTCAGCCCATTACCGGCATATGGAAGAAACAGCAGTAAGCACAGGGAAATATCTGCTTCTAAATCCAAAACGCAGCTATCTAACAGAACGGTTGTCAATGTGTGCACTCAACTTCCAGAGTTAAACCCGTGTGTGGATTCAGCAGTCTGCAAACACTTTCTCTGCAGAGTCCCAAAACAGGCGTTTTTAGCCCATTACCGGCATATGGAAGAAACTGCAGTAAGCACAGGGAAATATCTGCTTCTAAATCCAAAACGCAGCTATCTAACAGAACGGTTGTCAATGTGTGCACTCAACTTCCAGAGTTAAACCCGTGTGTGGATTCAGCAGTCTGCAAACATCTTCTCTGCAGAGTCCCAAACCAGGCGTTTTCAGCCCATTACCGGCATATGGAAGAAACAGCAGTAAGCACAGGGAAATATCTGCTTCTAAATCCAAAACGCAGCTATCTAACAGAACGGTTGTCAATGTGTGCACTCAACTTCCAGAGTTAAACCCGTGTGTGGATTCAGCAGTCTGCAAACATCTTCTCTGCAGAGTCCCAAACCAGGCGTTTTCAGCCCATTACCGGCATATGGAAGAAACAGCAGTAAGCCCAGGGAAATATCTGCTTCTAAATCCAAAACGGAGCTATCTAACAGAACGGTTGTCAATGTGTGCACTCAACTTCCAGAGTTAAACCCGTGTGTGGATTCAGCAGTCTGCAAACCCTTTCTCTGCAGAGTCCCAAAACAGGCGTTTTCAGCCCATTACCGGCATAAGGAAGAAACAGCAGTAAGCCCAGGGAAATATCTGCATCTAAATCCAAAACGCAGCTATCTAACAGAACGGTTGTCAATGTGTGCACTCAACTTCCAGAGTTAAACCCGTGTGTGGATTCAGCAGTCTGCATACACTTTCTCTGCAGAGTCCCAAAACAGGCGTTTTCAGCCCATTACCGGCATATGGAAGAAACAGCAGTAAGCACAGGGAAATATCTGCTTCTAAATCCAAAACGCAGCTATCTAACAGAACGGTTGTCAATGTGTGCACTGAAATTCCAGAGTTAAACCCGTGTGTGGATTCAGCAGTCTGCAAACATCTTCTCTGCAGAGTCCCAAACCAGGCGTTTTCAGCCCATTACCGGCATATGGAAGAAACAGCAGTAAGCCCAGGGAAATATCTGCTTCTAAATCCAAAACGCAGCTATCTAACAGAACGGTTGTCAATGTGTGCACTCAACTTCCAGAGTTAAACCCGTGTGTGGATTCAGCAGTCTGCATACACTTTCTCTGCAGAGTCCCAAAACAGGCGTTTTCAGCCCATTACCGGCATATGGAAGAAACAGCAGTAAGCACAGGGAAATATCTGCTTCTAAATCCAAAACGCAGCTATCTAACAGAACGGTTGTCAATGTGTGCACTCAACTTCCAGAGTTAAACCCGTGTGTGGATTCAGCAGTCTGCAAACATCTTCTCTGCAGAGTCCCAAACCAGGCGTTTTCAGCCCATTACCGGCATATGGAAGAAACAGCAGTAAGCCCAGGGAAATATCTGCTTCTAAATCCAAAACGCAGCTATCTAACAGAACGGTTGTCAATGTGTGCACTCAACTTCCAGAGTTAAACCCGTGTGTGGATTCAGCAGTCTGCAAACACTTTCTCTACAGAGTCCCAAAACAGGCGTTTTCAGCCCATTACCGGCATATGGAAGAAACAGCAGTAAGCACAGGGAAATATCTGCTTCTAAATCCAAAACGCAGCTATCTAACAGAACGGTTGTCAATGTGTGCACTCAACTTCCAGAGTTAAACCCGTGTGTGGATTCAGCAGTCTGCAAACACTTTCTCTGCAGAGTCCCAAAACAGGCGTTTTCAGCCCATTACCGGCATATGGAAGAAACAGCAGTAAGCACAGGGAAATATCTGCTTCTAAATCCAAAACGGAGCTATCTAACAGAACGGTTGTCAATGTGTGCACTCAACTTCCAGAGTTAAACCCGTGTGTGGATTCAGCAGTCTGCAAACACTTTCTCTGCAGAGTCCCAAAACAGGCGTTTTTAGCCCATTACCGGCATATGGAAGAAACTGCAGTAAGCACAGGGAAATATCTGCTTCTAAATCCAAAACGCAGCTATCTAACAGAACGGTTGTCAATGTGTGCACTCAACTTCCAGAGTTAAACCCGTGTGTGGATTCAGCAGTCTGCAAACACTTTGTCTGCAGAGTCCCAAAAGAGGCGATTTCAGCCCATTACCGGCATATGGAAAAAACAGCAGTAAGCACAGGGAAATATCTGCTTCTAAATCCAAAACGCAGCTATCTAACAAAACGGTTGTCAATGTGTGCACTCAACTTGCAGAGTTAAACCCGTGTGTGGATTCAGCAGTCTGCAAACACTTGCTCTGCAGAGTCCCAAAGCAGGCGTTTTCAGCCCATTACCGGCATATGGAAGAAACAGCAGTAAGCCCAGGGAAATATCTGCTTCTAAATCCAAAACGCAGCTATCTAACAGAACGGTTGTCAATGTGTGCACTCAACTTCCAGAGTTAAACCCGTGTGTGGATTCAGCAGTCTGCAAACACTTTCTCTGCAGAGTCCCAAAACAGGCGTTTTCAGCCCATTACCGGCATATGGAAGAAACAGCAGTAAGCACAGGGAAATATCTGCTTCTAAATCCAAAACGGAGCTATCTAACAGAACGGTTGTCAATGTGTGCACTCAACTTCCAGAGTTAAACCCGTGTGTGGATTCAGCAGTCTGCAAACACTTTCTCTGCAGAGTCCCAAAACAGGCGTTTTTAGCCCATTACCGGCATATGGAAGAAACTGCAGTAAGCACAGGGAAATATCTGCTTCTAAATCCAAAACGCAGCTATCTAACAGAACGGTTGTCAATGTGTGCACTCAACTTCCAGAGTTAAACCCGTGTGTGGATTCAGCAGTCTGCAAACACTTTGTCTGCAGAGTCCCAAAAGAGGCGATTTCAGCCCATTACCGGCATATGGAAAAAACAGCAGTAAGCACAGGGAAATATCTGCTTCTAAATCCAAAACGCAGCTATCTAACAAAACGGTTGTCAATGTGTGCACTCAACTTGCAGAGTTAAACCCGTGTGTGGATTCAGCAGTCTGCAAACACTTGCTCTGCAGAGTCCCAAAGCAGGCGTTTTCAGCCCATTACCGGCATATGGAAGAAACAGCAGTAAGCCCAGGGAAATATCTGCTTCTAAATCCAAAACGCAGCTATCTAACAGAACGGTTGTCAATGTGTGCACTCAACTTCCAGAGTTAAACCCGTGTGTGGATTCAGCAGTCTGCAAACATCTTCTCTGCAGAGTCCCAAACCAGGCGTTTTCAGCCCATTACCGGCATATGGAAGAAACAGCAGTAAGCACAGGGAAATATCTGCTTCTAAATCCAAAACGCAGCTATCTAACAGAACGATTGTCAATGTGTGCACTCAACTTCCAGAGTTAAACCCGTGTGTGGATTCAGCAGTCTGCAAACACTTTCTCTGCAGAGTCCCAAAACAGGCATTTTCAGCCCATTACCGGCATATGGAAGAAACAGCAGTAAGCCCAGGGAAATATCTGCTTCTAAATCCAAAACGCAGCTATCTAACAGAACGGTTGTCAATGTGTGCACTCAACTTCCAGAGTTAAACCCGTGTGTGGATTCAGCAGTCTGCAAACACTTTCTCTGCAGAGTCCCAAAACAGGCGTTTTCAGCCCATTACCGGCATATGGAAGAAACAGCAGTAAGCCCAGGGAAATATCTGCTTCTAAATCCAAAACGCAGCTATCTAACAGAATGGTTGTCAATGTGTGCACTCAACTTCCAGAGTTAAACCCGTGTGTGGATTCAGCAGTCTGCAAACACTTTCTCTGCAGAGTCCCAAAACAGGCGTTTTCAGCCCATTACCGGCATATGGAAGAAACAGCAGTAAGCACAGGGAAATATCTGCTTCTAAATCCAAAACGCAGCTATCTAACAGAACGGTTGTCAATGTGTGCACTCAACTTCCAGAGTTAAACCCGTGTGTGGATTCAGCAGTCTGCAAACACTTTCTCTGCAGAGTCCCAAAACAGGCGTTTTTAGCCCATTACCGGCATATGGAAGAAACTGCAGTAAGCACAGGGAAATATCTGCTTCTAAATCCAAAACGCAGCTATCTAACAGAACGGTTGTCAATGTGTGCACTCAACTTCCAGAGTTAAACCCGTGTGTGGATTCAGCAGTCTGCAAACATCTTCTCTGCAGAGTCCCAAACCAGGCGTTTTCAGCCCATTACCGGCATATGGAAGAAACAGCAGTAAGCACAGGGAAATATCTGCTTCTAAATCCAAAACGCAGCTATCTAACAGAACGGTTGTCAATGTGTGCACTCAACTTCCAGAGTTAAACCCGTGTGTGGATTCAGCAGTCTGCAAACATCTTCTCTGCAGAGTCCCAAACCAGGCGTTTTCAGCCCATTACCGGCATATGGAAGAAACAGCAGTAAGCCCAGGGAAATATCTGCTTCTAAATCCAAAACGGAGCTATCTAACAGAACGGTTGTCAATGTGTGCACTCAACTTCCAGAGTTAAACCCGTGTGTGGATTCAGCAGTCTGCAAACCCTTTCTCTGCAGAGTCCCAAAACAGGCGTTTTCAGCCCATTACCGGCATAAGGAAGAAACAGCAGTAAGCCCAGGGAAATATCTGCTTCTAAATCCAAAACGCAGCTATCTAACAGAACGGTTGTCAATGTGTGCACTCAACTTCCAGAGTTAAACCCGTGTGTGGATTCAGCAGTCTGCATACACTTTCCCTGCAGAGTCCCAAAACAGGCGTTTTCAGCCCATTACCGGCATATGGAAGAAACAGCAGTAAGCACAGGGAAATATCTGCTTCTAAATCCAAAACGCAGCTATCTAACAGAACGGTTGTCAATGTGTGCACTCAACTTCCAGAGTTAAACCCGTGTGTGGATTCAGCAGTCTGCATACACTTTCTCTGCAGAGTCCCAAAACAGGCGTTTTCAGCCCATTACCGGCATATGGAAGAAACAGCAGTAAGCACAGGGAAATATCTGCTTCTAAATCCAAAACGCAGCTATCTAACAGAACGGTTGTCAATGTGTGCACTCAACTTCCAGAGTTAAACCCGTGTGTGGATTCAGCAGTCTGCAAACATCTTCTCTGCAGAGTCCCAAACCAGGCGTTTTCAGCCCATTACCGGCATATGGAAGAAACAGCAGTAAGCCCAGGGAAATATCTGCTTCTAAATCCAAAACGCAGCTATCTAACAGAACGGTTGTCAATGTGTGCACTCAACTTCCAGAGTTAAACCCGTGTGTGGATTCAGCAGTCTGCAAACACTTTCTCTACAGAGTCCCAAAACAGGCGTTTTCAGCCCATTACCGGCATATGGAAGAAACAGCAGTAAGCACAGGGAAATATCTGCTTCTAAATCCAAAACGCAGCTATCTAACAGAACGGTTGTCAATGTGTGCACTCAACTTCCAGAGTTAAACCCGTGTGTGGATTCAGCAGTCTGCAAACACTTTCTCTGCAGAGTCCCAAAACAGGCGTTTTCAGCCCATTACCGGCATATGGAAGAAACAGCAGTAAGCCCAGGGAAATATCTGCTTCTAAATCCAAAACGCAGCTATCTAACAGAACGGTTGTCAATGTGTGCACTCAACTTCCAGAGTTAAACCCGTGTGTGGATTCAGCAGTCTGCAAACACTTTGTCTGCAGAGTCCCAAAAGAGGCGATTTCAGCCCATTACCGGCATATGGAAAAAACAGCAGTAAGCACAGGGAAATATCTGCTTCTAAATCCAAAACGCAGCTATCTAACAGAACGGTTGTCAATGTGTGCACTCAACTTGCAGAGTTAAACCCGTGTGTGGATTCAGCAGTCTGCAAACACTTGCTCTGCAGAGTCCCAAAGCAGGCGTTTTCAGCCCATTACCGGCATATGGAAGAAACAGCAGTAAGCCCAGGGAAATATCTGCTTCTAAATCCAAAACGCAGCTATCTAACAGAACGGTTGTCAATGTGTGCACTCAACTTCCAGAGTTAAACCCGTGTGTGGATTCAGCAGTCTGCAAACATCTTCTCTGCAGAGTCCCAAACCAGGCGTTTTCAGCCCATTACCGGCATATGGAAGAAACAGCAGTAAGCACAGGGAAATATCTGCTTCTAAATCCAAAACGCAGCTATCTAACAGAACGATTGTCAATGTGTGCACTCAACTTCCAGAGTTAAACCCGTGTGTGGATTCAGCAGTCTGCAAACACTTTCTCTGCAGAGTCCCAAAACAGGCATTTTCAGCCCATTACCGGCATATGGAAGAAACAGCAGTAAGCCCAGGGAAATATCTGCTTCTAAATCCAAAACGCAGCTATCTAACAGAACGGTTGTCAATGTGTGCAC
This sequence comes from Aotus nancymaae, assembly GCF_030222135.1. Taxonomy (NCBI): domain Eukaryota; kingdom Metazoa; phylum Chordata; class Mammalia; order Primates; family Aotidae; genus Aotus; species Aotus nancymaae. Next base: position 314,766 of record NW_026988692.1, read on the forward strand.
TCAACTTCCAGAGTTAAACCCGTGTGTGGATTCAGCAGTCTGCAAACACTTTCTCTGCAGAGTCCCAAAACAGGCGTTTTCAGCCCATTACCGGCATATGGAAGAAACAGCAGTAAGCCCAGGGAAATATCTGCTTCTAAATCCAAAACGCAGCTATCTAACAGAATGGTTGTCAATGTGTGCACTCAACTTCCAGACTTAAACCCGTGTGTGGATTCAGCAGTCTGCAAACACTTTCTCTGCAGAGTCCCAAAACAGGCGTTTTCAGCCCATTACCGGCATATGGAAGAAACAGCAGTAAGCACAGGGAAATATCTGCTTCTAAATCCAAAACGCAGCTATCTAACAGAACGGTTGTCAATGTGTGCACTCAACTTCCAGAGTTAAACCCGTGTGTGGATTCAGCAGTCTGCAAACACTTTCTCTGCAGAGTCCCAAAACAGGCGTTTTTAGCCCATTACCGGCATATGGAAGAAACTGCAGTAAGCACAGGGAAATATCTGCTTCTAAATCCAAAACGCAGCTATCTAACAGAACGGTTGTCAATGTGTGCACTCAACTTCCAGAGTTAAACCCGTGTGTGGATTCAGCAGTCTGCAAACATCTTCTCTGCAGAGTCCCAAACCAGGCGTTTTCAGCCCATTACCGGCATATGGAAGAAACAGCAGTAAGCACAGGGAAATATCTGCTTCTAAATCCAAAACGCAGCTATCTAACAGAACGGTTATCAATGTGTGCACTCAACTTCCAGAGTTAAACCCGTGTGTGGATTCAGCAGTCTGCAAACATCTTCTCTGCAGAGTCCCAAACCAGGCGTTTTCAGCCCATTACCGGCATATGGAAGAAACAGCAGTAAGCCCAGGGAAATATCTGCTTCTAAATCCAAAACGGAGCTATCTAACAGAACGGTTGTCAATGTGTGCACTCAACTTCCAGAGTTAAACCCGTGTGTGGATTCAGCAGTCTGCAAACCCTTTCTCTGCAGAGTCCCAAAACAGGCGTTTTCAGCCCATTACCGGCATAAGGAAGAAACAGCAGTAAGCCCAGGGAAATATCTGCTTCTAAATCCAAAACGCAGCTATCTAACAGAACGGTTGTCAATGTGTGCACTCAACTTCCAGAGTTAAACCCGTGTGTGGATTCAGCAGTCTGCATACACTTTCTCTGCAGAGTCCCAAAACAGGCGTTTTCAGCCCATTACCGGCATATGGAAGAAACAGCAGTAAGCACAGGGAAATATCTGCTTCTAAATCCAAAACGCAGCTATCTAACAGAACGGTTGTCAATGTGTGCACTCAAATTCCAGAGTTAAACCCGTGTGTGGATTCAGCAGTCTGCAAACATCTTCTCTGCAGAGTCCCAAACCAGGCGTTTTCAGCCCATTACCGGCATATGGAAGAAACAGCAGTAAGCCCAGGGAAATATCTGCTTCTAAATCCAAAACGCAGCTATCTAACAGAACGGTTGTCAATGTGTGCACTCAACTTCCAGAGTTAAACCCGTGTGTGGATTCAGCAGTCTGCATACACTTTCTCTGCAGAGTCCCAAAACAGGCGTTTTCAGCCCATTACCGGCATATGGAAGAAACAGCAGTAAGCACAGGGAAATATCTGCTTCTAAATCCAAAACGCAGCTATCTAACAGAACGGTTGTCAATGTGTGCACTCAACTTCCAGAGTTAAACCCGTGTGTGGATTCAGCAGTCTGCAAACATCTTCTCTGCAGAGTCCCAAACCAGGCGTTTTCAGCCCATTACCGGCATATGGAAGAAACAGCAGTAAGCCCAGGGAAATATCTGCTTCTAAATCCAAAACGCAGCTATCTAACAGAACGGTTGTCAATGTGTGCACTCAACTTCCAGAGTTAAACCCGTGTGTGGATTCAGCAGTCTGCAAACACTTTCTCCACAGAGTCCCAAAACAGGCGTTTTCAGCCCATTACCGGCATATGGAAGAAACAGCAGTAAGCACAGGGAAATATCTGCTTCTAAATCCAAAACGCAGCTATCTAACAGAACGGTTGTCAATGTGTGCACTCAACTTCCAGAGTTAAACCCGTGTGTGGATTCAGCAGTCTGCAAACACTTTCTCTGCAGAGTCCCAAAACAGGCGTTTTCAGCCCATTACCGGCATATGGAAGAAACTGCAGTAAGCACAGGGAAATATCTGCTTCTAAATCCAAAACGCAGCTATCTAACAGAACGGTTGTCAATGTGTGCACTCAACTTCCAGAGTTAAACCCGTGTGTGGATTCAGCAGTCTGCAAACACTTTCTCTGCAGAGTCCCAAAACAGGCGTTTTCAGCCCATTACCGGCATATGGAAGAAACTGCAGTAAGCACAGGGAAATATCTGCTTCTAAATCCAAAACGCAGCTATCTAACAGAACGGTTGTCAATGTGTGCACTCAACTTCCAGAGTTAAACCCGTGTGTGGATTCAGCAGTCTGCATACACTTTCTCTGCAGAGTCCCAAAACAGGCGTTTTCAGCCCATTACCGGCATATGGAAGAAACAGCAGTAAGCACAGGGAAATATCTGCTTCTAAATCCAAAACGCAGCTATCTAACAGAACGGTTGTCAATGTGTGCACTCAACTTCCAGAGTTAAACCCGTGTGTGGATTCAGCAGTCTGCAAACACTTTCTCTGCAGAGTCCCAAAACAGGCGTTTTCAGCCCATAACCGGCATATGGAAGAAACAGCAGTAAGCACAGGGAAATATCTGCTTCTAAATCCAAAACGCAGCTATCTAAGAGAACGGTTGTCAATGTGTGCACTCAACTTCCAGAGTTAAACCCGTGTGTGGATTCAGCAGTCTGCAAACATCTTCTCTGCAGAGTCCCAAACCAGGCGTTTTCAGCCCATTACCGGCATATGGAAGAAACAGCAGTAAGCCCAGGGAAATATCTGCTTCTAAATCCAAAACGCAGCTATCTAACAGAACGGTTGTCAATGTGTGCACTCAACTTCCAGAGTTAAACCCGTGTGTGGATTCAGCAGTCTGCAAACACTTTCTCTACAGAGTCCCAAAACAGGCGTTTTCAGCCCATTACCTTCATATGGAAGAAACAGCAGTAAGCACAGGGAAATATCTGCTTCTAAATCCAAAACGCAGCTATCTAACAGAACGGTTGTCAATGTGTGCACTCAACTTCCAGAGTTAAACCCGTGTGTGGATTCAGCAGTCTGCAAACACTTTCTCTGCAGAGTCCCAAAACAGGCGTTTTCAGCCCATTACCGGCATATGGAAGAAACAGCAGTAAGCCCAGGGAAATATCTGCTTCTAAATCCAAAACGCAGCTATCTAACAGAACGGTTGTCAATGTGTGCACTCAACTTCCAGAGTTAAACCCGTGTGTGGATTCAGCAGTCTGCAAACACTTTCTCTGCAGAGTCCCAAAACAGGCGTTTTCAGCCCATTACCGGCATATGGAAGAAACTGCAGTAAGCACAGGGAAATATCTGCTTCTAAATCCAAAACGCAGCTATCTAACAGAACGGTTGTCAATGTGTGCACTCAACTTCCAGAGTTAAACCCGTGTGTGGATTCAGCAGTTTGCAAACACTTTGTCTGCAGAGTCCCAAAAGAGGCGATTTCAGCCCATTACCGGCATATGGAAAAAACAGCAGTAAGCACAGGGAAATATCTGCTTCTAAATCCAAAACGCAGCTATCTAACAGAACGGTTGTCAATGTGTGCACTCAACTTGCAGAGTTAAACCCGTGTGTGGATTCAGCAGTCTGCAAACACTTTGTCTGCAGAGTCCCAAAGCAGGCGTTTTCAGCCCATTACCGGCATATGGAAGAAACAGCAGTAAGCCCAGGGAAATATCTGCTTCTAAATCCAAAACGCAGCTATCTAACAGAACGGTTGTCAATGTGTGCACTCAACTTCCAGAGTTAAACCCGTGTGTGGATTCAGCAGTCTGCAAACATCTTCTCTGCAGAGTCCCAAACCAGGCGTTTTCAGCCCATTACCGGCATATGGAAGAAACAGCAGTAAGCACAGGGAAATATCTGCTTCTAAATCCAAAACGCAGCTATCTAACAGAACGATTGTCAATGTGTGCACTCAACTTCCAGAGTTAAACCAGTGTGTGGATTCAGCAGTCTGCAAACACTTTCTGTGCAGAGTCCCAAAACAGGCCTTTTCAGCCCATTACCGGCATATGGAAGAAACAGCAGTAAGCCCAGGGAAATATCTGCTTCTAAATCCAAAACGCAGCTATCTAACAGAACGGTTGTCAATGTGTGCACTCAACTTCCAGAGTTAAACCCGTGTGTGGATTCAGCAGTCTGCAAACACTTTCTCTGCAGAGTCCCAAAACAGGCGTTTTCAGCCCATTAGCGGCATATGGAAGAAACAGCAGTAAGCACAGGGAAATATCTGCTTCTAAATCCAAAACGCAGCTATCTAACAGAACGGTTCTCAATGTGTGCACTCAACTTCCAGAGTTAAACCCGTGTGTGGATTCAGCAGTCTGCAAACACTTTCTCTGCAGAGTCCCAAAACAGGCGTTTTCAGCCCATTACCGGCATATGGAAGAAACAGCAGTAAGCACAGGGAAATATCTGCTTCTAAATCCAAAACGCAGCTATCTAACAGAACGGTTGTCAATGTGTGCACTCAACTTCCAGAGTTAAACCCGTGTGTGGATTCAGCAGTCTGCAAACACTTTCTCTGCAGAGTCCCAAAACAGGCGTTTTCAGCCCATTACCGGCATATGGAAGAAACAGCAGTAAGCACAGAGAAATATCTGCTTCTAAATCCAAAACCCAGCTATCTAACAGAACGGTTGTCAATGTGTGCACTCAACTTCCAGAGTTAAACCCGTGTGTGGATTCAGCAGTCTGCAAACATCTTCTCTGCAGGGTCCCAAACCAGGCGTTTTCAGCCCATTACCGGCATATGGAAGAAACAGCAGTAAGCACAGGGAAATATCTGCTTCTAAATCCAAAACGCAGCTATCTAACAGAACGGTTGTCAATGTGTTCACTCAACTTCCAGAGTTAAACCCGTGTGTGGATTCAGCAGTCTGCAAACACTTTCTCTGCAGAGTCCCAAAACAGGGGTTTTCAGCCCATTACCGGCATATGGAAGAAACAGCAGTAAGCCCAGGGAAATATCTGCTTCTAAATCCAAAACGCAGCTATCTAACAGAATGGTTGTCAATGTGTGCACTCAACTTCCAGAGTTAAACCCGTGTGTGGATTCAGCAGTCTGCAAACACTTTCTCTGCAGAGTCCCAAAACAGGCGTTTTCAGCCCATTACCGGCATATGGAAGAAACAGCAGTAAGCCCAGGGAAATATCTGCTTCTAAATCCAAAACGCAGCTATCTAACAGAACGGTTGTCAATGTGTGCACTCAACTTCCAGAGTTAAACCCGTGTGTGGATTCAGCAGTCTGCAAACACTTTCTCTGCAGAGTCCCAAAACAGGCGTTTTTAGCCCATTACCGGCATATGGAAGAAACTGCAGTAAGCACAGGGAAATATCTGCTTCTAAATCCAAAACGCAGCTATCTAACAGAACGGTTGTCAATGTGTGCACTCAACTTCCAGAGTTAAACCCGTGTGTGGATTCAGCAGTCTGCAAACATCTTCTCTGCAGAGTCCCAAACCAGGCGTTTTCAGCCCATTACCGGCATATGGAAGAAACAGCAGTAAGCACAGGGAAATATCTGCTTCTAAATCCAAACCGCAGCTATCTAACAGAACGGTTGTCAATGTGTGCACTCAACTTCCAGAGTTAAACCCGTGTGTGGATTCAGCAGTCTGCAAACATCTTCTCTGCAGAGTCCCAAACCAGGCGTTTTCAGCCCATTACCGGCATATGGAAGAAACAGCAGTAAGCACAGGGAAATATCTGCTTCTAAATCCAAAACGGAGCTATCTAACAGAACGGTTGTCAATGTGTGCACTCAACTTCCAGAGTTAAACCCGTGTGTGGATTCAGCAGTCTGCAAACACTTTCTCTTCAGAGTCCCAAAACAGGCGTTTTCAGCCCATTACCGGCATATGGAAGAAACAACAGTAAGCCCAGGGAAATATCTGCTTCTAAATCCAAAACGCAGCTATCTAACAGAACGGTTGTCAATGTGTGCACTCAACTTCCAGAGTTAAACCCGTGTGTGGATTCAGCAGTTTGCAAACACTTTGTCTGCAGAGTCCCAAAAGAGGCGATTTCAGCCCATTACCGGCATATGGAAAAAACAGCAGTAAGCACAGGGAAATATCTGCTTCTAAATCCAAAACGCAGCTATCTAACAGAACGGTTGTCAATGTGTGCACTCAACTTGCAGAGTTAAACCCGTGTGTGGATTCAGCAGTCTGCAAACACTTTGTCTGCAGAGTCCCAAAGCAGGCGTTTTCAGCCCATTACCGGCATATGGAAGAAACAGCAGTAAGCCCAGGGAAATATCTGCTTCTAAATCCAAAACGCAGCTATCTAACAGAACGGTTGTCAATGTGTGCACTCAACTTCCAGAGTTAAACCCGTGTGTGGATTCAGCAGTCTGCAAACATCTTCTCTGCAGAGTCCCAAACCAGGCGTTTTCAGCCCATTACCGGCATATGGAAGAAACAGCAGTAAGCACAGGGAAATATCTGCTTCTAAATCCAAAACGCAGCTATCTAACAGAACGATTGTCAATGTGTGCACTCAACTTCCAGAGTTAAACCAGTGTGTGGATTCAGCAGTCTGCAAACACTTTCTGTGCAGAGTCCCAAAACAGGCCTTTTCAGCCCATTACCGGCATATGGAAGAAACAGCAGTAAGCCCAGGGAAATATCTGCTTCTAAATCCAAAACGCAGCTATCTAACAGAACGGTTGTCAATGTGTGCACTCAACTTCCAGAGTTAAACCCGTGTGTGGATTCAGCAGTCTGCAAACACTTTCTCTGCAGAGTCCCAAAACAGGCGTTTTCAGCCCATTAGCGGCATATGGAAGAAACAGCAGTAAGCACAGGGAAATATCTGCTTCTAAATCCAAAACGCAGCTATCTAACAGAACGGTTCTCAATGTGTGCACTCAACTTCCAGAGTTAAACCCGTGTGTGGATTCAGCAGTCTGCAAACACTTTCTCTGCAGAGTCCCAAAACAGGCGTTTTCAGCCCATTACCGGCATATGGAAGAAACAGCAGTAAGCACAGGGAAATATCTGCTTCTAAATCCAAAACGCAGCTATCTAACAGAACGGTTGTCAATGTGTGCACTCAACTTCCAGAGTTAAACCCGTGTGTGGATTCAGCAGTCTGCAAACACTTTCTCTGCAGAGTCCCAAAACAGGCGTTTTCAGCCCATTACCGGCATATGGAAGAAACAGCAGTAAGCACAGAGAAATATCTGCTTCTAAATCCAAAACCCAGCTATCTAACAGAACGGTTGTCAATGTGTGCACTCAACTTCCAGAGTTAAACCCGTGTGTGGATTCAGCAGTCTGCAAACATCTTCTCTGCAGGGTCCCAAACCAGGCGTTTTCAGCCCATTACCGGCATATGGAAGAAACAGCAGTAAGCACAGGGAAATATCTGCTTCTAAATCCAAAACGCAGCTATCTAACAGAACGGTTGTCAATGTGTTCACTCAACTTCCAGAGTTAAACCCGTGTGTGGATTCAGCAGTCTGCAAACACTTTCTCTGCAGAGTCCCAAAACAGGGGTTTTCAGCCCATTACCGGCATATGGAAGAAACAGCAGTAAGCCCAGGGAAATATCTGCTTCTAAATCCAAAACGCAGCTATCTAACAGAATGGTTGTCAATGTGTGCACTCAACTTCCAGAGTTAAACCCGTGTGTGGATTCAGCAGTCTGCAAACACTTTCTCTGCAGAGTCCCAAAACAGGCGTTTTCAGCCCATTACCGGCATATGGAAGAAACAGCAGTAAGCACAGGGAAATATCTGCTTCTAAATCCAAAACGCAGCTATCTAACAGAACGGTTGTCAATGTGTGCACTCAACTTCCAGAGTTAAACCCGTGTGTGGATTCAGCAGTCTGCAAACACTTTCTCTGCAGAGTCCCAAAACAGGCGTTTTTAGCCCATTACCGGCATATGGAAGAAACTGCAGTAAGCACAGGGAAATATCTGCTTCTAAATCCAAAACGCAGCTATCTAACAGAACGGTTGTCAATGTGTGCACTCAACTTCCAGAGTTAAACCCGTGTGTGGATTCAGCAGTCTGCAAACATCTTCTCTGCAGAGTCCCAAACCAGGCGTTTTCAGCCCATTACCGGCATATGGAAGAAACAGCAGTAAGCACAGGGAAATATCTGCTTCTAAATCCAAACCGCAGCTATCTAACAGAACGGTTGTCAATGTGTGCACTCAACTTCCAGAGTTAAACCCGTGTGTGGATTCAGCAGTCTGCAAACATCTTCTCTGCAGAGTCCCAAACCAGGCGTTTTCAGCCCATTACCGGCATATGGAAGAAACAGCAGTAAGCACAGGGAAATATCTGCTTCTAAATCCAAAACGGAGCTATCTAACAGAACGGTTGTCAATGTGTGCACTCAACTTCCAGAGTTAAACCCGTGTGTGGATTCAGCAGTCTGCAAACACTTTCTCTTCAGAGTCCCAAAACAGGCGTTTTCAGCCCATTACCGGCATATGGAAGAAACAACAGTAAGCCCAGGGAAATATCTGCTTCTAAATCCAAAACGCAGCTATCTAACAGAACGGTTGTCAATGTGTGCACTCAACTTCCAGAGTTAAACCCGTGTGTGGATTCAGCAGTCTGCAGAGACTTTCTCTGCAGAGTCCCAAAACAGGCGTTTTCAGCCCATTACCGGCATATGGAAGAAACAGCAGTAAGCCCAGGGAAATATCTGCTTCTAAATCCAAAACGCAGCTATCTAACAGAACGGTTGTCAATGTGTGCACTCAACTTCCAGAGTTAAACCCGTGTGTGGATTCAGCAGTCTGCAAACACTTTCTCTGCAGAGTCCCAAAACAGGCGTTTTCAGCCCATTACCGGCATATGGAAGAAACAGCAGTAAGCACAGGGAAATATCTGCTTCTAAATCCAAAACGCAGCTATCTAACAGAACGGTTGTCAATGTGTGCACTCAACTTCCAGAGTTAAACCCGTGTGTGGATTCAGCAGTCTGCAAACACTTTCTCTGCAGAGTCCCAAAACAGGCGTTTTCAGCCCATTACCGGCATATGGAAGAAACAGCAGTAAGCACAGGGAAATATCTGCTTCTAAATCCAAAACGCAGCTATCTAACAGAACGGTTGTCAATGTGTGCACTCAACTTCCAGAGTTAAACCCGTGTGTGGATTCAGCAGTCTGCAAACACTTTCTCTGCAGAGTCCCAAAACAGGCGTTTTTAGCCCATTACCGGCATATGGAAGAAACTGCAGTAAGCACAGGGAAATATCTGCTTCTAAATCCAAAACGCAGCTATCTAACAGAACGGTTGTCAATGTGTGCACTCAACTTCCAGAGTTAAACCCGTGTGTGGATTCAGCAGTCTGCAAACACTTTGTCTGCAGAGTCCCAAAAGAGGCGATTTCAGCCCATTACCGGCATATGGAAAAAACAGCAGTAAGCACAGGGAAATAGCTGCTTCTAAATCCAAAACGCAGCTATCTAACAAAACGGTTGTCAATGTGTGCACTCAACTTGCAGAGTTAAACCCGTGTGTGGATTCAGCAGTCTGCAAACACTTGCTCTGCAGAGTCCCAAAGCAGGCGTTTTCAGCCCATTACCGGCATATGGAAGAAACAGCAGTAAGCCCAGGGAAATATCTGCTTCTAAATCCAAAACGCAGCTATCTAACAGAACGGTTGTCAATGTGTGCACTCAACTTCCAGAGTTAAACCCGTGTGTGGATTCAGCAGTCTGCAAACATCTTCTCTGCAGAGTCCCAAACCAGGCGTTTTCAGCCCATTACCGGCATATGGAAGAAACAGCAGTAAGCACAGGGAAATATCTGCTTCTAAATCCAAAACGCAGCTATCTAACAGAACGATTGTCAATGTGTGCACTCAACTTCCAGAGTTAAACCCGTGTGTGGATTCAGCAGTCTGCAAACACTTTCTCTGCAGAGTCCCAAAACAGGCATTTTCAGCCCATTACCGGCATATGGAAGAAACAGCAGTAAGCCCAGGGAAATATCTGCTTCTAAATCCAAAACGCAGCTATCTAACAGAACGGTTGTCAATGTGTGCACTCAACTTCCAGAGTTAAACCCGTGTGTGGATTCAGCAGTCTGCAAACACTTTCTCTGCAGAGTCCCAAAACAGGCGTTTTCAGCCCATTACCGGCATATGGAAGAAACAGCAGTAAGCCCAGGGAAATATCTGCTTCTAAATCCAAAACGCAGCTATCTAACAGAATGGTTGTCAATGTGTGCACTCAACTTCCAGAGTTAAACCCGTGTGTGGATTCAGCAGTCTGCAAACACTTTCTCTGCAGAGTCCCAAAACAGGCGTTTTCAGCCCATTACCGACATATGGAAGAAACAGCAGTAAGCACAGGGAAATATCTGCTTCTAAATCCAAAACGCAGCTATCTAACAGAACGGTTGTCAATGTGTGCACTCAACTTCCAGAGTTAAACCCGTGTGTGGATTCAGCAGTCTGCAAACACTTTCTCTGCAGAGTCCCAAAACAGGCGTTTTTAGCCCATTACCGGCATATGGAAGAAACTGCAGTAAGCACAGGGAAATATCTGCTTCTAAATCCAAAACGCAGCTATCTAACAGAACGGTTGTCAATGTGTGCACTCAACTTCCAGAGTTAAACCCGTGTGTGGATTCAGCAGTCTGCAAACATCTTCTCTGCAGAGTCCCAAACCAGGCGTTTTCAGCCCATTACCGGCATATGGAAGAAACAGCAGTAAGCACAGGGAAATATCTGCTTCTAAATCCAAAACGCAGCTATCTAACAGAACGGTTGTCAATGTGTGCACTCAACTTCTAGAGTTAAACCCGTGTGTGGATTCAGCAGTCTGCAAACATCTTCTCTGCAGAGTCCCAAACCAGGCGTTTTCAGCCCATTACCGGCATATGGAAGAAACAGCAGTAAGCCCAGGGAAATATCTGCTTCTAAATCCAAAACGGAGCTATCTAACAGAACGGTTGTCAATGTGTGCACTCAACTTCCAGAGTTAAACCCGTGTGTGGATTCAGCAGTCTGCAAACCCTTTCTCTGCAGAGTCCCAAAACAGGCGTTTTCAGCCCATTACCGGCATAAGGAAGAAACAGCAGTAAGCCCAGGGAAATATCTGCTTCTAAATCCAAAACGCAGCTATCTAACAGAACGGTTGTCAATGTGTGCACTCAACTTCCAGAGTTAAACCCGTGTGTGGATTCAGCAGTCTGCATACACTTTCTCTGCAGAGTCCCAAAACAGGCGTTTTCAGCCCATTACCGGCATATGGAAGAAACAGCAGTAAGCACAGGGAAATATCTGCTTCTAAATCCAAAACGCAGCTATCTAACAGAACGGTTGTCAATGTGTGCACTCAAATTCCAGAGTTAAACCCGTGTGTGGATTCAGCAGTCTGCAAACATCTTCTCTGCAGAGTCCCAAACCAGGCGTTTTCAGCCCATTACCGGCATATGGAAGAAACAGCAGTAAGCCCAGGGAAATATCTGCTTCTAAATCCAAAACGCAGCTATCTAACAGAACGGTTGTCAATGTGTGCACTCAACTTCCAGAGTTAAACCCGTGTGTGGATTCAGCAGTCTGCATACACTTTCTCTGCAGAGTCCCAAAACAGGCGTTTTCAGCCCATTACCGGCATATGGAAGAAACAGCAGTAAGCACAGGGAAATATCTGCTTCTAAATCCAAAACGCAGCTATCTAACAGAACGGTTGTCAATGTGTGCACTCAACTTCCAGAGTTAAACCCGTGTGTGGATTCAGCAGTCTGCAAACATCTTCTCTGCAGAGTCCCAAACCAGGCGTTTTCAGCCCATTACCGGCATATGGAAGAAACAGCAGTAAGCCCAGGGAAATATCTGCTTCTAAATCCAAAACGCAGCTATCTAACAGAACGGTTGTCAATGTGTGCACTCAACTTCCAGAGTTAAACCCGTGTGTGGATTCAGCAGTCTGCAAACACTTTCTCTACAGAGTCCCAAAACAGGCGTTTTCAGCCCATTACCGGCATATGGAAGAAACAGCAGTAAGCACAGGGAAATATCTGCTTCTAAATCCAAAACGCAGCTATCTAACAGAACGGTTGTCAATGTGTGCACTCAACTTCCAGAGTTAAACCCGTGTGTGGATTCAGCAGTCTGCAAACACTTTCTCTGCAGAGTCCCAAAACAGGCGTTTTCAGCCCATTACCGGCATATGGAAGAAACAGCAGTAAGCCCAGGGAAATATCTGCTTCTAAATCCAAAACGCAGCTATCTAACAGAACGGTTGTCAATGTGTGCACTCAACTTCCAGAGTTAAACCCGTGTGTGGATTCAGCAGTCTGCAAACACTTTCTCTGCAGAGTCCCAAAACAGGCGTTTTCAGCCCATTACCGGCATATGGAAGAAACTGCAGTAAGCACAGGGAAATATCTGCTTCTAAATCCAAAACGCAGCTATCTAACAGAACGGTTGTCAATGTGTGCACTCAACTTCCAGAGTTAAACCCGTGTGTGGATTCAGCAGTCTGCAAACACTTTGTCTGCAGAGTCCCAAAAGAGGCGATTTCAGCCCATTACCGGCATATGGAAAAAACAGCAGTAAGCACAGGGAAATATCTGCTTCTAAATCCAAAACGCAGCTATCTAACAGAACGGTTGTCAATGTGTGCACTCAACTTCCAGAGTTAAACCCGTGTGTGGATTCAGCAGTCTGCAAACACTTTCTCTGCAGAGTCCCAAAACAGGCGTTTTCAGCCCATTACCGGCATATGGAAGAAACAGCAGTAAGCACAGGGAAATATCTGCTTCTAAATCCAAAACGCAGCTATCTAACAGAACGGTTGTCAATGTGTGCACTCAACTTCCAGAGTTAAACCCGTGTGTGGATTCAGCAGTCTGCAAACACTTTGTCTGCAGAGTCCCAAAAGAGGCGATTTCAGCCCATTACCGGCATATGGAAAAAACAGCAGTAAGCACAGGGAAATATCTGCTTCTAAATCCAAAACGCAGCTATCTAACAAAACGGTTGTCAATGTGTGCACTCAACTTGCAGAGTTAAACCCGTGTGTGGATTCAGCAGTCTGCAAACACTTGCTCTGCAGAGTCCCAAAGCAGGCGTTTTCAGCCCATTACCGGCATATGGAAGAAACAGCAGTAAGCCCAGGGAAATATCTGCTTCTAAATCCAAAACGCAGCTATCTAACAGAACGGTTGTCAATGTGTGCACTCAACTTCCAGAGTTAAACCCGTGTGTGGATTCAGCAGTCTGCAAACATCTTCTCTGCAGAGTCCCAAACCAGGCGTTTTCAGCCCATTACCGGCATATGGAAGAAACAGCAGTAAGCACAGGGAAATATCTGCTTCTAAATCCAAAACGCAGCTATCTAACAGAACGATTGTCAATGTGTGCACTCAACTTCCAGAGTTAAACCCGTGTGTGGATTCAGCAGTCTGCAAACACTTTCTCTGCAGAGTCCCAAAACAGGCATTTTCAGCCCATTACCGGCATATAGAAGAAACAGCAGTAAGCCCAGGGAAATATCTGCTTCTAAATCCAAAACGCAGCTATCTAACAGAACGGTTGTCAATGTGTGCACTCAACTTCCAGAGTTAAACCCGTGTGTGGATTCAGCAGTCTGCAAACACTTTCTCTGCAGAGTCCCAAAACAGGCGTTTTCAGCCCATTACCGGCATATGGAAGAAACAGCAGTAAGCCCAGGGAAATATCTGCTTCTAAATCCAAAACGCAGCTATCTAACAGAATGGTTGTCAATGTGTGCACTCAACTTCCAGAGTTAAACCCGTGTGTGGATTCAGCAGTCTGCAAACACTTTCTCTGCAGAGTCCCAAAACAGGCGTTTTCAGCCCATTACCGGCATATGGAAGAAACAGCAGTAAGCACAGGGAAATATCTGCTTCTAAATCCAAAACGCAGCTATCTAACAGAACGGTTGTCAATGTGTGCACTCAACTTCCAGAGTTAAACCCGTGTGTGGATTCAGCAGTCTGCAAACACTTTCTCTGCAGAGTCCCAAAACAGGCGTTTTTAGCCCATTACCGGCATATGGAAGAAACTGCAGTAAGCACAGGGAAATATCTGCTTCTAAATCCAAAACGCAGCTATCTAACAGAACGGTTGTCAATGTGTGCACTCAACTTCCAGAGTTAAACCCGTGTGTGGATTCAGCAGTCTGCAAACATCTTCTCTGCAGAGTCCCAAACCAGGCGTTTTCAGCCCATTACCGGCATATGGAAGAAACAGCAGTAAGCACAGGGAAATATCTGCTTCTAAATCCAAAACGCAGCTATCTAACAGAACGGTTGTCAATGTGTGCACTCAACTTCCAGAGTTAAACCCGTGTGTGGATTCAGCAGTCTGCAAACATCTTCTCTGCAGAGTCCCAAACCAGGCGTTTTCAGCCCATTACCGGCATATGGAAGAAACAGCAGTAAGCCCAGGGAAATATCTGCTTCTAAATCCAAAACGGAGCTATCTAACAGAACGGTTGTCAATGTGTGCACTCAACTTCCAGAGTTAAACCCGTGTGTGGATTCAGCAGTCTGCAAACCCTTTCTCTGCAGAGTCCCAAAACAGGCGTTTTCAGCCCATTACCGGCATAAGGAAGAAACAGCAGTAAGCCCAGGGAAATATCTGCTTCTAAATCCAAAACGCAGCTATCTAACAGAACGGTTGTCAATGTGTGCACTCAACTTCCAGAGTTAAACCCGTGTGTGGATTCAGCAGTCTGCATACACTTTCTCTGCAGAGTCCCAAAACAGGCGTTTTCAGCCCATTACCGGCATATGGAAGAAACAGCAGTAAGCACAGGGAAATATCTGCTTCTAAATCCAAAACGCAGCTATCTAACAGAACGGTTGTCAATGTGTGCACTCAACTTCCAGTGTTAAACCCGTGTGTGGATTCAGCAGTCTGCAAACATCTTCTCTGCAGAGTCCCAAACCAGGCGTTTTCAGCCCATTACCGGCATATGGAAGAAACAGCAGTAAGCCCAGGGAAATATCTGCTTCTAAATCCAAAACGCAGCTATCTAACAGAACGGTTGTCAATGTGTGCACTCAACTTCCAGAGTTAAACCCGTGTGTGGATTCAGCAGTCTGCAAACACTTTCTCTGCAGAGTCACAAAACAGGCGTTTTCAGCCCATTACCGGCATATGGAAGAAACAGCAGTAAGCACAGGGAAATATCTGCTTCTAAATCCAAAACGCAGCTATCTAACAGAACGGTTGTCAATGTGTGCACTCAACTTCCAGAGTTAAACCCGTGTGTGGATTCAGCAGTCTGCAAACACTTTCTCTGCAGAGTCCCAAAACAGGCGTTTTCAGCCCATTACCGGCATATGGAAGAAACTGCAGTAAGCACAGGGAAATATCTGCTTCTAAATCCAAAACGCAGCTATCTAACAGAACGGTTGTCAATGTGTGCACTCAACTTCCAGAGTTAAACCCGTGTGTGGATTCAGCAGTCTGCAAACACTTTCTCTGCAGAGTCCCAAAACAGGCGTTTTCAGCCCATTACCGGCATATGGAAGAAACTGCAGTAAGCACAGGGAAATATCTGCTTCTAAATCCAAAACGCAGCTATCTAACACAACGGTTGTCAATGTGTGCACTCAACTTCCAGAGTTAAACCCGTGTGTGGATTCAGCAGTCTGCATACACTTTCTCTGCAGAGTCCCAAAACAGGCGTTTTCAGCCCATTACCGGCATATGGAAGAAACAGCAGTAAGCACAGGGAAATATCTGCTTCTAAATCCAAAACGCAGCTATCTAACAGAACGGTTGTCAATGTGTGCACTCAACTTCCAGAGTTAAACCCGTGTGTGGATTCAGCAGTCTGCAAACACTTTCTCTGCAGAGTCCCAAAACAGGCGTTTTCAGCCCATAACCGGCATATGGAAGAAACAGCAGTAAGCACAGGGAAATATCTGCTTCTAAATCCAAAACGCAGCTATCTAAGAGAACGGTTGTCAATGTGTGCACTCAACTTCCAGAGTTAAACCCGTGTGTGGATTCAGCAGTCTGCAAACATCTTCTCTGCAGAGTCCCAAACCAGGCGTTTTCAGCCCATTACCGGCATATGGAAGAAACAGCAGTAAGCCCAGGGAAATATCTGCTTCTAAATCCAAAACGCAGCTATCTAACAGAACGGTTGTCAATGTGTGCACTCAACTTCCAGAGTTAAACCCGTGTGTGGATTCAGCAGTCTGCAAACACTTTCTCTACAGAGTCCCAAAACAGGCGTTTTCAGCCCATTACCTTCATATGGAAGAAACAGCAGTAAGCACAGGGAAATATCTGCTTCTAAATCCAAAACGCAGCTATCTAACAGAACGGTTGTCAATGTGTGCACTCAACTTCCAGAGTTAAACCCGTGTGTGGATTCAGCAGTCTGCAAACACTTTGTCTGCAGAGTCCCAAAGCAGGCGTTTTCAGCCCATTACCGGCATATGGAAGAAACAGCAGTAAGCCCAGGGAAATATCTGCTTCTAAATCCAAAACGCAGCTATCTAACAGAACGGTTGTCAATGTGTGCACTCAACTTCCAGAGTTAAACCCGTGTGTGGATTCAGCAGTCTGCAAACACTTTCTCTGCAGAGTCCCAAAACAGGCGTTTTCAGCCCATTACCGGCATATGGAAGAAACTGCAGTAAGCACAGGGAAATATCTGCTTCTAAATCCAAAACGCAGCTATCTAACAGAACGGTTGTCAATGTGTGCACTCAACTTCCAGAGTTAAACCCGTGTGTGGATTCAGCAGTTTGCAAACACTTTGTCTGCAGAGTCCCAAAAGAGGCGATTTCAGCCCATTACCGGCATATGGAAAAAACAGCAGTAAGCACAGGGAAATATCTGCTTCTAAATCCAAAACGCAGCTATCTAACAGAACGGTTGTCAATGTGTGCACTCAACTTGCAGAGTTAAACCCGTGTGTGGATTCAGCAGTCTGCAAACACTTTGTCTGCAGAGTCCCAAAGCAGGCGTTTTCAGCCCATTACCGGCATATGGAAGAAACAGCAGTAAGCCCAGGGAAATATCTGCTTCTAAATCCAAAACGCAGCTATCTAACAGAACGGTTGTCAATGTGTGCACTCAACTTCCAGAGTTAAACCCGTGTGTGGATTCAGCAGTCTGCAAACATCTTCTCTGCAGAGTCCCAAACCAGGCGTTTTCAGCCCATTACCGGCATATGGAAGAAACAGCAGTAAGCACAGGGAAATATCTGCTTCTAAATCCAAAACGCAGCTATCTAACAGAACGATTGTCAATGTGTGCACTCAACTTCCAGAGTTAAACCAGTGTGTGGATTCAGCAGTCTGCAAACACTTTCTGTGCAGAGTCCCAAAACAGGCCTTTTCAGCCCATTACCGGCATATGGAAGAAACAGCAGTAAGCCCAGGGAAATATCTGCTTCTAAATCCAAAACGCAGCTATCTAACAGAACGGTTGTCAATGTGTGCACTCAACTTCCAGAGTTAAACCCGTGTGTGGATTCAGCAGTCTGCAAACACTTTCTCTGCAGAGTCCCAAAACAGGCGTTTTCAGCCCATTAGCGGCATATGGAAGAAACAGCAGTAAGCACAGGGAAATATCTGCTTCTAAATCCAAAACGCAGCTATCTAACAGAACGGTTCTCAATGTGTGCACTCAACTTCCAGAGTTAAACCCGTGTGTGGATTCAGCAGTCTGCAAACACTTTCTCTGCAGAGTCCCAAAACAGGCGTTTTCAGCCCATTACCGGCATATGGAAGAAACAGCAGTAAGCACAGGGAAATATCTGCTTCTAAATCCAAAACGCAGCTATCTAACAGAACGGTTGTCAATGTGTGCACTCAACTTCCAGAGTTAAACCCGTGTGTGGATTCAGCAGTCTGCAAACACTTTCTCTGCAGAGTCCCAAAACAGGCGTTTTCAGCCCATTACCGGCATATGGAAGAAACAGCAGTAAGCACAGAGAAATATCTGCTTCTAAATCCAAAACGCAGCTATCTAACAGAACGGTTGTCAATGTGTGCACTCAACTTCCAGAGTTAAACCCGTGTGTGGATTCAGCAGTCTGCAAACATCTTCTCTGCAGGGTCCCAAACCAGGCGTTTTCAGCCCATTACCGGCATATGGAAGAAACAGCAGTAAGCACAGGGAAATATCTGCTTCTAAATCCAAAACGCAGCTATCTAACAGAACGGTTGTCAATGTGTTCACTCAACTTCCAGAGTTAAACCCGTGTGTGGATTCAGCAGTCTGCAAACACTTTCTCTGCAGAGTCCCAAAACAGGGGTTTTCAGCCCATTACCGGCATATGGAAGAAACAGCAGTAAGCCCAGGGAAATATCTGCTTCTAAATCCAAAACGCAGCTATCTAACAGAATGGTTGTCAATGTGTGCACTCAACTTCCAGAGTTAAACCCGTGTGTGGATTCAGCAGTCTGCAAACACTTTCTCTGCAGAGTCCCAAAACAGGCGTTTTCAGCCCATTACCGGCATATGGAAGAAACAGCAGTAAGCACAGGGAAATATCTGCTTCTAAATCCAAAACGCAGCTATCTAACAGAACGGTTGTCAATGTGTGCACTCAACTTCCAGAGTTAAACCCGTGTGTGGATTCAGCAGTCTGCAAACACTTTCTCTGCAGAGTCCCAAAACAGGCGTTTTCAGCCCATTACCGGCATATGGAAGAAACTGCAGTAAGCACAGGGAAATATCTGCTTCTAAATCCAAAACGCAGCTATCTAACAGAACGGTTGTCAATGTGTGCACTCAACTTCCAGAGTTAAACCCGTGTGTGGATTCAGCAGTCTGCAAACACTTTGTCTGCAGAGTCCCAAAAGAGGCGATTTCAGCCCATTACCGGCATATGGAAAAAACAGCAGTAAGCACAGGGAAATATCTGCTTCTAAATCCAAAACGCAGCTATCTAACAGAACGGTTGTCAATGTGTGCACTCAACTTCCAGAGTTAAACCCGTGTGTGGATTCAGCAGTCTGCAAACACTTTCTCTGCAGAGTCCCAAAACAGGCGTTTTCAGCCCATTACCGGCATATGGAAGAAACAGCAGTAAGCACAGGGAAATATCTGCTTCTAAATCCAAAACGCAGCTATCTAACAGAACGGTTGTCAATGTGTGCACTCAACTTCCAGAGTTAAACCCGTGTGTGGATTCAGCAGTCTGCAAACATCTTCTCTGCAGAGTCCCAAACCAGGCGTTTTCAGCCCATTACCGGCATATGGAAGAAACAGCAGTAAGCCCAGGGAAATATCTGCTTCTAAATCCAAAACGCAGCTATCTAACAGAACGGTTGTCAATGTGTGCACTCAACTTCCAGAGTTAAACCCGTGTGTGGATTCAGCAGTCTGCAAACACTTTCTCTACAGAGTCCCAAAACAGGCGTTTTCAGCCCATTACCGGCATATGGAAGAAACAGCAGTAAGCACAGGGAAATATCTGCTTCTAAATCCAAAACGCAGCTATCTAACAGAACGGTTGTCAATGTGTGCACTCAACTTCCAGAGTTAAACCCGTGTGTGGATTCAGCAGTCTGCAAACACTTTCTCTGCAGAGTCCCAAAACAGGCGTTTTCAGCCCATTACCGGCATATGGAAGAAACAGCAGTAAGCACAGGGAAATATCTGCTTCTAAATCCAAAACGCAGCTATCTAACAGAACGGTTGTCAATGTGTGCACTCAACTTCCAGAGTTAAACCCGTGTGTGGATTCAGCAGTCTGCAAACACTTTCTCTGCAGAGTCCCAAAACAGGCGTTTTTAGCCCATTACCGGCATATGGAAGAAACTGCAGTAAGCACAGGGAAATATCTGCTTCTAAATCCAAAACGCAGCTATCTAACAGAACGGTTGTCAATGTGTGCACTCAACTTCCAGAGTTAAACCCGTGTGTGGATTCAGCAGTCTGCAAACATCTTCTCTGCAGAGTCCCAAACCAGGCGTTTTCAGCCCATTACCGGCATATGGAAGAAACAGCAGTAAGCACAGGGAAATATCTGCTTCTAAATCCAAAACGCAGCTATCTAACAGAACGATTGTCAATGTGTGCACTCAACTTCCAGAGTTAAACCCGTGTGTGGATTCAGCAGTCTGCAAACACTTTCTCTGCAGAGTCCCAAAACAGGCATTTTCAGCCCATTACCGGCATATGGAAGAAACAGCAGTAAGCCCAGGGAAATATCTGCTTCTAAATCCAAAACGCAGCTATCTAACAGAACGGTTGTCAATGTGTGCACTCAACTTCCAGAGTTAAACCCGTGTGTGGATTCAGCAGTCTGCAAACACTTTCTCTGCAGAGTCCCAAAACAGGCGTTTTCAGCCCATTACCGGCATATGGAAGAAACAGCAGTAAGCCCAGGGAAATATCTGCTTCTAAATCCAAAACGCAGCTATCTAACAGAATGGTTGTCAATGTGTGCACTCAACTTCCAGAGTTAAACCCGTGTGTGGATTCAGCAGTCTGCAAACACTTTCTCTGCAGAGTCCCAAAACAGGCGTTTTCAGCCCATTACCGGCATATGGAAGAAACAGCAGTAAGCACAGGGAAATATCTGCTTCTAAATCCAAAACGCAGCTATCTAACAGAACGGTTGTCAATGTGTGCACTCAACTTCCAGAGTTAAACCCGTGTGTGGATTCAGCAGTCTGCAAACACTTTCTCTGCAGAGTCCCAAAACAGGCGTTTTTAGCCCATTACCGGCATATGGAAGAAACTGCAGTAAGCACAGGGAAATATCTGCTTCTAAATCCAAAACGCAGCTATCTAACAGAACGGTTGTCAATGTGTGCACTCAACTTCCAGAGTTAAACCCGTGTGTGGATTCAGCAGTCTGCAAACATCTTCTCTGCAGAGTCCCAAACCAGGCGTTTTCAGCCCATTACCGGCATATGGAAGAAACAGCAGTAAGCACAGGGAAATATCTGCTTCTAAATCCAAAACGCAGCTATCTAACAGAACGGTTGTCAATGTGTGCACTCAACTTCCAGAGTTAAACCCGTGTGTGGATTCAGCAGTCTGCAAACATCTTCTCTGCAGAGTCCCAAACCAGGCGTTTTCAGCCCATTACCGGCATATGGAAGAAACAGCAGTAAGCCCAGGGAAATATCTGCTTCTAAATCCAAAACGGAGCTATCTAACAGAACGGTTGTCAATGTGTGCACTCAACTTCCAGAGTTAAACCCGTGTGTGGATTCAGCAGTCTGCAAACCCTTTCTCTGCAGAGTCCCAAAACAGGCGTTTTCAGCCCATTACCGGCATAAGGAAGAAACAGCAGTAAGCCCAGGGAAATATCTGCTTCTAAATCCAAAACGCAGCTATCTAACAGAACGGTTGTCAATGTGTGCACTCAACTTCCAGAGTTAAACCCGTGTGTGGATTCAGCAGTCTGCATACACTTTCTCTGCAGAGTCCCAAAACAGGCGTTTTCAGCCCATTACCGGCATATGGAAGAAACAGCAGTAAGCACAGGGAAATATCTGCTTCTAAATCCAAAACGCAGCTATCTAACAGAACGGTTGTCAATGTGTGCACTCAACTTCCAGAGTTAAACCCGTGTGTGGATTCAGCAGTCTGCAAACATCTTCTCTGCAGAGTCCCAAACCAGGCGTTTTCAGCCCATTACCGGCATATGGAAGAAACAGCAGTAAGCCCAGGGAAATATCTGCTTCTAAATCCAAAACGCAGCTATCTAACAGAACGGTTGTCAATGTGTGCACTCAACTTCCAGAGTTAAACCCGTGTGTGGATTCAGCAGTCTGCAAACACTTTCTCTACAGAGTCCCAAAACAGGCGTTTTCAGCCCATTACCGGCATATGGAAGAAACAGCAGTAAGCACAGGGAAATATCTGCTTCTAAATCCAAAACGCAGCTATCTAACAGAACGGTTGTCAATGTGTGCACTCAACTTCCAGAGTTAAACCCGTGTGTGGATTCAGCAGTCTGCAAACACTTTCTCTGCAGAGTCCCAAAACAGGCGTTTTCAGCCCATTACCGGCATATGGAAGAAACTGCAGTAAGCACAGGGAAATATCTGCTTCTAAATCCAAAACGCAGCTATCTAACAGAACGGTTGTCAATGTGTGCACTCAACTTCCAGAGTTAAACCCGTGTGTGGATTCAGCAGTCTGCAAACACTTTCTCTGCAGAGTCCCAAAACAGGCGTTTTCAGCCCATTACCGGCATATGGAAGAAACTGCAGTAAGCACAGGGAAATATCTGCTTCTAAATCCAAAACGCAGCTATCTAACAGAACGGTTGTCAATGTGTGCACTCAACTTCCAGAGTTAAACCCGTGTGTGGATTCAGCAGTCTGCATACACTTTCTCTGCAGAGTCCCAAAACAGGCGTTTTCAGCCCATTACCGGCATATGGAAGAAACAGCAGTAAGCACAGGGAAATATCTGCTTCTAAATCCAAAACGCAGCTATCTAACAGAACGGTTGTCAATGTGTGCACTCAACTTCCAGAGTTAAACCCGTGTGTGGATTCAGCAGTCTGCAAACACTTTCTCTGCAGAGTCCCAAAACAGGCGTTTTCAGCCCATAACCGGCATATGGAAGAAACAGCAGTAAGCACAGGGAAATATCTGCTTCTAAATCCAAAACGCAGCTATCTAAGAGAACGGTTGTCAATGTGTGCACTCAACTTCCAGAGTTAAACCCGTGTGTGGATTCAGCAGTCTGCAAACATCTTCTCTGCAGAGTCCCAAACCAGGCGTTTTCAGCCCATTACCGGCATATGGAAGAAACAGCAGTAAGCCCAGGGAAATATCTGCTTCTAAATCCAAAACGCAGCTATCTAACAGAACGGTTGTCAATGTGTGCACTCAACTTCCAGAGTTAAACCCGTGTGTGGATTCAGCAGTCTGCAAACACTTTCTCTACAGAGTCCCAAAACAGGCGTTTTCAGCCCATTACCTTCATATGGAAGAAACAGCAGTAAGCACAGGGAAATATCTGCTTCTAAATCCAAAACGCAGCTATCTAACAGAACGGTTGTCAATGTGTGCACTCAACTTCCAGAGTTAAACCCGTGTGTGGATTCAGCAGTCTGCAAACACTTTGTCTGCAGAGTCCCAAAGCAGGCGTTTTCAGCCCATTACCGGCATATGGAAGAAACAGCAGTAAGCCCAGGGAAATATCTGCTTCTAAATCCAAAACGCAGCTATCTAACAGAACGGTTGTCAATGTGTGCACTCAACTTCCAGAGTTAAACCCGTGTGTGGATTCAGCAGTCTGCAAACACTTTCTCTGCAGAGTCCCAAAACAGGCGTTTTCAGTCCATTACCGGCATATGGAAGAAACTGCAGTAAGCACAGGGAAATATCTGCTTCTAAATCCAAAACGCAGCTATCTAACAGAACGGTTGTCAATGTGTGCACTCAACTTCCAGAGTTAAACCCGTGTGTGGATTCAGCAGTTTGCAAACACTTTGTCTGCAGAGTCCCAAAAGAGGCGATTTCAGCCCATTACCGGCATATGGAAAAATCAGCAGTAAGCCCAGGGAAATATCTGCTTCTAAATCCAAAACGCAGCTATCTAACAGAACGGTTGTCAATGTGTGTACTCAACTTGCAGAGTTAAACCCGTGTGTGGATTCAGCAGTCTGCAAACACTTTGTCTGCAGAGTCCCAAAGCAGGCGTTTTCAGCCCATTACCGGCATATGGAAGAAACAGCAGTAAGCCCAGGGAAATATCTGCTTCTAAATCCAAAACGCAGCTATCTAACAGAACGGTTGTCAATGTGTGCACTCAACTTCCAGAGTTAAACCCGTGTGTGGATTCAGCAGTCTGCAAACATCTTCTCTGCAGAGTCCCAAACCAGGCGTTTTCAGCCCATTACCGGCATATGGAAGAAACAGCAGTAAGCACAGGGAAATATCTGCTTCTAAATCCAAAACGCAGCTATCTAACAGAACGATTGTCAATGTGTGCACTCAACTTCCAGAGTTAAACCAGTGTGTGGATTCAGCAGTCTGCAAACACTTTCTGTGCAGAGTCCCAAAACAGGCCTTTTCAGCCCATTACCGGCATATGGAAGAAACAGCAGTAAGCCCAGGGAAATATCTGCTTCTAAATCCAAAACGCAGCTATCTAACAGAACGGTTGTCAATGTGTGCACTCAACTTCCAGAGTTAAACCCGTGTGTGGATTCAGCAGTCTGCAAACACTTTCTCTGCAGAGTCCCAAAACAGGCGTTTTCAGCCCATTAGCGGCATATGGAAGAAACAGCAGTAAGCACAGGGAAATATCTGCTTCTAAATCCAAAACGCAGCTATCTAGTAGAACGGTTCTCAATGTGTGCACTCAACTTCCAGAGTTAAACCCGTGTGTGGATTCAGCAGTCTGCAAACACTTTCTCTGCAGAGTCCCAAAACAGGCGTTTTCAGCCCATTACCGGCATATGGAAGAAACAGCAGTAAGCACAGGGAAATATCTGCTTCTAAATCCAAAACGCAGCTATCTAACAGAACGGTTGTCAATGTGTGCACTCAACTTCCAGAGTTAAACCCGTGTGTGGATTCAGCAGTCTGCAAACACTTTCTCTGCAGAGTCCCAAAACAGGCGTTTTCAGCCCATTACCGGCATATGGAAGAAACAGCAGTAAGCACAGAGAAATATCTGCTTCTAAATCCAAAACACAGCTATCTAACAGAACGGTTGTCAATGTGTGCACTCAACTTCCAGAGTTAAACCCGTGTGTGGATTCAGCAGTCTGCAAACATCTTCTCTGCAGGGTCCCAAACCAGGCGTTTTCAGCCCATTACCGGCATATGGAAGAAACAGCAGTAAGCACAGGGAAATATCTGCTTCTAAATCCAAAACGCAGCTATCTAACAGAACGGTTGTCAATGTGTTCACTCAACTTCCAGAGTTAAACCCGTGTGTGGATTCAGCAGTCTGCAAACACTTTCTCTGCAGAGTCCCAAAACAGGGGTTTTCAGCCCATTACCGGCATATGGAAGAAACAGCAGTAAGCCCAGGGAAATATCTGCTTCTAAATCCAAAACGCAGCTATCTAACAGAATGGTTGTCAATGTGTGCACTCAACTTCCAGAGTTAAACCCGTGTGTGGATTCAGCAGTCTGCAAACACTTTCTCTGCAGAGTCCCAAAACAGGCGTTTTCAGCCCATTACCGGCATATGGAAGAAACAGCAGTAAGCACAGGGAAATATCTGCTTCTAAATCCAAAACGCAGCTATCTAACAGAACGGTTGTCAATGTGTGCACTCAACTTCCGGAGTTAAACCCGTGTGTGGATTCAGCAGTCTGCAAACACTTTCTCTGCAGAGTCCCAAAACAGGCGTTTTTAGCCCATTACCGGCATATGGAAGAAACTGCAGTAAGCACAGGGAAATATCTGCTTCTAAATCCAAAACGCAGCTATCTAACAGAACGGTTGTCAATGTGTGCACTCAACTTCCAGAGTTAAACCCGTGTGTGGATTCAGCAGTCTGCAAACATCTTCTCTGCAGAGTCCCAAACCAGGCGTTTTCAGCCCATTACCGGCATATGGAAGAAACAGCAGTAAGCACAGGGAAATATCTGCTTCTAAATCCAAACCGCAGCTATCTAACAGAACGGTTGTCAATGTGTGCACTCAACTTCCAGAGTTAAACCCGTGTGTGGATTCAGCAGTCTGCAAACATCTTCTCTGCAGAGTCCCAAACCAGGCGTTTTCAGCCCATTACCGGCATATGGAAGAAACAGCAGTAAGCACAGGGAAATATCTGCTTCTAAATCCAAAACGGAGCTATCTAACAGAACGGTTGTCAATGTGTGCACTCAACTTCCAGAGTTAAACCCGTGTGTGGATTCAGCAGTCTGCAAACACTTTCTCTTCAGAGTCCCAAAACAGGCGTTTTCAGCCCATTACCGGCATATGGAAGAAACAACAGTAAGCCCAGGGAAATATCTGCTTCTAAATCCAAAACGCAGCTATCTAACAGAACGGTTGTCAATGTGTGCACTCAACTTCCAGAGTTAAACCCGTGTGTGGATTCAGCAGTCTGCAGAGACTTTCTCTGCAGAGTCCCAAAACAGGCGTTTTCAGCCCATTACCGGCATATGGAAGAAACAGCAGTAAGCACAGGGAAATATCTGCTTCTAAATCCAAAACGCAGCTATCTAACAGAACGGTTGTCAATGTGTGCACTCAACTTCCAGAGTTAAACCCGTGTGTGGATTCAGCAGTCTGCAAACACTTTCTCTGCAGAGTCCCAAACCAGGCGTTTTCAGCCCTTTACCGGCATATGGAAGAAACAGCAGTAAGCACAGGGAAATATCTGCTTCTAAATCCAAAACGCAGCTATCTAACAGAACGGTTGTCAATGTGTGCACTCAACTTCCAGAGTTAAACCCGTGTGTGGATTCAGCAGTCTGCAAACACTTTGTCTGCAGAGTCCCAAAGCAGGCGTTTTCAGCCCATTACCGGCATATGGAAGAAACAGCAGTAAGCCCAGGGAAATATCTGCTTCTAAATCCAAAACGCAGCTATCTAACAGAACGGTTGTCAATGTGTGCACTCAACTTCCAGAGTTAAACCCGTGTGTGGATTCAGCAGTCTGCAAACACTTTCTCTGCAGAGTCCCAAAACAGGCGTTTTCAGCCCATTACCGGCATATGGAAGAAACAGCAGTAAGCACAGGGAAATATCTGCTTCTAAATCCAAAACGCAGCTATCTAACAGAACGGTTGTCAATGTGTGCACTCAACTTCCAGAGTTAAACCCGTGTGTGGATTCAGCAGTCTGCAAACACTTTCTCTGCAGAGTCCCAAAACAGGCGTTTTCAGCCCATTACCGGCATATGGAAGAAACTGCAGTAAGCACAGGGAAATATCTGCTTCTAAATCCAAAACGCAGCTATCTAACAGAACGGTTGTCAATGTGTGCACTCAACTTCCAGAGTTAAACCCGTGTGTGGATTCAGCAGTCTGCAAACACTTTCTCTGCAGAGTCCCAAAACAGGCGTTTTCAGCCCATTACCGGCATATGGAAGAAACTGCAGTAAGCCCAGGGAAATATCTGCTTCTAAATCCAAAACGCAGCTATCTAACAGAACGGTTGTCAATGTGTGCACTCAACTTCCAGAGTTAAACCCGTGTGTGGATTCAGCAGTCTGCAAACATCTTCTCTGCAGAGTCCCAAACCAGGCGTTTTCAGCCCATTACCGGCATATGGAAGAAACAGCAGTAAGCACAGGGAAATATCTGCTTCTAAATCCAAAACGGAGCTATCTAACAGAACGGTTGTCAATGTGTGCACTCAACTTCCAGAGTTAAACCCGTGTGTGGATTCAGCAGTCTGCAAACACTTTCTCTTCAGAGTCCCAAAACAGGCGTTTTCAGCCCATTACCGGCATATGGAAGAAACAACAGTAAGCCCAGGGAAATATCTGCTTCTAAATCCAAAACGCAGCTATCTAACAGAACGGTTGTCAATGTGTGCACTCAACTTCCAGAGTTAAACCCGTGTGTGGATTCAGCAGTCTGCAGAGACTTTCTCTGCAGAGTCCCAAAACAGGCGTTTTCAGCCCATTACCGGCATATGGAAGAAACAGCAGTAAGCACAGGGAAATATCTGCTTCTAAATCCAAAACGCAGCTATCTAACAGAACGGTTGTCAATGTGTGCACTCAACTTCCAGAGTTAAACCCGTGTGTGGATTCAGCAGTCTGCAAACACTTTCTCTGCAGAGTCCCAAACCAGGCGTTTTCAGCCCTTTACCGGCATATGGAAGAAACAGCAGTAAGCCCAGGGAAATATCTGCTTCTAAATCCAAAACGCAGCTATCTAACAGAACGGTTGTCAATGTGTGCACTCAACTTCCAGAGTTAAACCCGTGTGTGGATTCAGCAGTCTGCAAACACTTTGTCTGCAGAGTCCCAAAGCAGGCGTTTTCAGCCCATTACCGGCATATGGAAGAAACAGCAGTAAGCACAGGGAAATATCTGCTTCTAAATCCAAAACGCAGCTATCTAACAGAACGGTTGTCAATGTGTGCACTCAACTTCCAGAGTTAAACCCGTGTGTGGATTCAGCAGTCTGCAAACACTTTCTCTGCAGAGTCCCAAAACAGGCGTTTTCAGCCCATTACCGGCATATGGAAGAAACAGCAGTAAGCACAGGGAAATATCTGCTTCTAAATCCAAAACGCAGCTATCTAACAGAACGGTTGTCAATGTGTGCACTCAACTTCCAGAGTTAAACCCGTGTGTGGATTCAGCAGTCTGCAAACACTTTCTCTGCAGAGTCCCAAAACAGGCGTTTTCAGCCCATTACCGGCATATGGAAGAAACTGCAGTAAGCACAGGGAAATATCTGCTTCTAAATCCAAAACGCAGCTATCTAACAGAACGGTTGTCAATGTGTGCACTCAACTTCCAGAGTTAAACCCGTGTGTGGATTCAGCAGTCTGCAAACATCTTCTCTGCAGAGTCCCAAACCAGGCGTTTTCAGCCCATTACCGGCATATGGAAGAAACAGCAGTAAGCACAGGGAAATATCTGCTTCTAAATCCAAAACGGAGCTATCTAACAGAACGGTTGTCAATGTGTGCACTCAACTTCCAGAGTTAAACCCGTGTGTGGATTCAGCAGTCTGCAAACACTTTCTCTGCAGAGTCCCAAACCAGGCGTTTTCAGCCCATTACCGGCATATGGAAGAAACAGCAGTAAGCACAGGGAAATATCTGCTTCTAAATCCAAAACGCAGCTATCTAACAGAACGGTTGTCAATGTGTGCACTCAACTTCCAGAGTTAAACCCGTGTGTGGATTCAGCAGTCTGCAAACACTTTCTCTGCAGAGTCCCAAAACAGGCGTTTTCAGCCCATTACCGGCATATGGAAGAAACTGCAGTAAGCCCAGGGAAATATCTGCTTCTAAATCCAAAACGCAGCTATCTAACAGAACGGTTGTCAATGTGTGCACTCAACTTCCAGAGTTAAACCCGTGTGTGGATTCAGCAGTCTGCAAACACTTTCTCTGCAGAGTCCCAAAACAGGCGTTTTCAGCCCATTACCGGCATAAGGAAGAAACAGCAGTAAGCACAGGGAAATATCTGCTTCTAAATCCAAAACGCAGCTATCTAACAGAACGGTTGTCAATGTGTGCACTCAACTTCCAGAGTTAAACCCGTGTGTGGATTCAGCAGTCTGCAAACACTTTCTCTGCAGAGTCCCAAAACAGGCGTTTTCAGCCCATTACCGGCATATGGAAGAAACTGCAGTAAGCACAGGGAAATATCTGCTTCTAAATCCAAAACGCAGCTATCTAACAGAACGGTTGTCAATGTGTGCACTCAACTTCCAGAGTTAAACCCGTGTGTGGATTCAGCAGTCTGCAAACACTTTCTCTGCAGAGTCCCAAAACAGGCGTTTTCAGCCCATTACCGGCATATGGAAGAAACAGCAGTAAGCCCAGGGAAATATCTGCTTCTAAATCCAAAACGCAGCTATCTAACAGAACGGTTGTCAATGTGTGCACTCAACTTCCAGAGTTAAACCCGTGTGTGGATTCAGCAGTCTGCAAACACTTTCTCTGCAGAGTCCCAAAACAGGCGTTTTCAGCCCATTACCGGCATATGGAAGAAACAGCAGTAAGCACAGGGAAATATCTGCTTCTAAATCCAAAACGCAGCTATCTAACAGAACGGTTGTCAATGTGTGCACTCAACTTCCAGAGTTAAACCCGTGTGTGGATTCAGCAGTCTGCAAACACTTTCTCTGCAGAGTCCCAAAACAGGCGTTTTCAGCCCATTACCGGCATATGGAAGAAACTGCAGTAAGCACAGGGAAATATCTGCTTCTAAATCCAAAACGCAGCTATCTAACAGAACGGTTGTCAATGTGTGCACTCAACTTCCAGAATGAAACCCGTGTGTGGATTCAGCAGTCTGCAAACATCTTCTCTGCAGAGTCCCAAACCAGGCGTTTTCAGCCCATTACCGGCATATGGAAGAAACAGCAGTAAGCACAGGGAAATATCTGCTTCTAAATCCAAAACGCAGCTATCTAACAGAACGGTTGTCAATGTGTGCACTCAACTTCCAGAGTTAAACCAGTGTGTGGATTCAGCAGTCTGCAAACATCTTCTCTGCAGAGTCCCAAACCAGGCGTTTTCAGCCCATTACCGGCATATGGAAGAAACAGCAGTAAGCACAGGGAAATATCTGCTTCTAAATCCAAAACGCAGCTATCTAACAGAACGGTTGTCAATGTGTGCACTCAACTTCCAGAGTTAAACCCGTGTGTGGATTCAGCAGTCTGCAAACACTTTCTCTGCAGAGTCCCAAACCAGGCGTTTTCAGCCCATTACCGGCATATGGAAGAAACTGCAGTAAGCACAGGGAAATATCTGCTTCTAAATCCAAAACGCAGCTATCTAACAGAACGGTTGTCAATGTGTGCACTCAACTTCCAGAGTTAAACCCGTGTGTGGATTCAGCAGTCTGCAAACATCTTCTCTGCAGAGTCCCAAACCAGGCGTTTTCAGCCCATTACCGGCATATGGAAGAAACAGCAGTAAGCACAGGGAAATATCTGCTTCTAAATCCAAAACGCAGCTATCTAACAGAACGGTTGTCAATGTGTGCACTCAACTTCCAGAGTTAAACCCGTGTGTGGATTCAGCAGTCTGCAAACATCTTCTCTGCAGAGTCCCAAACCAGGCGTTTTCAGCCCATTACCGGCATATGGAAGAAACAGCAGTAAGCACAGGGAAATATCTGCTTCTAAATCCAAAACGCAGCTATCTAACAGAACGGTTGTCAATGTGTGCACTCAACTTCCAGAGTTAAACCCGTGTGTGGATTCAGCAGTCTGCAAACACTTTGTCTGCAGAGTCCCAAAGCAGGCGTTTTCAGCCCATTACCGGCATATGGAAGAAACAGCAGTAAGCCCAGGGAAATATCTGCTTCTAAATCCAAAACGCAGCTATCTAACAGAACGGTTGTCAATGTGTGCACTCAACTTCCAGAGATAAACCCGTGTGTGGATTCAGCAGTCTGCAAACACTTTCTCTGCAGAGTCCCAAAACAGGCGTTTTCAGACCATTACCGGCATATGGAAGAAACAGCAGTAAGCACAGGGAAATATCTGCTTCTAAATCCAAAACGCAGCTATCTAACAGAACGGTTGTCAATGTGTGCACTCAACTTCCAGAGTTAAACCCGTGTGTGGATTCAGCAGTCTGCAAACACTTTCTCTGCAGAGTCCCAAAACAGGCGTTTTCAGCCCTTTACCGGCATATGGAAGAAACTGCAGTAAGCACAGGGAAATATCTGCTTCTAAATCCAAAACGCAGCTATCTAACAGAACGGTTGTCAATGTGTGCACTCAACTTCCAGAGATAAACCCGTGTGTGGATTCAGCAGTCTGCAAACACTTTCTCTGCAGAGTCCCAAAACAGGCGTTTTCAGCCCATTACCGGCATATGGAAGAAACAGCAGTAAGCACAGGGAAATATCTGCTTCTAAATCCAAAACGCAGCTATCTAACAGAACGGTTGTCAATGTGTGCACTCAACTTCCAGAGTTAAACCCGTGTGTGGATTCAGCAGTCTGCAAACACTTTCTCTGCAGAGTCCCAAAACAGGCGTTTTCAGCCCATTACCGGCATATGGAAGAAACTGCAGTAAGCACAGGGAAATATCTGCTTCTAAATCCAAAACGCAGCTATCTAACAGAACGGTTGTCAATGTGTGCACTCAACTTCCAGAGTTAAACCCGTGTGTGGATTCAGCAGTCTGCAAACATCTTCTCTGCAGAGTCCCAAACCAGGCGTTTTCAGCCCATTACCGGCATATGGAAGAAACAGCAGTAAGCACAGGGAAATATCTGCTTCTAAATCCAAAACGCAGCTATCTAACAGAACGGTTGTCAATGTGTGCACTCAAATTCCAGAGTTAAACCCGTGTGTGGATTCAGCAGTCTGCAAACATCTTCTCTGCAGAGTCCCAAACCAGGCGTTTTCAGCCCATTACCGGCATATGGAAGAAACAGCAGTAAGCACAGGGAAATATCTGCTTCTAAATCCAAAACGCAGCTATCTAACAGAACGGTTGTCAATGTGTGCACTCAACTTCCAGAGTTAAACCCGTGTGTGGATTCAGCAGTCTGCAAACATCTTCTCTGCAGAGTCCCAAACCAGGCGTTTTCAGCCCATTACCGGCATATGGAAGAAACAGCAGTAAGCCCAGGGAAATATCTGCTTCTAAATCCAAAACGCAGCTATCTAACAGAACGGTTGTCAATGTGTGCACTCAACTTCCAGAGTTAAACCCGTGTGTGGATTCAGCAGTCTGCAAACACTTTTTGTGCAGAGTCTCAAAACAGGCCTTTCCGGCCCAATACCGGCATATATAAGAAAGTGCATTAAGACTGCGTCTAAAACTCAGAAGAAACGTTTCTTTCAAACTGCTCGGCCTTGTGTTCTTTGGCCTAAGGGAGTTGAAACTATGTTTAGATTCAGCGAGATAGAAACACGTTTATTCTCGGAGCTGTCTTTGGATATTCCAGATTGAATGGGAGTATATGCTGTAAAGAGAAATATCTGTTTCTAAAACCAAAATGGATCTATCTAGCAGAGTGGTTGTGAATGTGTGCCTTCGGCTTAAAGAGGTAAACTGCTCTTCTCATGCAGCACTTTAGAAACCCTTTCTATGCAAATTCTCATACAGACCTTTCCAGCAAAACACCAGCCTATAGGAAATAGCAGTAAGACTGCATCTTTAACATGGAAGAAACTGTTTTCAAACTGCTCTGCTGTGTGTTCATTCATATAAGAGACTTGAATATATGTTCAGATTCAGCTAGTTAGCAACACGTTTCTTCCAGGAGCTGTGTTTGCCTATTCCAGAGTATACTGGAGTATAAGATGTAAAGACAAATGTCTCGTTCCAAAAGAAAAACGGATGATCTAATGGAATGGTTGTCAATGTGTGCATTCAACTTACTGAGCTAAACTGCTGTTTGTATGCAGCAGTTTAGAAAACATTTCTGTGTAGATTCTCAAACAGACATTTCCAGCAAAATACCGGCCTATAAGAAATAGCAGTAAGACTGCGTCTAAAACTCAGAGGGAACGTTTCTTTCAAACTGCTCTGCAGTGTGTTCGTTCACCAAAGGTCGTTGAATCTATGTTTGGATTCAGCGAGTTTGAAACACGTTTATTCTAGGAGCTGCATTTCGATATTCCAGAGTGTATGGGAGTAAATGCTGTAAAGAGAAATATCTGTTTCTAAAACCAAAACGGAGCTATCTAACAGAATGGTTGTGAATGTGTGCATTCAACTTAAAGGGTTAATCTGCTCTTCTTAGGCAGCAGTTTAGAAACCCTTTATATGCAAATTCTAAAATCAACATTTGCAGCAAAACACCAGCCTAAAAGAAGTAGCAGTAAGACTGCATCTATAACATAGAAGAAACGTTTTCTTCAAAATGCTCTGCTCTGTGTTCATTCACCTAAGAGTCTTGAGTATATGTTCAGATTCAGCGAGTAAGAAACACGTTTCTTCCAGGAGCTGCATTTGCATATTCCAGAGTGTACTGGAGTATAAGGTTTAAAGTGAAATATCTGGTTCTAAAACAAACACGGAGCCATCTAACAGAATGGTTGTCACTGTGAGCATTCAGCTTATTGAGATAAACTGTTGTTTCTATGCAGCAGTTTAGAAAAGATTTTTGTGCAGATTCTAACACAGACATTCCCAGCAAAATACTGGCCTCTAAGAAATAGCAATAAGACTGCGTCTAAAACTCAAATAAAACGTTTCTTTCAAACTGCTGTGCTGTGTGTTCGTTCACCTAAGGGAGTTGAATCTATGTTTAGATTCAGCGACTTAGAAACACGTCTATTCTGGGAGCTGCGTTTGGCTATTCCAGAATGAATGGGAGTATATGCTGTAACTAGAAACACAGGCTTCTAAAACCAAAACGGAGCTAGCTAACAGAATGATTGTGAATGAGGGCATTCAACTTAACGAATTAAACTGCTCCACTTAAGCAGCAGTTTACAAACCATTTATATGGAAATTCAAAAACCAACATTTCCAGGAAAACACCAGCCTAAAAACAATAGCAGTAACAGGGCATCTATAACATGGAAGAAATGTTTTTTTCAAACTCCTCTGCTGTGTGTTCATTCACCTAAGAGACTTCAATATATGCACAGATTCAGCGAGATACAAACACGTTTCTTCCAGGAGCTGCGTATGCATATATCAGAGTGTAGTGGGGTACAAGATGTAAAGAGAAATATCTGATTATACTTAGAAACCCGTTTCTTTCAGGAGCTGTGTTTGGATATTCCGGAGTGAATGAGAGTATATGCTGTAAAGAGAAATAACTGCTTCTAAAACCAAAAGGCAGCTATCTAACTGAATGGTTGTCAATGCGTCCACTCAACTTCCAGAGATAAACCCGTGTGTGGATTCAGCAGTCTGCAAACACTTTCTCTGCAGAGTCCCAAAACAGGCGTTTTCAGCCCATTACCGGCATGTGGAAGAAACAGCAGTAAGCACAGGGAAATATCTGCTTCTAAATCCAAAACGCAGCTATCTAACAGAACGGTTGTCAATGTGTGCACTCAACTTCCAGAGTTAAACCCGTGTGTGGATTCAGCAGTCTGCAAACACTTTCTCTGCAGAGTCCCAAAACAGGCGTTTTCAGCCCATTACCGGCATATGGAAGAAACAGCAGTAAGCACAGGGAAATATCTGCTTCTAAATCCAAAACGCAGCTATCTAACAGAACGGTTGTCAATGTGTGCACTCAACTTCCAGAGTTAAACCCGTGTGTGGATTCAGCAGTCTGCAAACATCTTCTCTGCAGAGTCCCAAACCAGGCGTTTTCAGCCCATTACCGGCATATGGAAGAAACAGCAGTAAGCCCAGGGAAATATCTGCTTCTAAATCCAAAACGCAGCTATCTAACAGAACTGTTGTCAATGTGTGCACTCAACTTCCAGAGTTAAACCCGTGTGTGGATTCAGCAGTCTGCAAACACTTTCTCGGCAGAGTCCCAAAACAGGCGTTTTCAGCCCATTACCGGCATATGGAAGAAACAGCAGTAAGCCCAGGGAAATATCTGCTTCTAAATCCAAAACGCAGCTATCTAACAGAACGGTTGTCAATGTGTGCACTCAACTTCCAGAGTTAAACCCGTGTGTGGATTCAGCAGTCTGCAAACATCTTCTCTGCAGAGTCCCAAACCAGGCGTTTTCAGACCATTACCGGCATATGGAAGAAACAGCAGTAAGCCCAGGGAAATATCTGCTTCTAAATCCAAAACGCAGCTATCTAACAGAACGGTTGTCAATGTGTGCACTCAACTTCCAGAGTTAAACCCGTGTGTGGATTCAGCAGTCTGCAAACACTTTCTCTGCAGAGTCCCAAAACAGGCGTTTTCAGCCCATTACCGGCATATGGAAGAAACAGCAGTAAGCACAGGGAAATATCTGCTTCTAAATCCAAAACGCAGCTATCTAACAGAACGGTTGTCAATGTGTGCACTCAACTTCCAGAGTTAAACCCGTGTGTGGATTCAGCAGTCTGCAAACACTTTCTCTGCAGAGTCCCAAAACAGGCGTTTTCAGCCCATTACCGGCATATGGAAGAAACAGCAGTAAGCACAGGGAAATATCTGCTTCTAAATCCAAAACGCAGCTATCTAACAGAACGGTTGTCAATGTGTGCACTCAACTTCCAGAGTTAAACCCGTGTGTGGATTCAGCAGTCTGCAAACACTTTCTCTGCAGAGTCCCAAAACAGGCGTTTTCAGCCCATTACCGGCATATGGAAGAAACTGCAGTAAGCACAGGGAAATATCTGCTTCTAAATCCAAAACGCAGCTATCTAACAGAACGGTTGTCAATGTGTGCACTCAACTTCCAGAGTTAAACCCGTGTGTGGATTCAGCAGTCTGCAAACATCTTCTCTGCAGAGTCCCAAACCAGGCGTTTTCAGCCCATTACCGGCATATGGAAGAAACAGCAGTAAGCCCAGGGAAATATCTGCTTCTAAATCCAAAACGCAGCTATCTAACAGAACGGTTGTCAATGTGTGCACTCAACTTCCAGAGTTGAACCCGTGTGTGGATTCAGCAGTCTGCAAACACTTTCTGTGCAGAGTCTCAAAACAGGCCTTTCCGGCCCAATACCGGCATATATAAGAAAGAGCATTAAGACTGCGTCTAAAACTCAGAAGAAACGTTTCTTTCAAACTGCTCGGCCTTGTGTTCTTTGGCCTAAGGGAGTTGAAACTATGTTTAGATTCAGCGAGATAGAAACACGTTTATTCTCGGAGCTGTCTTTGGATATTCCAGATTGAATGGGAGTATATGCTGTAAAGAGAAATATCTGTTTCTAAAACCAAAATGGATCTATCTAGCAGAGTGGTTGTGAATGTGTGCCTTCGGCTTAAAGAGGTAAACTGCTCTTCTCATGCAGCACTTTAGAAACCCTTTCTATGCAAATTCTCATACAGACCTTTCCAGCAAAACACCAGCCTATAGGAAATAGCAGTAAGACTGCATCTTTAACATGGAAGAAACTGTTTTCAAACTGCTCTGCTGTGTGTTCATTCATATAAGAGACTTGAATATATGTTCAGATTCAGCTAGTTAGCAACACGTTTCTTCCAGGAGCTGTGTTTGCCTATTCCAGAGTATACTGGAGTATAAGATGTAAAGACAAATGTCTCGTTCCAAAAGAAAAACGGATGATCTAATGGAATGGTTGTCAATGTGTGCATTCAACTTACTGAGCTAAACTGCTGTTTGTATGCAGCAGTTTAGAAAACATTTCTGTGTAGATTCTCAAACAGACATTTCCAGCAAAATACCGGCCTATAAGAAATAGCAGTAAGACTGCGTCTAAAACTCAGAGGGAACGTTTCTTTCAAACTGCTCTGCAGTGTGTTCGTTCACCAAAGGTCGTTGAATCTATGTTTGGATTCAGCGAGTTTGAAACACGTTTATTCTAGGAGCTGCATTTCGATATTCCAGAGTGTATGGGAGTAAATGCTGTAAAGAGAAATATCTGTTTCTAAAACCAAAACGGAGCTATCTAACAGAATGGTTGTGAATGTGTGCATTCAACTTAAAGGGTTAATCTGCTCTTCTTAGGCAGCAGTTTAGAAACCCTTTATATGCAAATTCTAAAATCAACATTTGCAGCAAAACACCAGCCTAAAAGAAGTAGCAGTAAGACTGCATCTATAACATAGAAGAAACGTTTTCTTCAAAATGCTCTGCTCTGTGTTCATTCACCTAAGAGTCTTGAGTATATGTTCAGATTCAGCGAGTAAGAAACACGTTTCTTCCAGGAGCTGCATTTGCATATTCCAGAGTGTACTGGAGTATAAGGTTTAAAGTGAAATATCTGGTTCTAAAACAAACACGGAGCCATCTAACAGAATGGTTGTCACTGTGTGCATTCAGCTTATTGAGATAAACTGTTGTTTCTATGCAGCAGTTTAGAAAAGATTTTTGTGCAGATTCTAACACAGACATTCCCAGCAAAATACTGGCCTCTAAGAAATAGCAATAAGACTGCGTCTAAAACTCAAATAAAACGTTTCTTTCAAACTGCTGTGCTGTGTGTTCGTTCACCTAAGGGAGTTGAATCTATGTTTAGATTCAGCGACTTAGAAACACGTCTATTCTGGGAGCTGCGTTTGGCTATTACAGAATGAATGGGAGTATATGCTGTAACTAGAAACACAGGCTTCTAAAACCAAAACGGAGCTAGCTAACAGAATGATTGTGAATGAGGGCATTCAACTTAACGAATTAAACTGCTCCACTTAAGCAGCAGTTTACAAACCATTTATATGGAAATTCTAAAACCAACATTTCCAGGAAAACACCAGCCTAAAAACAATAGCAGTAACAGGGCATCTATAACATGGAAGAAATGTTTTTTTCAAACTCCTCTGCTGTGTGTTCATTCACCTAAGAGACTTCAATATATGCACAGATTCAGCGAGAAACAAACACGTTTCTTCCAGGAGCTGCGTATGCATATATCAGAGTGTAGTGGGGTACAAGATGTAAAGAGAAATATCTGATTATACTTAGAAACCCGTTTCTTTCAGGAGCTGTGTTTGGATATTCCGGAGTGAATGAGAGTATATGCTGTAAAGAGAAATAACTGCTTCTAAAACCAAAAGGCAGCTATCTAACTGAATGGTTGTCAATGCGTCCACTCAACTTCCAGAGATAAACCCGTGTGTGGATTCAGCAGTCTGCAAACACTTTCTCTGCAGAGTCCCAAAACAGGCGTTTTCAGCCCATTACCGGCATGTGGAAGAAACAGCAGTAAGCACAGGGAAATATCTGCTTCTAAATCCAAAACGCAGCTATCTAACAGAACGGTTGTCAATGTGTGCACTCAACTTCCAGAGTTAAACCCGTGTGTGGATTCAGCAGTCTGCAAACACTTTCTCTGCAGAGTCCCAAAACAGGCGTTTTCAGCCCATTACCGGCATATGGAAGAAACAGCAGTAAGCACAGGGAAATATCTGCTTCTAAATCCAAAACGCAGCTATCTAACAGAACGGTTGTCAATGTGTGCACTCAACTTCCAGAGTTAAACCCGTGTGTGGATTCAGCAGTCTGCAAACATCTTCTCTGCAGAGTCCCAAACCAGGCGTTTTCAGCCCATTACCGGCATATGGAAGAAACAGCAGTAAGCCCAGGGAAATATCTGCTTCTAAATCCAAAACGCAGCTATCTAACAGAACTGTTGTCAATGTGTGCACTCAACTTCCAGAGTTAAACCCGTGTGTGGATTCAGCAGTCTGCAAACACTTTCTCGGCAGAGTCCCAAAACAGGCGTTTTCAGCCCATTACCGGCATATGGAAGAAACAGCAGTAAGCCCAGGGAAATATCTGCTTCTAAATCCAAAACGCAGCTATCTAACAGAACGGTTGTCAATGTGTGCACTCAACTTCCAGAGTTAAACCCGTGTGTGGATTCAGCAGTCTGCAAACATCTTCTCTGCAGAGTCCCAAACCAGGCGTTTTCAGACCATTACCGGCATATGGAAGAAACAGCAGTAAGCCCAGGGAAATATCTGCTTCTAAATCCAAAACGCAGCTATCTAACAGAACGGTTGTCAATGTGTGCACTCAACTTCCAGAGTTAAACCCGTGTGTGGATTCAGCAGTCTGCAAACACTTTCTCTGCAGAGTCCCAAAACAGGCGTTTTCAGCCCATTACCGGCATATGGAAGAAACAGCAGTAAGCCCAGGGAAATATCTGCTTCTAAATCCAAAACGCAGCTATCTAACAGAACGGTTGTCAATGTGTGCACTCAACTTCCAGAGTTAAACCCGTGTGTGGATTCAGCAGTCTGCAAACACTTTCTCTGCAGAGTCCCAAAACAGGCGTTTTCAGCCCATTACCGGCATATGGAAGAAACAGCAGTAAGCACAGGGAAATATCTGCTTCTAAATCCAAAACGCAGCTATCTAACAGAACGGTTGTCAATGTGTGCACTCAACTTCCAGAGTTAAACCCGTGTGTGGATTCAGCAGTCTGCAAACACTTTCTCTGCAGAGTCCCAAAACAGGCGTTTTCAGCCCATTACCGGCATATGGAAGAAACTGCAGTAAGCACAGGGAAATATCTGCTTCTAAATCCAAAACTCAGCTATCTAACAGAACGGTTGTCAATGTGTGCACTCAACTTCCAGAGTTAAACCCGTGTGTGGATTCAGCAGTCTGCAAACATCTTCTCTGCAGAGTCCCAAACCAGGCGTTTTCAGCCCATTACCGGCATATGGAAGAAACAGCAGTAAGCCCAGGGAAATATCTGCTTCTAAATCCAAAACGCAGCTATCTAACAGAACGGTTGTCAATGTGTGCACTCAACTTCCAGAGTTAAACCCGTGTGTGGATTCAGCAGTCTGCAAACATCTTCTCTGCAGAGTCCCAAACCAGGCGTTTTCAGCCCATTACCGGCATATGGAAGAAACAGCAGTAAGCCCAGGAAAATATCTGCTTCTAAATCCAAAACGCAGCTATCTAACAGAACGGTTGTCAATGTGTGCACTCAACTTCCAGAGTTAAACCCGTGTGCGGATTCAGCAGTCTGCAAACACTTTCTCTGCAGAGTCCCAAAACAGGCGTTTTCAGCCCATTACCGGCATATGGAAGAAACAGCAGTAAGCCCAGGGAAATATCTGCTTCTAAATCCAAAACGCAGCTATCTAACAGAACGGTTGTCAATGTGTGCACTCAACTTCCAGAGTTAAACCCGTGTGTGGATTCAGCAGTCTGCAAACACTTTGTCTGCAGAGTCCCAAAGCAGGCGTTTTCAGCCCATTACCGGCATATGGAAGAAACAGCAGTAAGCCCAGGGAAATATCTGCTTCTAAATCCAAAACGCAGCTATCTAACAGAACGGTTGTCAATGTGTGCACTCAACTTCCAGAGTTAAACCCGTGTGTGGATTCAGCAGTCTGCAAACACTTTCTCTGCAGAGTCCCAAAACAGGCATTTTCAGGCCATTACCGGCATATGGAAGAAACAGCAGTAAGCCCAGGGAAATATCTGCTTCTAAATCCAAAACGCAGCTATCTAACAGAACGGTTGTCAATGTGTGCACTCAACTTCCAGAGTTAAACCCGTGTGTGGATTCAGCAGTCTGCAAACACTTTCTCTGCAGAGTCCCAAAACAGGCGTTTTCAGGCCATTACCGGCATATGGAAGAAACAGCAGTAAGCCCAGGGAAATATCTGCTTCTAAATCCAAAACGCAGCTATCTAACAGAACGGTTGTCAATGTGTGCACTCAACTTCCAGAGTTAAACCCGTGTGTGGATTCAGCAGTCTGCAAACATCTTCTCTGCAGAGTCCCAACCAGGCGTTTTCAGCCCATTACCGGCATATGGAAGAAACAGCAGTAAGCACAGGGAAATATCTGCTTCTAAATCCAAAACGCAGCTATCTAACAGAACGGTTGTCAATGTGTGCACTCAACTTCCAGAGTTAAACCCGTGTGTGGATTCAGCAGTCTGCAAACATCTTCTCTGCAGAGTCCCAAACCAGGCGTTTTCAGCCCATTACCGGCATATGGAAGAAACAGCAGGAAGCACAGGGAAATATCTGCTTCTAAATCCAAAACGCAGCTATCTAACAGAACGGTTGTCAATGTGTGCACTCAACTTCCAGAGTTAAACCCGTGTGTGGATTCAGCAGTCTGCAAACACTTTCTCTGCAGAGTCCCAAAACAGGCTTTTTCAGCCCATTACCGGCATATGGAAGAAACAGCAGTAAGCCCAGGGAAATATCTGCTTCTAAATCCAAAACGCAGCTATCTAACAGAACGGTTGTCAATGTGTGCACTCAACTTCCAGAGTTAAACCCGTGTGTGGATTCAGCAGTCTGCAAACACTTTCTCTGCAGAGTCCCAAAACAGGCGTTTTCAGCCCATTACCGGCATATGGAAGAAACAGCAGTAAGCACAGGGAAATATCTGCTTCTAAATCCAAAACGCAGCTATCTAACAGAACGGTTGTCAATGTGTGCACTCAACTTCCAGAGTTAAACCCGTGTGTGGATTCAGCAGTCTGCAAACACTTTCTCTGCAGAGTCCCAAAACAGGCGTTTTCAGCCCATTACCGGCATATGGAAGAAACTGCAGTAAGCACAGGGAAATATCTGCTTCTAAATCCAAAACTCAGCTATCTAACAGAACGGTTGTCAATGTGTGCACTCAACTTCCAGAGTTAAACCCGTGTGTGGATTCAGCAGTCTGCAAACATCTTCTCTGCAGAGTCCCAAACCAGGCGTTTTCAGCCCATTACCGGCATATGGAAGAAACAGCAGTAAGCCCAGGGAAATATCTGCTTCTAAATCCAAAACGCAGCTATCTAACAGAACGGTTGTCAATGTGTGCACTCAACTTCCAGAGTTAAACCCGTGTGTGGATTCAGCAGTCTGCAAACATCTTCTCTGCAGAGTCCCAAACCAGGCGTTTTCAGCCCATTACCGGCATATGGAAGAAACAGCAGTAAGCCCAGGAAAATATCTGCTTCTAAATCCAAAACGCAGCTATCTAACAGAACGGTTGTCAATGTGTGCACTCAACTTCCAGAGTTAAACCCGTGTGCGGATTCAGCAGTCTGCAAACACTTTCTCTGCAGAGTCCCAAAACAGGCGTTTTCAGCCCATTACCGGCATATGGAAGAAACAGCAGTAAGCCCAGGGAAATATCTGCTTCTAAATCCAAAACGCAGCTATCTAACAGAACGGTTGTCAATGTGTGCACTCAACTTCCAGAGTTAAACCCGTGTGTGGATTCAGCAGTCTGCAAACACTTTGTCTGCAGAGTCCCAAAGCAGGCGTTTTCAGCCCATTACCGGCATATGGAAGAAACAGCAGTAAGCCCAGGGAAATATCTGCTTCTAAATCCAAAACGCAGCTATCTAACAGAACGGTTGTCAATGTGTGCACTCAACTTCCAGAGTTAAACCCGTGTGTGGATTCAGCAGTCTGCAAACACTTTCTCTGCAGAGTCCCAAAACAGGCATTTTCAGGCCATTACCGGCATATGGAAGAAACAGCAGTAAGCCCAGGGAAATATCTGCTTCTAAATCCAAAACGCAGCTATCTAACAGAACG
Source organism: Aotus nancymaae (assembly GCF_030222135.1). NCBI lineage: Eukaryota > Metazoa > Chordata > Mammalia > Primates > Aotidae > Aotus > Aotus nancymaae. Next base: position 357,506 of record NW_026988692.1, read on the forward strand.
GTTGTCAATGTGTGCACTCAACTTCCAGAGTTAAACCCGTGTGTGGATTCAGCAGTCTGCAAACACTTTCTCTGCAGAGTCCCAAAACAGGCGTTTTCAGGCCATTACCGGCATATGGAAGAAACAGCAGTAAGCCCAGGGAAATATCTGCTTCTAAATCCAAAACGCAGCTATCTAACAGAACGGTTGTCAATGTGTGCACTCAACTTCCAGAGTTAAACCCGTGTGTGGATTCAGCAGTCTGCAAACATCTTCTCTGCAGAGTCCCAACCAGGCGTTTTCAGCCCATTACCGGCATATGGAAGAAACAGCAGTAAGCACAGGGAAATATCTGCTTCTAAATCCAAAACGCAGCTATCTAACAGAACGGTTGTCAATGTGTGCACTCAACTTCCAGAGTTAAACCCGTGTGTGGATTCAGCAGTCTGCAAACATCTTCTCTGCAGAGTCCCAAACCAGGCGTTTTCAGCCCATTACCGGCATATGGAAGAAACAGCAGGAAGCACAGGGAAATATCTGCTTCTAAATCCAAAACGCAGCTATCTAACAGAACGGTTGTCAATGTGTGCACTCAACTTCCAGAGTTAAACCCGTGTGTGGATTCAGCAGTCTGCATACACTTTCTCTGCAGAGTCCCAAAACAGGCGTTTTCAGCCCATTACCGGCATATGGAAGAAACAGCAGTAAGCACAGGGAAATATCTGCTTCTAAATCCAAAACGCAGCTATCTAACAGAACGGTTGTCAATGTGTGCACTCAACTTCCAGAGTTAAACCCGTGTGTGGATTCAGCAGTCTGCAAACACTTTCTCTGCAGAGTCCCAAACCAGGCGTTTTCAGCCCATTACCGGCATATGGAAGAAACAGCAGTAAGCACAGGGAAATATCTGCTTCTAAATCCAAAACGCAGCTATCTAACAGAACGGTTGTCAATGTGTGCACTCAACTTCCAGAGTTAAACCCGTGTGTGGATTCAGCAGTCTGCAAACACTTTGTCTGCAGAGTCCCAAAGCAGGCGTTTTCAGCCCATTACCGGCATATGGAAGAAACAGCAGTAAGCCCAGGGAAATATCTGCTTCTAAATCCAAAACGCAGCTATCTAACAGAACGGTTGTCAATGTGTGCACTCAACCTCCAGAGTTAAACCCGTGTGTGGATTCAGCAGTCTGCAAACACTTTCTCTGCAGAGTCCCAAAACAGGCGTTTTCAGCCCATTACCGGCATATGGAAGAAACAGCAGTAAGCACAGGGAAATATCTGCTTCTAAATCCAAAACGCAGCTATCTAACAGAACGGTTGTCAATGTGTGCACTCAACTTCCAGAGTTAAACCCGTGTGTGGATTCAGCAGTCTGCAAACACTTTCTCTGCAGAGTCCCAAAACAGGCGTTTTCAGCCCATTACCGGCATATGGAAGAAACTGCAGTAAGCACAGGGAAATATCTGCTTCTAAATCCAAAACGCAGCTATCTAACAGAACGGTTGTCAATGTGTGCACTCAACTTCCAGAGTTAAACCCGTGTGTGGATTCAGCAGTCTGCAAACACTTTCTCTGCAGAGTCCCAAAACAGGCGTTTTCAGCCCATTACCGGCATATGGAAGAAACAGCAGTAAGCCCAGGGAAATATCTGCTTCTAAATCCAAAACGCAGCTATCTAACAGAACGGTTGTCAATGTGTGCACTCAACTTCCAGAGTTAAACCCGTGTGTGGATTCAGCAGTCTGCAAACACTTTCTCTGCAGAGTCCCAAAACAGGCGTTTTCAGCCCATTACCGGCATATGGAAGAAACTGCAGTAAGCACAGGGAAATATCTGCTTCTAAATCCAAAACGCAGCTATCTAACAGAACGGTTGTCAATGTGTGCACTCAACTTCCAGAGTTAAACCCGTGTGTGGATTCAGCAGTCTGCAAACATCTTCTCTGCAGAGTCCCAAACCAGGCGTTTTCAGCCCATTACCGGCATATGGAAGAAACAGCAGTAAGCACAGGGAAATATCTGCTTCTAAATCCAAAACGCAGCTATCTAACAGAACGGTTGTCAATGTGTGCACTCAACTTCCAGAGTTAAACCCGTGTGTGGATTCAGCAGTCTGCAAACACTTTCTCTGCAGAGTCCCAAACCAGGCGTTTTCAGCCCATTACCGGCATATGGAAGAAACAGCAGTAAGCACAGGGAAATATCTGCTTCTAAATCCAAAACGCAGCTATCTAACAGAACGGTTGTCAATGTGTGCACTCAACTTCCAGAGTTAAACCCGTGTGTGGATTCAGCAGTCTGCAAACACTTTCTCTGCAGAGTCCCAAAACAGGCGTTTTCAGCCCATTACCGGCATATGGAAGAAACTGCAGTAAGCACAGGGAAATATCTGCTTCTAAATCCAAAACGCAGCTATCTAACAGAACGGTTGTCAATGTGTGCACTCAACTTCCAGAGTTAAACCCGTGTGTGGATTCAGCAGTCTGCAAACATCTTCTCTGCAGAGTCCCAAACCAGGCGTTTTCAGCCCATTACCGGCATATGGAAGAAACAGCAGTAAGCACAGGGAAATATCTGCTTCTAAATCCAAAACGCAGCTATCTAACAGAACGGTTGTCAATGTGTGCACTCAACTTCCAGAGTTAAACCCGTGTGTGGATTCAGCAGTCTGCAAACATCTTCTCTGCAGAGTCCCAAAGCAGGCGTTTTCAGCCCATTACCGGCATATGGAAGAAACAGCAGTAAGCCCAGGGAAATATCTGCTTCTAAATCCAAAACGCAGCTATCTAACAGAACGGTTGTCAATGTGTGCACTCAACTTCCAGAGTTAAACCCGTGTGTGGATTCAGCAGTCTGCAAACACTTTCTCTGCAGAGTCCCAAAACAGGCGTTTTCAGGCCATTACCGGCATATGGAAGAAACAGCAGTAAGCCCAGGGAAATATCTGCTTCTAAATCCAAAACGCAGCTATCTAACAGAACGGTTGTCAATGTGTGCACTCAACTTCCAGAGTTAAACCCGTGTGTGGATTCAGCAGTCTGCAAACATCTTCTCTGCAGAGTCCCAACCAGGCGTTTTCAGCCCATTACCGGCATATGGAAGAAACAGCAGTAAGCACAGGGAAATATCTGCTTCTAAATCCAAAACGCAGCTATCTAACAGAACGGTTGTCAATGTGTGCACTCAACTTCCAGAGTTAAACCCGTGTGTGGATTCAGCAGTCTGCAAACATCTTCTCTGCAGAGTCCCAAACCAGGCGTTTTCAGCCCATTACCGGCATATGGAAGAAACAGCAGGAAGCACAGGGAAATATCTGCTTCTAAATCCAAAACGCAGCTATCTAACAGAACGGTTGTCAATGTGTGCACTCAACTTCCAGAGTTAAACCCGTGAGTGGATTCAGCAGTCTGCAAACACTTTCTCTGCAGAGTCCCAAAACAGGCGTTTTCAGCCCATTACCGGCATATGGAAGAAACAGCAGTAAGCCCAGGGAAATATCTGCTTCTAAATCCAAAACGCAGCTATCTAACAGAACGGTTGTCAATGTGTGCACTCAACTTCCAGAGTTAAACCCGTGTGTGGATTCAGCAGTCTGCATACACTTTCTCTGCAGAGTCCCAAAACAGGCGTTTTCAGCCCATTACCGGCATATGGAAGAAACAGCAGTAAGCACAGGGAAATATCTGCTTCTAAATCCAAAACGCAGCTATCTAACAGAACGGTTGTCAATGTGTGCACTCAACTTCCAGAGTTAAACCCGTGTGTGGATTCAGCAGTCTGCAAAGACTTTCTCTGCAGAGTCCCAAAACAGGCTTTTTCAGCCCATTACCGGCATATGGAAGAAACAGCAGTAAGCCCAGGGAAATATCTGCTTCTAAATCCAAAACGCAGCTATCTAACAGAACGGTTGTCAATGTGTGCACTCAACTTCCAGAGTTAAACCCGTGTGTGGATTCAGCAGTCTGCAAACACTTTCTCTGCAGAGTCCCAAAACAGGCGTTTTCAGCCCATTACCGGCATATGGAAGAAACAGCAGTAAGCCCAGGGAAATATCTGCTTCTAAATCCAAAACGCAGCTATCTAACAGAACGGTTGTCAATGTGTGCACTCAACTTCCAGAGTTAAACCCGTGTGTGGATTCAGCAGTCTGCAAACACTTTCTCTGCAGAGTCCCAAAACAGGCGTTTTCAGCCCATTACCGGCATATGGAAGAAACTGCAGTAAGCACAGGGAAATATCTGCTTCTAAATCCAAAACGCAGCTATCTAACAGAACGGTTGTCAATGTGTGCACTCAACTTCCAGAGTTAAACCCGTGTGTGGATTCAGCAGTCTGCAAACATCTTCTCTGCAGAGTCCCAAACCAGGCGTTTTCAGCCCATTACCGGCATATGGAAGAAACAGCAGTAAGCCCAGGGAAATATCTGCTTCTAAATCCAAAACGCAGCTATCTAACAGAACGGTTGTCAATGTGTGCACTCAACTTCCAGAGTTAAACCCGTGTGTGGATTCAGCAGTCTGCAAACATCTTCTCTGCAGAGTCCCAAACCAGGCGTTTTCAGCCCATTACCGGCATATGGAAGAAACAGCAGTAAGCCCAGGAAAATATCTGCTTCTAAATCCAAAACGCAGCTATCTAACAGAACGGTTGTCAATGTGTGCACTCAACTTCCAGAGTTAAACCCGTGTGCGGATTCAGCAGTCTGCAAACACTTTCTCTGCAGAGTCCCAAAACAGGCGTTTTCAGCCCATTACCGGCATATGGAAGAAACAGCACTAAGCCCAGGGAAATATCTGCTTCTAAATCCAAAACGCAGCTATCTAACAGAACGGTTGTCAATGTGTGCACTCAACTTCCAGAGTTAAACCCGTGTGTGGATTCAGCAGTCTGCAAACACTTTCTCTGCAGAGTCCCAAAACAGGCGTTTTCAGCCCATTACCGGCATATGGAAGAAACAGCAGTAAGCACAGGGAAATATCTGCTTCTAAATCCAAAACGCAGCTATCTAACAGAACGGTTGTCAATGTGTGCACTCAACTTCCAGAGTTAAACCCGTGTGTGGATTCAGCAGTCTGCAAACACTTTGTCTGCAGAGTCCCAAAGCAGGCGTTTTCAGCCCATTACCGGCATATGGAAGAAACAGCAGTAAGCCCAGGGAAATATCTGCTTCTAAATCCAAAACGCAGCTATCTAACAGAACGGTTGTCAATGTGTGCACTCAACTTCCAGAGTTAAACCCGTGTGTGGATTCAGCAGTCTGCAAACACTTTCTCTACAGAGTCCCAAAACAGGCGTTTTCAGGCCATTACCGGCATATGGAAGAAACAGCAGTAAGCCCAGGGAAATATCTGCTTCTAAATCCAAAACGCAGCTATCTAACAGAACGGTTGTCAATGTGTGCACTCAACTTCCAGAGTTAAACCCGTGTGTGGATTCAGCAGTCTGCAAACACTTTCTCTGCAGAGTCCCAAAACAGGCGTTTTCAGGCCATTACCGGCATATGGAAGAAACAGCAGTAAGCCCAGGGAAATATCTGCTTCTAAATCCAAAACGCAGCTATCTAACAGAACGGTTGTCAATGTGTGCACTCAACTTCCAGAGTTAAACCCGTGTGTGGATTCAGCAGTCTGCAAACATCTTCTCTGCAGAGTCCCAACCAGGCGTTTTCAGCCCATTACCGGCATATGGAAGAAACAGCAGTAAGCACAGGGAAATATCTGCTTCTAAATCCAAAACGCAGCTATCTAACAGAACGGTTGTCAATGTGTGCACTCAACTTCCAGAGTTAAACCCGTGTGTGGATTCAGCAGTCTGCAAACATCTTCTCTGCAGAGTCCCAACCAGGCGTTTTCAGCCCATTACCGGCATATGGAAGAAACAGCAGTAAGCACAGGGAAATATCTGCTTCTAAATCCAAAACGCAGCTATCTAACAGAACGGTTGTCAATGTGTGCACTCAACTTCCAGAGTTAAACCCGTGTGTGGATTCAGCAGTCTGCAAACATCTTCTCTGCAGAGTCCCAACCAGGCGTTTTCAGCCCATTACCGGCATATGGAAGAAACAGCAGTAAGCACAGGGAAATATCTGCTTCTAAATCCAAAACGCAGCTATCTAACAGAACGGTTGTCAATGTGTGCACTCAACTTCCAGAGTTAAACCCGTGTGTGGATTCAGCAGTCTGCAAACACTTTCTCTGCAGAGTCCCAAAACAGGCGTTTTCAGCCCATTACCGGCATATGGAAGAAACAGCAGTAAGCACAGGGAAATATCTGCTTCTAAATCCAAAACGCAGCTATCTAACAGAACGGTTGTCAATGTGTGCACTCAACTTCCAGAGTTAAACCCGTGTGTGGATTCAGCAGTCTGCAAACACTTTCTCTGCAGAGTCCCAAAACAGGCGTTTTCAGCCCATTACCGGCATATGGAAGAAACTGCAGTAAGCACAGGGAAATATCTGCTTCTAAATCCAAAACGCAGCTATCTAACAGAACGGTTGTCAATGTGTGCACTCAACTTCCAGAGTTAAACCCGTGTGTGGATTCAGCAGTCTGCAAACATCTTCTCTGCAGAGTCCCAAACCAGGCGTTTTCAGCCCATTACCGGCATATGGAAGAAACAGCAGTAAGCACAGGGAAATATCTGCTTCTAAATCCAAAACGCAGCTATCTAACAGAACGGTTGTCAATGTGTGCACTCAACTTCCAGAGTTAAACCCGTGTGTGGATTCAGCAGTCTGCAAACACTTTCTCTGCAGAGTCCCAAACCAGGCGTTTTCAGCCCATTACCGGCATATGGAAGAAACAGCAGTAAGCACAGGGAAATATCTGCTTCTAAATCCAAAACGCAGCTATCTAACAGAACGGTTGTCAATGTGTGCACTCAACTTCCAGAGTTAAACCCGTGTGTGGATTCAGCAGTCTGCAAACACTTTCTCTGCAGAGTCCCAAAACAGGCGTTTTCAGCCCATTACCGGCATATGGAAGAAACTGCAGTAAGCACAGGGAAATATCTGCTTCTAAATCCAAAACGCAGCTATCTAACAGAACGGTTGTCAATGTGTGCACTCAACTTCCAGAGTTAAACCCGTGTGTGGATTCAGCAGTCTGCAAACATCTTCTCTGCAGAGTCCCAAACCAGGCGTTTTCAGCCCATTACCGGCATATGGAAGAAACAGCAGTAAGCACAGGGAAATATCTGCTTCTAAATCCAAAACGCAGCTATCTAACAGAACGGTTGTCAATGTGTGCACTCAACTTCCAGAGTTAAACCCGTGTGTGGATTCAGCAGTCTGCAAACATCTTCTCTGCAGAGTCCCAAAGCAGGCGTTTTCAGCCCATTACCGGCATATGGAAGAAACAGCAGTAAGCCCAGGGAAATATCTGCTTCTAAATCCAAAACGCAGCTATCTAACAGAACGGTTGTCAATGTGTGCACTCAACTTCCAGAGTTAAACCCGTGTGTGGATTCAGCAGTCTGCAAACACTTTCTCTGCAGAGTCCCAAAACAGGCGTTTTCAGGCCATTACCGGCATATGGAAGAAACAGCAGTAAGCCCAGGGAAATATCTGCTTCTAAATCCAAAACGCAGCTATCTAACAGAACGGTTGTCAATGTGTGCACTCAACTTCCAGAGTTAAACCCGTGTGTGCATTCAGCAGTCTGCAAACATCTTCTCTGCAGAGTCCCAACCAGGCGTTTTCAGCCCATTACCGGCATATGGAAGAAACAGCAGTAAGCACAGGGAAATATCTGCTTCTAAATCCAAAACGCAGCTATCTAACAGAACGGTTGTCAATGTGTGCACTCAACTTCCAGAGTTAAACCCGTGTGTGGATTCAGCAGTCTGCAACATCTTCTCTGCAGAGTCCCAAACCAGGCGTTTTCAGCCCATTACCGGCATATGGAAGAAACAGCAGGAAGCACAGGGAAATATCTGCTTCTAAATCCAAAACGCAGCTATCTAACAGAACGGTTGTCAATGTGTGCACTCAACTTCCAGAGTTAAACCCGTGAGTGGATTCAGCAGTCTGCAAACACTTTCTCTGCAGAGTCCCAAAACAGGCGTTTTCAGCCCATTACCGGCATATGGAAGAAACAGCAGTAAGCCCAGGGAAATATCTGCTTCTAAATCCAAAACGCAGCTATCTAACAGAACGGTTGTCAATGTGTGCACTCAACTTCCAGAGTTAAACCCGTGTGTGGATTCAGCAGTCTGCATACACTTTCTCTGCAGAGTCCCAAACCAGGCGTTTTCAGCCCATTACCGGCATATGGAAGAAACAGCAGTAAGCACAGGGAAATATCTGCTTCTAAATCCAAAACGCAGCTATCTAACTGAACGGTTGTCAATGTGTGCACTCAACTTCCAGAGTTAAACCCGTGTGTGGATTCAGCAGTCTGCAAAGACTTTCTCTGCAGAGTCCCAAACCAGGCGTTTTCAGCCCATTACCGGCATATGGAAGAAACAGCAGTAAGCCCAGGGAAATATCTGCTTCTAAATCCAAAACGCAGCTATCTAACAGAACGGTTGTCAATGTGTGCACTCAACTTCCAGAGTTAAACCCGTGTGTGGATTCAGCAGTCTGCAAACACTTTCTCTGCAGAGTCCCAAAACAGGCGTTTTCAGCCCATTACCGGCATATGGAAGAAACAGCAGTAAGCACAGGGAAATATCTGCTTCTAAATCCAAAACGCAGCTATCTAACAGAACGGTTGTCAATGTGTGCACTCAACTTCCAGAGTTAAACCCGTGTGTGGATTCAGCAGTCTGCAAACACTTTCTCTGCAGAGTCCCAAAACAGGCGTTTTCAGCCCATTACCGGCATATGGAAGAAACTGCAGTAAGCACAGGGAAATATCTGCTTCTAAATCCAAAACGCAGCTATCTAACAGAACGGTTGTCAATGTGTGCACTCAACTTCCAGAGTTAAAACCGTGTGTGGATTCAGCAGTCTGCAAACATCTTCTCTGCAGAGTCCCAAACCAGGCGTTTTCAGCCCATTACCGGCATATGGAAGAAACAGCAGTAAGCACAGGGAAATATCTGCTTCTAAATCCAAAACGCAGCTATCTAACAGAACGGTTGTCAATGTGTGCACTCAACTTCCAGAGTTAAACCCGTGTGTGGATTCAGCAGTCTGCAAACACTTTCTCTGCAGAGTCCCAAAACAGGCGTTTTCAGCCCATTACCGGCATATGGAAGAAACAGCAGTAAGCACAGGGAAATATCTGCTTCTAAATCCAAAACGCAGCTATCTAACAGAACGGTTGTCAATGTGTGCACTCAACTTCCAGAGTTAAACCCGTGTGTGGATTCAGCAGTCTGCAAACACTTTCTCTGCAGAGTCCCAAACCAGGCGTTTTCAGCCCATTACCGGCATATGGAAGAAACTGCAGTAAGCACAGGGAAATATCTGCTTCTAAATCCAAAACGCAGCTATCTAACAGAACGGTTGTCAATGTGTGCACTCAACTTCCAGAGTTAAACCCGTGTGTGGATTCAGCAGTCTGCAAACATCTTCTCTGCAGAGTCCCAAACCAGGCGTTTTCAGCCCATTACCGGCATATGGAAGAAACAGCAGTAAGCACAGGGAAATATCTGCTTCTAAATCCAAAACGCAGCTATCTAACAGAACGGTTGTCAATGTGTGCACTCAACTTCCAGAGTTAAACCCGTGTGTGGATTCAGCAGTCTGCAAACATCTTCTCTGCAGAGTCCCAAACCAGGCGTTTTCAGCCCATTACCGGCATATGGAAGAAACAGCAGTAAGCACAGGGAAATATCTGCTTCTAAATCCAAAACGCAGCTATCTAACAGAACGGTTGTCAATGTGTGCACTCAACTTCCAGAGTTAAACCCGTGTGTGGATTCAGCAGTCTGCAAACACTTTGTCTGCAGAGTCCCAAAGCAGGCGTTTTCAGCCCATTACCGGCATATGGAAGAAACAGCAGTAAGCCCAGGGAAATATCTGCTTCTAAATCCAAAACGCAGCTATCTAACAGAACGGTTGTCAATGTGTGCACTCAACTTCCAGAGATAAACCCGTGTGTGGATTCAGCAGTCTGCAAACACTTTCTCTGCAGAGTCCCAAAACAGGCGTTTTCAGCCCATTACCGGCATATGGAAGAAACAGCAGTAAGCACAGGGAAATATCTGCTTCTAAATCCAAAACGCAGCTATCTAACAGAACGGTTGTCAATGTGTGCACTCAACTTCCAGAGTTAAACCCGTGTGTGGATTCAGCAGTCTGCAAACACTTTCTCTGCAGAGTCCCAAAACAGGCGTTTTCAGCCCATTACCGGCATATGGAAGAAACAGCAGTAAGCACAGGGAAATATCTGCTTCTAAATCCAAAACGCAGCTATCTAACAGAACGGTTGTCAATGTGTGC